>NW_026776490.1:1844168-2151529 GCF_030936135.1 Gavia stellata
AACACAGAACCTTTAGTGCTACAACCACCTTTTAAACCTTCACCCATCCCGGATGCACAGCCCCTCGCTGAGGGTACACCAACAGAAAACATTTGGTTTACGGATGCTTCGGCAAAAAGGGTAAATGATAAACGGCAATATAAGGCCCTTGCATTAATTATTACCACCAGCAAACAACTAATAGAAGAAGGTGCAGGCAGCACACAAGTAGGAGAAATAAAAGCAGTTGTTTTAACAGCACAGAATTAAGCAAAACTCATCTATGTAGACTCTTAGTGCTGTGTGGGCCGGTGCCACACAGTGGCTCTGTCAATGGGCAACCTTGATTTGGGAAGTAAATAGATCCCCAGCCTGGAGAAACAAAGACTGTCAATTATTACTAGAGATAGCCAGGAAAACACCTTTCAAGATAGGATGGGTAAAAGCTCATGCCAAGGGTAATCAACCAGCCACAAAGTGGAATCAAAAGGTAGATGAGCTAACTAACATTAGGAAAATCACCTTCAATCCCGAGTGGGATCGACGGGGAGAATGGTTGCACCGAAACCTAGGCCACACAGGAAAAGAAGCACTTCACTTTGCTGCACAAAGGCTGGCCTACGAACAGAAAAACTTGTGAAGCTGTTCTTACAGAACATCCCCAGTGTAGACTGAAATTACCAGCAGATTGTCCTGCTAAAGCACCACCTCTACGTATCAGCGAAGGGAAAACTCGTATGGCCTACATGGCAAATTGACTACATTGGGCCATTCAAATCCTCCGCAGGATATCGATACATCCTCACAGGAGTAGAAGCAGTCTCCGGCAACTTGCTTATGGCAACTGTCAGAAAGCCGATGGGCAAAATACAGTGCCAGGGCTATCGGTTTGGTTCTCAAATCTACCTACTCCTGATGTTTTCCAAAGTGATAATGGCTCACATTTTTCGTGTAAGGAAGTGCAAGATTGGGTAAGACAAGAGGAAATTAAATGGGTATTCCATATTACCCTCCATCAAATGGGATGGTAGAAAGAGCTAATGGCTTACTGAAAAGGAACCTCAAACCACAGGAGGCTCAATGGGATACGTGAGGCTCACTGAGACTCCCCAAAGTGCTCCATCGATTAAATAATGGATACAGGCTTACTGGAAGCCCTGGAAGCCGAGCATTCTTTGTAAAAACTGAACTTAGCGCTCCATTTACTGGGAAAAGAGAATATCTGAAAGCATTACAGCCAGGGCAGCCTGCGATGGTCAATTTACCATCCATCCATACTGTGCCCATGACTTTAACTAAACCTCAGATCTAGCTTGGAAGCTGCCCTTGTTTTAAGCAGGAGTAGGCTAGAGATCTCCAGGGGTTCCTTCCTACCTCATCTTTTTTGGGGGATTCTCTGATGGCATTTATAACTTAACAAGGTATGCAGCTCAGTCTAGCCTATATGAACTGGAATTATTTTTCAGCTCACTATGAAAGGGAAGAAAGATTTTTTGCCACAATACTTCCTTGCAGATCAGGGTAACCTGAATGAAAATATTATTATTTGCTCAACATGACCTTTTGTTTTGAATCAGAACAACAATAAGCTCTGTTGCTCAGAAATGGGGCTTCTGAGGGCTAGAAGCCAAATTCTCGTACAGATTCCCCTGGGCTGACCCCACCACTGCTAAGTACAACACGTCACCTCTGGGAGGTGGATGCACTTACACATACAGCAACAGCTCTGCAGAAGCTGGGTTTAAGAGCCCTTACTCCCGCCTTCTCTCTACCCCACGCACCTCCCTCCACCACACTGACACAGCCATTACAACGCCACACAGGGAACCCGAACGGGGAACCGACCTGGTGGAAACAAGAACCTGAAGGAAGCTGCACATTATTCCTCAGCATGTCACGTACTTGAGACTGCTTCTGAACATAGGCTTAATTATAGCAAAAACCTTTCAACTGACAGAAATTGGGTCCTACCACACCAGCTCAGGTAGATTCCCGAGACTGTCATCGTGGTGGCTGCCGCAATACAAGATGAATACTCATATATGTCGTTAGCCATTGGATTTTCAGGTGCTTCTCCCAGGATCAATAGCATAAAACTCAAAAATTGTTCCAGAGCAAAGGTGCACATATTTTTGGAGAAGATTACTTTGATTTAAACCATTTACTGAGCTCACTGCAAATGCAATGCTCAGCTCTCCCACTTATTTGAGTCTGTATCCAAACAAATGCTTTTAAAGTACACAGAAAGACAGGGAAAAATACGGGAGAAGCATTTGTTTGAGGTCTACCCTACGTGAAGTCTAATGTGCAGGGAAGACTTTTTCTTTTTTTTTTTTTTTTTTTTAAAGACCAGCATACCTCTGCTGCTCCCGAGGCAAAGGAGATTGTCAGAAAACAGCTGCCAAAACACAGTGCAATGACCGGAATAGGAACAGGAGGAACTCAAAATGACAGGAAGCAAAATGTGCAAGAAAATCTCAAACAGTGGAAGGTGCCCAAGTAAGTTCCTGAAGAACTTGTGGTCTAGGTGCAGAAAAAGTAAAAAAGACCTATCCTGAAAAAGAGAAGAGCCCTGTACCTAGAGCACAATATTCTGTTATGTATTTAGATACGAATCAAAGGGGTACATTTGTAGAAGATCAAAGAGGAGTACTATCTTGTCTTTGTCTGTTTGCCATTTGCATGAAGGGATACTGGGGTTTGGACACAGAATTTTACCTGCAAACAAGACCTTTACTGAATTTCTCCATCCTTCTGGCAGATCCAGGTAGCTGTTTCAGGAACACAGCTGCAGAGGGAGGGGGAAGAGGAAAAGGAGAAGAATGCTTTTTAAGGGTAACCACATCGTAGCTGTCAAGTTTTTAAAAGGTAATGTGCATGGTGACTGCATAAGCTGCCATATGACCCATCCAGCTGTGCCAAATGCGAGGTAATAAATAAAAATAGTCTCACTCACTCCCCAGATTTGCTCCCAACCTTGACTGTATACCTTTTATGACTCATGATGCCCCAAATATGTCTCAGTTTCTGATGATTTTTTGGGGTAGGATCTTAGAGGCACATTGCTGTGCAAAAGAGTTGCTGCTCATAAGGTATTTTATAAAGCCAGTAGAATAGCATGGGAAAGACCCCAACAGTAGTAAGTGATATATTATGCTTCTGAAAAAGTAGTCTTTTCCTCTTGATGACGTTTGAAAAATCCACATAACACTTCCCTCACTGAACATAGCTGAAGCCAATACTGTCAAGAGCAGGAGCGGGGAGTGGGGGAAGGACAGAGAGAGAAAGTCTGATCAGTGTGTGCTGCTCCAAAACAGAAGAAGGAACCAACTACTAAATAGATCTCCTAATTTCCAGAAGGATTAGGTCTTACTGGAAAAAACCTCACAAATGGGTGAAGCATTGCCACCAAACCAGAATTCTCCTCTTTGATTCACAATGAGCACAGGAGGTTGTGAAGAAAGCAGTGAAACACAGAAAGTGCTGTCGATTGACTTTAAAAACTCTCCCACGAATGGGACAACAACAGTACTTTACAAGCTTTATCATAGTAATAATTTTTGAAGAGGGTACTGAACAGCATGGGGCAAAAGAAGGATGGGAAAGGACAGTCCAGTTAGGAGACATGTTCTCCTTCGTCTCTCAGACCCCCAGACACGAGGCTAGCAAGACATGCGACAAACACTGAAAGTAACCTGAAAAAGGCAGATTTTAAAAAGCGTTAAACTGAAAAGATGAAAACAAAAGAAAACCAAACCGAAAAACCAAAACCACACTCCCCAAACCGGAGCAATTGCACACGATGGAGGTGCTCCAACCGCGTACAGAGAAATCTAAGCTACTCATCTCAACACAATTTATGAAACATTTTCATAATCAAGCAATACAGGAAAATCCTTCCACGAACGGGGAAGACAGTCTAAGCTCTCAGTAACTATGGTATTGGCAGATTCACGTCACACCAAGCCAACTCATGCCAAAACAAACAAACAAATCTGTTGTAAATACTCTGATTTTTTAAAATAATCAAATATAATCATAGAGAAAGGTTAAATATGATTAATAAATAAAATAATAAAATACAAATGCATACGCTAGGATTTTTCAGTTAGAAACATTAACCATAGGAACCTCACCAGGGAGTTGCCGTTCCATACTAAGGAACTAACAGTAACGAGATGGAACGATGAAGAATTGAATAGAAAAGTTTCGTTTGAGTCCTGTGACAATGTGACCTGATAGGCACCAGTGATGCTGCTTGGAAAATTCCTTACTTTTCCCATCTTGATTTGAATATCAAGAATGCCAATCAATAGATATTAATAGAAATAACCATTGATTATTTTAAGGATGGATATTGATAGAATAGTATAATCCAGAGAGCGATTAATAAAAAATAAATTATATATATTCTGTATGAAGGTAACTAGGCATGATTTATCTGTGATTTCATCATAAACTAACTGTTGAACAATGTAGCATTGTGAATCGATAGGGTTTGCTTGTCAAGAGAATGGTAAATTATAGGCCTGGTCAGTAAACCGAGGAAAACTTAAGAAGATTCCAAGAATGGGATTTTGCAACCAACCTGAGCATGCGCAAAGATGGGGTTCAACTAAAGGACACCATGAGGAAGACTATGGACGACCACCAGAGGACGACAGACGACCACCTCTGTACCTGAAGGCCCATGACTCACGAGCGTTTACATATATGAATGAGTTCTCAGAAATTGTATGAATATGTTAATTGTTTCTTGGAAATATGATGAATATGTTTACTTTAGTTGAATATAACTTTTGTAGCAGAGAAACTAGGCACGCACACTAGGTGGAGTGATCCCCTGGGCGTCCAGCGCTGCAGTAAAGAAGTGCCTGCTCACCTATGTACATCGTGTAGATGAGTTTTTATATTACAGATTTGTAACAAATCCAAAACAAAAAACACCACATGAAAAACAAACCAAGACATTCCCAAGCAGCCCAGTCTTCCATGTTCCCCTCACTGCACTTCTATGAAACATCTCACGAATCAAAGAAAGTTAGCAGAATAATGCTCTTCATCTAGTACAGAACGTTTCTTTAACTTTTTTAACAGTATATGAAGATGTCCAAGATTTCAAAGCATTACTTTTCGAACTACACAGTGCCTAAAGAGCACAGAAATAAGAAAACTCTCTTTCTAGAGTAATTTCTACACTGCAATGCTAGGAACCAAATTTTTTAGCAGTGCAGTAAAAGAAAATGTCAAAAACGTATCAGTCTGTAAGCGATGCCAAATGCCATTGAAAACACTTATGACCCCACTTTCTGTTACTGCTATTCAGTGTATATTCATTCTGTCACATAATTACCATCTGGAGAATTCAGAGACTTACATTTATGTAATTTTATAGTCTTTCATGGGACTATTTAAAGGAACTACCAGACAATAATACAAAGAGACTGTCTCTTCTATTTTTAACCACCCTCCAAAAAACTAACAAGTTATGCTTTGCAAGGCAGTTAAATAAAGAAATTAGAATGAATGCCTAATACTGAGCCCTTTCTATACAAATGATTCAACTAAACATGAATATGGGTTAAATACTTTCAATACTGCACATACTAAGAATTCCTTCCTGCATTACAGAAACACACATCTAGACTCATCCTTATACTGACTGAATGGCTTTTACACAGATGAAAACACCAGTACAACAACAGGGCACAACATGAGCTTTGAAAAAGGAAAACAAAGACAAAACTAACACTGACAAAGAAAGGTATAAGATGAAAAATACCAGGTTAGATCTTGCAGTGTAATATTTTTCTTCTGAATTGTCCAAAAATCACTACTGCCAGGCTGTTTGTTAGACAGAGATCAAGACACTCAAATTATTTACATTGTGACTGAAAGCCAGGTAGACACAAAGGGAAAGTTTCTTGCTAAAAAAAAAGTTGTTAGTTGAAACTCAAACCATATTAAGCCAGTTCTGGGGATGGAGGTAAAACACAGCGAAGGGTACGGTCACATTACCAGACACTACCGAGTCACACCAAAAGAATGGATTATTGTTCACCACCTGAGCTGTGGCAATGAGCAACAAACTGCCTCAGTTAGAGGCAAGTATGTGCCAGTTCCACATCTCCGTGCACCACCACCAGTAACTCCTCATGCTGCAGCGGTCCAGTCCTTTGCCTTATAAACATCAAATTTAAGCATGCTTTAGTGAGACAGAAGCAAAAGGGTCAGAAGAACTGCTGTAAGGAAAAGGGATCCACACTGTTAGTGCTGGAGGAACAGACAGGCACCTCTTGCTCCCGCTTGCATTTAAAAGAGCGTGTAGGTTGTTACAAACTTCTCCCTCAGCCTGCTTTGTGCTAAGGCTCTTTGCTGGAGCAGCCATTCTGTGAACAGATCTCTAGTTTGCATTTGACATGCCAATTTAAATTGTCCATCGGTTCTATATCTAATGACAAAATACAGATTTTCTTTGGTCTCTAGACCCAACATCATCGTTTTCAAAATCATAGCTCTGTTTTATCGGGAAAGGACAGATCAGGACTGCATGCTTCATTCTGATAGGAGCAGTGGACCAGTTAATTGCCCTCTTCAGAAAGATCCAAACAAGCAATCAGGGATCTTCCCTACAGGCAGGGAGATGAGGCAAGTTCTTTGGACAGGTTTCAAATACCCAAATTCCAACAGGAGCAGACAATACTAAGAGATTTCCTTATCAGCAGAATTAATCTGCATCGTTCAAGTCCCTTCTTGGAGCAGCAAGGGCTTCTGCCATTCCAAAGTGCAAAGGCCCTGATTGCTAACCCACAAGGTAGGAAAAGGCTCTTCCTCCCTCCCAACAACACCGGATGAAGAAGTGCTCTCCAAAGTGGTGCTTTAGTCCCTGCAGAAAATCCCTCTCCCCGGTTTAGCAACTCAGGTTCCTAAGGTGCAAGGAAAACACGTCTCTGCCCCATGAAGTTGTCCGCTAACTGGTTTGGTTTGGTCAGTGACTGATAAAGCAAGAAAGAAACAGAAAAAGTATTTTTAAAACTTCAGCTTCTCCCTTAACATCTCTTTGCAATTATGAGTCTGTGTCTGTAGAAATAAATGAAATTCTTAAGGAGCCAAGCATTATAATTTGAACTATACGATGCTACCAATTGTATTTTCTTTATAATCCAGACAATGCAACAGGGGAGCAAAGCCGGGATAACTTGGAATCAGTTCAAAAATCTTTTGGAGTTTACGGTGATGAGTTTACAGTGAAACACTGACTTTATTACCATGTTTAACAAACACTTGTATAACCAGGGCTCCGAAATGATGTTGTTATGCAGTCATGTCAAGGTCTGAATAACATAGCTGAAACAACTGCCTAAGTCCTACGTGAGATGTGGTAAGCTATTCTCCTCTGTCTCCAACGGGCACTAGAACCTGCAGACTACCTGTCCAGCCGTTGCTGAGGAAGAGCAAGATCATGTACAAACTCATACACCCAGAGCCAGCTGACCCACTACTAAAGGACAAGGCACCAGGAAGGAGATTTTAGTACAACGACAGAGCAGTACAAGGAAACCTACACCAGAAATCCCACTCACGTGTAGTTTGTAGCCTTCAGAAGAGGAATTACATTCCCAGCTACACACCCTTCCCAAAACCAACTCAGCAAAGCCAATGTCCCTCCCACCTATGCACTAAGCCAACTTTTTCACCTCAACACCTGCCTTAGAAAAACAAAGAGAACACAGAAGTCTGCAGTAAGGAAGCAAAGGAGTGTCTTTTTTATCCAGGAATGTGAAGAAACTGCCCAAGTGCACAAGTGTGGAAAGCAACAGTCTCCATAGAAGAGAGGAAGCTGCTGCAATCGTGTGCGTGAGGCAGCACAGACACCTTTTCCCTCACTGCTTGAGTTCTCACACCCCTTGCACTGACAGGTCCGTAGGATGAAAACATTGGCAACACACCTTCACAGAATACATCAACTGCCAGACTCGGCGTGGCTCAAGTGTCAATACAAGCACAAGGGAGAGAAACATTTGAATATACACTGTAATTCTACAATTAAAAAAACAACTCTATAAATAAAGGGAATGATATACTTGGCAATGAGGTGAAAAGCATAGGGGAAACCCACAAGACCAAGGGCTGTTGCTTAGCACATACATCACACCTGGCAGAGCCCACAAATAAGGGGTCTTGCTGCATATAGTGCAATGGCACCAAAAGATCCAGGACCAATATGCTACTTGTCAGAAAAATTCACTACCAACTTCAGTAGCGCTAAGGAGGTATGCTACACATCTTGGATTTCTCCTCCACAGACATTTGCAGGGAATAATGTGCAGAGCATAGCCCATGCTTGTAACTCACGAACTCACGATGTGGCTCTGTCTCTTCCCTCAACGGTGGACCAAATTTTACTTGACCAACTACAGAGGAGAAATGAAAACAAGAATCTAAGTTGGACTGTAATTATGTTACCGAAAATCGTAACCAAGAAAACTCTCCAAACCAAATGATAGTTTAGAAAGCCGACATTGGTTTATTGCAGCGCTGGGTGCATGGGGGATCTTTCCTCCTAGCATGCACACCCAGTTGAAATCATGACAGGTATTTAAACAGTTAACAAAGTTAGTTACACCTACTGGTCCCACCCTTTAGCTAACTATTGGTTAGGATCTTTCTTACTTCATCTTAAAAATACAGTTCTCTTTTAATTCACTACGCATGCCCAGAGAGTAGGGGGCTTATTTGGGTTGGGGGCTTTTCTAGCTAGGAGGTGTGGTTTTTAACATTATAATGAGGTAGGTCAGCCTTAGGGCACCCATTTGGGGCATTTCACTGACTTGGCTGTTTGGCCAAGTCTCAAGTTTGCATATCGGCCATTATCAGGAGACCCAGAGGCTATATCAGGTGCTAGATCTACTTTTGTCTCCAGGTAGACAACATTAACATAACCCAATAGAGCTAATCGCCACACCCAGCCTGTTTCCAGGAAAACTAATGCATATTTCAGTTTGTGTGATGCAGTATCATCTTAACTCATCTGCACAAAGTTTGCACAACTAAAGCTCCAAGTACTGCTCTGATTTAATTCAAGCAAAAGAATGAGGACAGTTTGGGGGATGGAGTCTGCTTTTAATGGCCAGCAATCAACCACCTCCTTTCCTGATTTCTAAAGGACTGTTTCAGTTCAAAAGCAAAAACCACAACAAGAGACTAATTTAAGGCAGAAAAATCTTCCTCTGCCATTCTGCTACCTAGCACAATCTGGCATCACTCCGAATATCCCTGCTGCAGTGTCCCTGCTGCAGTGGCGTATGAAGCGATACCAACCAGCTCTCAGAAGAGCTCAGGTTGCGTCCTGTTCAGTTAAGGTGAAGCAATAGTGACATTTGCTGAAGTGCTGACAAAAGGGGCATTCAAATGTTTTACACTAATGTTTCTTTTGCATAGTCATCTAGAAACTATATCCGTAAGTGAAACAGCTAAGTTTTTCTTTTCCTGAATATCACTAAAACTGTTTCTATATACGTCAGCTATGCAGAATACGAGTTGAAATAAGTGAATATCAATGATTATTTTAAGAATAGTTAATGTTGTCATATGCTTACAGTTTATTTCAGAGCATGTCTTTTCTTCTCTCCCATTTCTACTTCTCAAATGAATCCTAAGAGGCACTACCAGAGGCTAGAAGTGAACAATAAAATACTTCAATACCAAAATATATTCACTTGCAACCCTGTATTGTGTACCTAGTTTTTAGCAGGTTTCTTTAGCATAATAGCAACAAAGACAGACAGAAATCAAGTGGAAGCTAAAAATAAAGACTGCATGTACATTTTTGTACATGAAAGTTAGAATTATTTGGAGACATTTTATCTGTAGAGTGTCTTTAACTTCAAGACAAGGGTTTTTAAAACACTGGATTTGAGCAAGTAAAGACAATGCTGGACAGCATTTATCTTTGCTCAGATAACATTTCCTTTTTGGCCTTTCAGTTTAACGGTATTGATAGCTGGAAAGTCTTCACTAACATACAGTTAAGTATGAAGACAGGATGCAGTAACAGAATATCTGTTTTCTCTTGTTTATGCAACACTTCAGTCCTGCACCGCTTATCATCTTACATAAGCGTGCTGTTTCTTCCCAGCTGTTAAAGCAGAAAATCAGAAACTTTGTCTTTGACAAAACCGTAGGTGAAATGGAGTTTCAGAGTATTCCAAGAGAGAAAACAGAATCTGCAAGAAACACATACCAAACCGCTTGACAAAAACAACTACAGGATCGTTCTCTCCTTCTCATAAGAAAGCAAATGAGGAACAAAAGAACAAGTTCTACAGAGGTAGAACATGATTTTTACGAATGCTTGTTTTACAGATGAATGGAAACATAATTCCACAAAGAAACAGAAAGCAGAATGCACGACAGAACTCGGGACTGGAGAAGCAGTCCACACATACTGCTGCAAAATTGTTGAAGGACAACCGCAAACAAAATTTTAAAGTGTTTTCATCTCTCTCTCTTTGAGTGTCTCTCCCCCAAATATAATGAGTTTTGCTAAGGGCCTGGACGTGTGACAGAGCAGCACAACCAAAAGTAAAAGCAACCCTTGAGCCTGTTCCCAGATCACAAAACATCCTGTGGCTCAAGAAATCATAAGCATTTAGTTTTGTCGGCAAACGAAAACTTAATCTGAGTCTGTGATTAAAATGTATTCCCACCTCAGGACCATCGTCATCAAAATCACGGTAAGTGGAATGCTCAGAATTATTCATTTTATCCAAAAGTTCAATAGCAAGACTTGGATTTAATGGCTGGGTAACAAAAAGGATGCTGAAAGACAGAAGGAAAAACACAGATTAAAATTCCAACCACTCATATTAAGCATATTTTAATTTTAGAACTTTAAAAAAATCCCATACATAAATTTATACCTATAGTAACTTTTCAGCTGTCGGTCTTTTTTTAGGATTTTTTCCTAAGTACCATTTTCACAGAATGATGGAAACTATTGGACCTGTAAAAGGAAGTGGTAAACATGAGAATCAATTGCCCAGTGAACTACATGATCATTATCTACTGAAACAGAAAAGTACTCGCCATTTCATTTTGTCCTTTAATTCAGGAGGTTGGAAGTTCTTTTCCATCATTAGCAAAAGCGCTTTAAAAAAACCAACAGTATTTCTGTGGTTTACATGGCAGTACATACCTGACATGAATGTTGAATACATTGTTTAGTTGGCAGGAAGAAGTCCATCCGTTTAAGAGATGCTACCAGGACAACATGGTGCATTTATGCACCAAAAGGAGTTGTCACAATTTCTATCACGTTCATCCAGAACACTTACAACCCAATACCCTTGCAGTACCCCCAAACACCACAAGCACCCATATAGCCACTACTCCAGATGGATGATTTGGGGAGCTGTACTTACACACTGCGCTTTAACCTCTTGCTAACCTCACTGGATGTAGGTCAAACATTGGAGAATGAAGCTTAGCAAGCTCTATAGCAGTTATTCCAGCTGCCCACAGATCACAGAGGTGGTTATAGACACCTTTTCTTCCTACTGCAGCAACTTCTGGCGCCATCCTAAAGGGTAAAAGACATTTTTAGATAAAATTCTCGCCACAAATCAAACATTCCTCTGTACGCAGCAGTTTACTACTCTTTTTCCTAAAGCTCCCAACCTGTACGCTCACAGCATATAGACTTACACAGGTGGATATATACACATGCCTGCACGTGTGCGCGCGCACGTGTAAAAAGTTACGTAATGTATACATGAAGTTCTCCTTAATCACTTTCTAGTAACTAACAGGCAGTTTCCAAAACAGCTATTTAGCAGGAAGTGGATGAAACCAATCTGCCTCAGGCTGTTCTGCAGGCACACAACAAACTACCACTCCACAACCAAAGAGCCTAAGGGGTAATTATTCAGCTACAGTAAAACCCAAATAATATCCAAATTCACACACTGCCCCAGAAAGTGATCAACTGACTTTGAAGAGAAGAATTCTAACCAAAAAGAAGTCACAAAATGTCAGCTATCTTGTATCCTGAAGGCACGAGACCGAAGACTCATTGTCACCTCCACACAGAGCACTCCTTGTTCGTAAAGTCTGCCTCGCTGTCATGGCAGAAGACCTCATTTAATTTAACAAAGTACCTCCACATCCTCAGGTGGCAAAAAATAACAGACATAACTGACACATAATTAGGAATACCTACAGAAAACGATTCACTAGGCATTGTCACATGTTTTCAACGACCAATATAACCACTACAGCTTTTCCATGCTGGCCCTTCTGGTATTTATTTCAGTGCTCTGGAAGGCACTACGCACATGGTAGCTACCGAAAAGCTTTACTCAGCGCTACCATACGGTTTCTAGTTAAACTCAGCAGCAGAAAGACAAACAGGGGAGAGGCCACGGTCCTGAGTGCAAAGGGAGCAGAGAACAACCCAAAAGCTATCGGGGGCAATCCTGGAAGCAGCGACAGCCATCTGGCAGACAAACACCGCGACCTCTGCATCGGGGTCCCGCAGATCAGCCCGCCACCCAAACTGCTTCATGAGCGCTATGCCAACGGCTCTTCCCATCGCCTGCACGGGGGAAGAACAGTCACAGGCAGTAAAAAGAGCAGAATTAACAAAACTACAGATCACAGCCTTGACTGCACAGTCCTTATAAATACCTGGGGAGAGAAAGAGTCTCTCTTTATCCCGAGGAGAACCATTCTTACAAAGACTAGAAGAGGTACAACAGGGCACAGCGAGTGAGCAAGGGGCAGAGCAAAGACACCGCAGGACAAAGTGACCGTCACTCCCCTGGAGTGCGGGAGGCTGATGTTCAAGTCCCGCCCAAGGTACAACTAAAGTTGTCATCCTTTTAGAATTATAGATCACGCACAAAATATTTCTGAGAGCTGTAAACTACTTTACCTAAGAGAAAACCTGTGAATGCACAACTGCAACTCACCATTTGAATGCTTTTATGGCATCTAGAAAGCTCGGACTACCTTCAGAGTATGACAGTTCCAACGCACAACAGAAATTTAAGCAAACGTTCATGCTGGCAGTCTCATGTGTCCCACCTTCCCAAGGTACTAGCTTTAGGAGGGAAAAAAAATCATCTAGTTAAACTACTCTGCTCTTCAAGTAAGAGAAATCTACATAAATTGCAGCTACACAGGGTTTCTTTGTTCATCTTTTTTATTTTCCTCACAGGAGAAAAGTATTATAGATGGGAAAAGTGCTGCATGGAAAGGGCCCCTCTCTCCCAAGGACCAAGGTCCATCCCCCAGCACACATTTCAAGGCTGCACCACCCTCCTGGGGAACAAGTTCTCCCCAGGGCCTAACCAGAGCCCCCCCCAAGCTGCAAGTCTGGTTTTGCCCCTTCTTTTACACAGGCTGCCACAACCCAGAGGAGTCCGGCTCCACTGGCCTTGCAATGGCCCTTAAGTAGCTGGAAACTACTCTCAGGTCACTCCTGGGACTCCACAAGCCCAGACACCTCAACCTCTTACCTTTACTTATCCTCAGCAAAAGGCATTGATTTGGAAAATACTCAGGGCAACAGTGCCCAGAAATTAACAACAGCCCTTGTATTTCCACTTGTTCAAAGTAAATGCAGGTTAAGGGGTTTTTTTTGAGAAAATACTGAAAAAGCTTCAATCAGTTTGTTAGTCTGAAACATACAACACAATTGAAATTACAAACTACACATCTCCCTTCACCTTTGCTAAATTCTTTTAAAACACAGAAACTTTAGCATACCTGCGAAGGAAGTATTCTGGCAACCGCTCCACTACAACGACAAGAAACTCTCAAACTGAAGCTAAGCTGCCCATTCGCAACAGGCTTCTCCCCACTGCTTTTGGAAGGGACTTTGAAGGAAGCCTTGCTTTCAGTCCGGCAGTCCCGATCGCTCTTTCTCTCTGGTACCACACACCTCTCTTCAGCTTCCGCTTGACATTCCTCAGACACAGTCTCTCTCGCTTGGTCTGCTTTCTGTCTTTCACTTGCAATATTTGTCTCTTCGTCAGAGAAGAAGAGACAAAAGAGACAAAAGATCTCTTGTCTCTTCAGAGGCGATGGGCTTTCTTGAGAAACATCGCCTTTTTTCCCCTCACGCCCAGGAAGGTTTCTCCAGATAGAGAGAACATCCAGCCAATGCTTTGGCTCCTCAGTGACAAGGCTTTTACTCTCCTGCAGCATTTTCCCTGGAAGAAAAAGCAGGTTCAGGTTAAGTAGCTCAGTCTTGGCATTTGATTCTCCTACTGACAGAGAACAGCTGTAACAGGGACTGTGTTCAGATCTCATCCACGTGTGAATCCGGGAACCACAGCAGCAGCAGACATCACAGGCACAGCCGAGCTCTCAGCAGCCACGCACCCACCCCACCAGCAGAGACCCAGGCACCCCTCTGATTACCAGCTCTGCAGAAGCAAGATTGAATCGTGCAGGGGCTGAATTCTGCACAAGAATGCAGCAGCTCTAGAAAACCGGACCACCCCCGAGAGTCACTCCCAGGGACGGAGGACCAGCCCACCATGCCATCCTCCCCAGAAAGCACTTGGTCCAGGATTGGAGCTGTGGGACACTTTCCAGGCTTGAAAGACAGACATGAACATGAACCACTTTGATTCAGCTCAGAATAAAAGCCACAAGGTTACAAAGGAAACATCTCCTTGCTGGTCATCAACCTGCCCTCAATCCTGCAAAGTCTCCGACACACGCCTGAACTTACACCCGTGGGTAGTCCTCTTGACCCAGCGACAGCATGACAGGGACGAGGAATACACAGGCCAATTCACTTAAAAACTTTGAAGCTGGTCAAGGAGGGAGAGGAGGGGCAAGGTATTTCTACTTCTCATTTAGAATCATGGTTAAATTTGATCCTCAAAGCTGAAGGCCGTCTGTGATCTCCCAAATACAATCCCAGCAGCATGCAAGTATCAACCCGTCTTACCTGAAATTCTTATTCCAACACCGACAGAGGATGTGACCTGAGCAGCTGAGGTTTACAAGAAGTCTGTGCGCTCAACAGTGAAGTGACACAGGATATACGTCTGGATCCACGTCGCCTGATAGAAAATGACTCGCCGCTAAAAGGCACAGAAGGGGTCCAGAACTGGACTTCAGTTTCAGGGGGGAGTGGGGTTTTTTTTTGGGGGTGGTGGTGTTACACAAAGACGTACCTGTCCAGTGCCAGCAGAACACAAGCTGGCGAGATCTCTGTTTCAAACGTTTTTGAAGCCGTTTTCAGCACTAAACAAGCATCGAAAACACACATGGGTGAAGGATCCTTCAGAACTGATGACTGCCAACTGGAACCGCAGCTGTCAGCAACTAAATGAAGTAAATCAGACATGAATTTCATACCTGGACTTGAACTGGGGCTTCTGGCCCCCGCGCACCCACCCCGCGAGCAAACCCGAGGGGTGGCCCGAGGGAAGGAGGCAGGGCCCCCCTTCTCTCCAGCACCTCCAGCCGGGGCTTCTTCCGCAGCCGCTCCCCAGCCCCGCGTCTGCTCCGCCCGCCCGCCCCGCTCCGTGCCGGAGAAGACCTTTCCCCGACGCCGTCCACCCGGGGAAGAAGCGGAGCCGAACCCCCGCGGGAAGGCGTTCCGGGCGAGCGCTGCCCGCAGCCCCGCAGCCCCTCAGGCCCGCTCGCCCCGGGCAGGGCGGAGGGCAGCGCAGCCCTCGGCTCAGCGCGGGGGGCGAGGGGACGCGGCCCGGCCGAGCGGCAGATGTCCCTGCCCGCGGCAGGGGCGGCCCGGACGGCCCTGAGGGGTCCCTTCCGACCCAGGCCCGGGCCCGGGCCAGGCCCGTGGGGCCCCGCGCGGGCGGCGGCACAGCCCACGCCGCGGCCGCGCCGGGGAGCGAAGCGAACGAGGCCGCGTTCCCCGCCGCTCCGCTCCGGGCCGGGCCGGGCCGGGCCGGAGAAGACCTTTCCCAGGCGCCGTCCACCCGGGGAAGAAGTGGAGCCGAACCCCGGCGGGAAGGCGCCGGCCCCCCCCTCACCTCTGCCGAGCCGCGCCCGCCCCGCCCGCGCCAGGGAGGGCTCCGGCAGCGCCCCGCCGCCCTCAGCGCGGGCCGGGGGGCCCGGCGGGACCGGCCCTCCGCGGCGGGGCCCCTCCTCGGGGGCGGCTCTCCCGCGGCGAGCCCGCCCCGGGAGCGGGCCGGCGGGGCAGGGCGCCGGCCCCCGCCGCCGCCTCGTCGGGGCCGGCGGGAGTCGCTCGGGAGCGCCCGGCCTGCGGGAGGGCAGTCTGCGGACCCCCCCGCGAGGGGTTCCGCGGCCCGGGGGGAAGCGCCGGGAGGGCAGCCGGCAGCCGGCAGCTCCCCCCCGCCGCCCCCCCGGGTCTGCAGCGCCGGGGGCCGAGCGCGGAGCGCAGACGGGGCGAGCGGGCGCCCGCGCTGCCGCCTCCCGCGGGGCCCTGCCGGGGTTTCCCCGGGGACGACCGGCGGCTCGAGAGGCGAAGGAGCAGCCGCCCGTACAGCGGGAGGGAAAGCACCGTCCCTGGGGCCAGACCCAGCCCTGCCGCGGCGGCAGAGCTTGGCGAGGGGCGAATCCGGTCCCTTGGCCGGGAGGGGAGTGGGGCGGGAAGGTGCGCGCTGGGTCACCCCTCCTCCCCTGTCTTTAATGTACAGCTTTAGCTCCCTTCCCCGTACCCAGCTCCGCCGGAGCTTCACCAGAGGTTTCTTCTTTGCAGGAAGAACCCGCAGCACAAGCTAGAACACAAGCGCCGTGCACCTCCAGGTAAGCCAAGTTGTTTAACACAGCTCAAAGGTGGGGGGGGAAAGCCAACCCCAACCCAGCAATGGATCGAAAAAAAAGGGAATGAAATGCTTTCAGCTACTGTAAGTGAAGAGCACTGTATTTGCAGCTTGCTGCGTATTACGCTTCGCTCTCACGAATTAAAGATGGTATAGTGTGGTATTACCGGATCTCTGTATTCTGCTTCCCCCCCTTCAGAGCTGGAGTCTCACAGTGAAAACAGGGAATATATTCAGGAGTTACTGAAGTGTTTCTCAGCATTTCCAATGGACACTTTGCCTTTTTTGGTGCTTTTTCTTGATGATTGGAGTTGGAGACTTTTTCCGCTTGAAATCCCAATGCAATAAACAATTGAGAGCGGAGCAGAGCCGTCATGGCAATTTAATGATAATGTGTTTTACTGCAAACAATCGGGATTATGACATTTTTAAGGAGAAATTGCACCCCGGCTGTTACTGAAATTCGTAACCAAGAAAACTCTCCAAACCAAATGATAGTTTAGAAAGCCGACACTGGTTTATTGCAGCGCCGGGTGCATGGGGGATTTCTCCCACACCGGGTTAAAATCATGACAGGTATTTAAAACAGTTGACAAAGTTAGTTATGCTTACTGGCTCTACCCCTTAATTAACTCTTGGTTAATACCTTTCTTAACTTCATCTTATAGTTCTCTTTTAATTCACCACGCATGCTCAGAGAGTAGGGGTCTTAACTGGGTTGGGGGCTTTTCTAGCTAGGAGGTGTGTTCTTTAGCATTATCATGAGGTTATAGTGAGACAGGTTAACTCTAGGGCACTATTTTGGCATTCCATTCTATTTTTCTAAGATTCGTCCTTGCGTTAATCATTATTGCTAGTTAGTAGAGAGTTAGTGAAGACATTCTTTATCTCTAATATGTCTAAGAGCCAGGTGCATTTGTTATGAAGTATCTTCTTTACGTTCTTCTAACTCTTCTTACTTGTTCTTAACACTTGTTTTTGACCTTGTTTTTCAAGATGTTCTGTAACATTTCCCCCCTTTGAAACGTACGGATATATTTTATAATGTCCAGAAGTCTGAATCCTTCTTACTTGGATTTCAGCAACTAAACAGAAGGTGATTAACCTTGTCACACATTCTCAAATCTATCCCGTCCTCTTACAACCTGGAAAAAGAAATAGAATATAAAATATTCCAACTCTAACCTGATTATGCACGCAATAATACTATTAATACCATAATACTATCAATATTATTAATAATAATTTCTAAGAGCCTTACTGAAGCAATTGTGTGGAGAAATCAGTTATCTTATGCATAGTCGATACCAAATCTTCTCAGTGGTTTAGATAGTAGTTCAGTCTGAAGTTCTGGTATTATCATTATATCAGTTCAGCGATGCCATTAGGGTCATTAATTGCTCGTATGTGATCACGGTTTAGGCTTGGCAACTTTGTTTTTTTTCTTAATTCTTTGGTATCAGTCCCCCCTTTTGAAGTAGTTAGATTTTTACTACTTCCATATGTTTCTTTCAGTGGTTCTTTTAGTACAGCCTATGCAGATTCCTAGAATAATCACAATCACAACCACATGAATTACTCCCTCCAACAATGTAGCTCACCATCCTTTTAGAGACCACCCACCTAATTCTTGGAGAATTTTGATAAACCAATTATTTTCCGCTGCCTCTTTTATCGCTCTATTGTCTTTTCCTACTTTTCTCATTTTGTCTAATTGTTCTTGCAGGTTTTCAGTGATATTTGGGATGTGGGATAACGTACGATATCCACACACTCCTTGTTCTTTGACTAATAGCAAGTCTAAGGCCAGCCTATTTTGTAATGTCATTTTAGTGTTAGCTTGGATTTGTTTGTTGATAATTTGGAATCCTTTCTGAGTGGTTCTTGCTAAGGCTTCCACCTGCCAAGTCAGATTTTCTATTAACATTCGATTTTCTAAAGCCCTGGTAATGGGAAACTTTGGAGTGCCCACTCAAATTGTACTGCTGCAGAAGGCTCCGTCCAAGTATCGGGGTCCTTTTCTGTCTCGGTATCTCTTTTAATTCGTCCCCAATATTGAGCTTTGATTGGATTCTTTTTCCATATGGGACATAAGGTCAGTAATCCTAAAATTACTTGTCTAGTTACTGTACTAAGTCGTAGTGAGGTAGTCCAATAGCCATCTGATGTGACCCAGGTCGTGTAGCCTGGGGTTGGAACGTCTTGTTTACAATCATTAGTTGAAAAATTTTGTTTTTTACAACGTTCTATCTTTGTCAAGGTAGAATTTAGGATTGATATTTCACTATAATTTAGAACATCGGGGCACATCCAATTGGTTTGGCTAACATAAGTAGCCTTCGTTCCCCAATTAAAGCACCAGTCCACATTCCCTTTATGTTTCCAATGTCCTTCCAAAGGTCTAGTCCAAATCTTGAGTTCTGTTCTAAGGTTAGTACATTCTGGAGCGGAGGTTACGTTAGGTACCGTATTATTAGTGACACAGAGTTTCAGTAATCCTGCGGCCTGTCCGCCGGAGGCTGCCAATGCTATTTGCAGAAAATGGCCATCTAAGGGGTGTGATCCCTTGGGACGTTGTTTTTCCGAGCCTCTCCCAAATACTGTTCTGTTGTCCCCTGATCTCCAAAAAGTAGCATCTTGTAATACATCGCTTCCTCTCTGTCTACATTTCTTGTCTTTGTCTAAATAATAAGAGACACTGGCCTGCTTAAAGGCTCCTGTGATGTTGTCATATTCCTCTAGTAAAGATAAATTTACCGGTATAGTGCCCCATGGGATGGGCTGACTGGCCAAGTGAGGGATTGGGATGCATGCTGTAACACTGGTAAGATTATGCATTTTACCAAACCCTTGTATCAAAGTTAGCATCAGGTTTTCATCCAAATCTGTATTGACCTCTCCATCTGTATTGACTTCCGCACTTCCTGACATGGCTGCAAGAGATATAATCCAGAACTTCATGATTCCTGCGTTAATTGTAAACGTAAAGGTCTCTCTTGTTTGACAGACTACTGTGGTGACGCGACTGGCTTGATCCTGCTGTGCTGTGTCCACGGAGCGACTCCCTCAAGCTTGACAGCAGTATGGGTGGTGAGTAAAACTTGAAGAGGTCCTTTCCACTTCTCTTTCAACGGCTCGTCTGACCATGTCCTCAGATACACCCCATCCCCTGGTTGGTAGTGATGCACAGGCACGTCCAAAGATAGTGGCGTGCTCACAGTGATGCACCTGTGGAGAGAGGACAGAACCTTTCCCAGAGGGATAACATATTCTTTTAGGTAATGTCTTCCTGCAATTTCAGGATTAACTCCTGTTTCAGTCATCTGATAAGGTTTACCGTATGTGGTCTCAAAAGGACTAACCTTTTCTTTGGTTCTAGGCTGGATGCGTATCCATAGCAAAGCTAAGGGGAAAGCATCCAGCCATTTCATCTGAGCCTCCTGGCAAATTTTACTTCTCTGTCTTTTTAGGTTTTGATTAATTCTTTCTACTTTTCCACTTGCTTGAGGTCTCCATGGGGTATGGAGAGCCCATTTTACCCCTAATGCTTTAGTCAAACTTTGAACAGCTTCTGCTATGAAGTGTGGGCCCCTATCTGAAGATAGTCCTATGGGTACCCGAAATCTTGGTATTATTTCCTTCAGTAGCACTTTTGCTACTTCTTTTGCCTTGTTGGTGCAACAAGGGAAAGCTTCTGGCCAACCTGAGAAAGTGTCTAACATTACTAAAAGATACCGGTACCCATTTTGCCGCGGTAATTCGGAAAAATCTATTTGCCAATAGTCTCCTGGACTGTTTCCTCGCTTTGTCACCCTTGGTAAAGGTCTTCAGGGTAGGTGAGGATTATTCTTCAGGCATAACTCACATTTCTTCACTATGCTCTTAATTATTCCAGTCATTTGAATACTTAGCACTTGTGTTTTTAGTGCTTCCACCATGGTTTCTATTCCCCAGTGAGTTTCTTGGTGTTGTCTATTGGCTATTTCACGCATGATTTCTTGTGTAACTATTACTTGGTGCGAAGGGTTCACCCACCATCCTTCTTGATTTTTGTTTGCTTTCAGTAGGTTAGCCAATTGATTGTCTTCTGGTGTATATTGCGGACTCTTAGGTCCCAACCTCTGAACCTTTTCTGGCCAAACTAGCAATATTTGACCTTCAGCTGCTTCTCTCGCAGCTCTGTCTGCCTTGCGGTCCCCTACATGCGTTGGGCTATTTCCAGTTTGATGTGCCTTGCAATGCATAATTGCCACTAATCGGGGTAGATGAATTGCTTGTAATAGTTGTTGGATCCTTGGCCTGTATTTGACTGGGGATCCCTGCGATGTTAGAAGTCCCCTTTCTTTCCAAATGGCTCCGTGAGCGTGGACCGCTCCGAAGGCAAATTTTGAATCTGTCCATATATTAACAGTTTTACCTTTTGACAGTTCTAATGCTCTCAGTAAGGCTATGAGTTCTGCTTTCTGGGCTGAAGTGTTAGATGGCAGAGCTTTGGCCTCAATGACTTCCTTACCACTTATTACTGCATAACCTGATTTTCGTGTTCCATTCCGCATAAAGCTGCTACCATCTACGAACGGGTCCCGGTCCGCATTTTCTATGGGTAGGTCTTTCAGGTCTGGTTTGCTGGAGTACGTCTGTTCTACCGTTTGCAGACAGTCGTGTGCTAATTCTTCTCCACCAGGATCAGTAGTTAGGAAGGTCGCTGGATTCAGGATCGTGGTTACTTTCAGCTCCACATCGTCTTGTTCCAGAAGAACGGCTTGATATTTCAGCATCCGGCTTGGTGACAGCCAGTGTCCTCCTTTTTGTTCCAGCACTGCTGTAACTGCATGGGGTACAAATACAGTTAATTTTTGCCCGAGCATCAATTTTCAGGCCTCTTGGATCAGTAATACTGTAGCCGCCGCTGCTCGGAGACATACTGGCCATCCTTTGCTAACATTGTCTAGTTGTTTTGAAGAATATCCCACGGGTCTTCTCCATGATCCCAGCTGCTGGGCCAATACCCCTGAGGCAATATGCAGTCTTTCATGCACAGATAATTCAAATGTTTTTTTCCAAATTCGGAAGGCCTAGGGCTGGAGCATTCATTAAGGCCTGTTTCAATTTTGTGAATGCTTCTCTGCACTCCTGAGTCCAGACAAGGAGATTTCCTCCCCTAGTACAGCTTCCTATAGGGGTTTGGCAGTGAGTCCAAAATTTATTATCCACAGGCGACACCATGCGTCCATTCCGGGAAATGCTCTGAGCTCTTGTTTCGATGTAGGTTCGGGCATCTGGCAAACGGCCTCTTTTCTTTCAATTCCAAGACTACGCTGGCCCTGGGAAATTGTGTACCCCAAATATATTACCTCCTGTTGGGCGTTCTGTGCCTTTTCCCGGGATACTTTGTACCCTGCCAACCCTAAAAAGTTTAGGAGATCTATGGTAATTTGTATGGAATCTTCCTTGGTACTTGCTGCTAGCAGTGTGTCATCTCCATCTTGCAGTAAGGTGATCTTTTTATGCATCTTTTGCCAGTCTTCTAATTCTTTGGCTAATTGATTTCCAAGGATCATAGGACTATTCTTAAATCCTTGTGGTAATACTGTCCAGCACAAGTGAGTTTTTCTACCAGTCTTAGGGCTTTCCTACTCAAAAGCGAACGGTTCCTGACTCTCAGATGCTAACGGAAGGGGTGTTGTATTCTGACTGACATTCTGTTAGTAATCCAAAATTTACAAATTGTTCTATTAATGGTTCTAAGCCTTTTCTTGCTTCTAATTTAATTGGATACTGTTTTTGTCTTACCGGTCTGGTGCCTGGTTTCAACTGAACGATTACTGATTCTGCCGCTCGGGATCGTCCTGGTGTTCCTGAAGGCCATACTAGAGGGGTTACAGCATTTTCAACTTCTTCTGGTATTTCCTGTAACTCGGCTTCCTTCTGTAACATAAAAAGTTGAGGATCCAAAGCTTTATTTTCAGGAATATGGATTTGGATTTTTCCTTTTGAAAAAGTAATTTGTGCATTCAATTTACTTAATATGTCTCATCCTAATAGCGGCACAGGGCAATTAGGAATATAAAGAAATTGATGGGTTAACACCCTTTTGCCAATTCCAAACTTCAGAGGCTGGAAAAATGGCCTATTTTCTTTCCACCCTGTGGCACCAATAATTGATGTGCTTTGATTACTCAAATTAGCCTTGCCTGTATTCAATACTGAGTAAGTGGCCCCCATATCTACTAAAAATTTTACTTTTTCATTCCTCAACTTTACTATAACCAGGGGTTCTGCTGGGGAGGGTTTCTGAATCTTCCCCCGGTCTCCCTCAGTCTGACTCTAATGTCATCATGTTAACAGCCTGACTTGGCATTTCCTCCAGGCCTTGTCCTCTTAACTGTGGACGCTCCCTTTTCCAGTGTCCTTTCTGCTTACAGAAAGTGTGTGTGATCTTTCTCCAAGGATATTCCGGCCCTTTGTGCTTTACAGGGAAACCTTGTCCCCTTCTTAAATCTGTTATCACGTATTTAAGAATTATCATTGAAATCCACATTCATCACACAATCTTTACAAACTTCACTCACAGCAACAAAAAGAATTCCCCACACCAAAATCAAACCCACAATTACAACAACAGAAATCCACATTCATCCCACTCTCTAACATTGTCCAGTCCATGCTTTGCCCATTACCTCTCCCAATTACTATCCTTATCTCAAATTCCTCCTCCTGTTGCTCTTCTTCCCATTTCTCTTTATATTTCTTGCGTCGCCTGCCGATGCTACATGCTGAACAACAACGCTTAGGTGTTTTCTTATTTTCTGCCTCTAGCGCCAATCCAGCACTTTCACCTTCCATCAAGCCACGCTCCCTACGTATATCATAATTATCCCGCAACACAAAGAACAAATTCACATATGGTATCTCATGCCATTTTCCTTCGCATCTACAGAACAGCATTAATTGCACCACAGTATTGTAGCTTATACTTCCATTCTTAGGCCATTTCTCCTGATCATCCAGAGTATACAAGGGCCACCAATGACTGCAATATTCTACCAGCTTTTTCCGAGCAAGGGATCACCCCCCAACTTGCTCCAGTGGTTTAGTATACACCCTAGAGGAGAGCGCTTAAGAATTCCCCCTTCAGTAGACTGTCCATCTCCCACTGTATAAAATTACCACGTACGTGTGCCCAAGCCAAACCAAAATCCAGACTCCGGGCGTCCCCGTAGTAGTGTACGGATTACACAGTCATGCACTGCCAATACCAATAGCTCAACAACGCGTACTTAATTCAGATATGACTTCCTTGCAGGCAACCAATATCAATACCAATCCAATATCAATACCAATCCCAATACTAATGCCAATACCAATGATGTCGTTAGTCTCCCAGAGAGCTGTCGCAGAAACTCACCCGACCAGGGAATCGGAGGGCCTCCCCGAAAATACTCCGGTGCGTGCTGGAAAATCGTAGCGAAGAAAACTCTCCAAACCAAATGATAGTTTAGAAAGCCGACCTTGGTTTATTGCAGTGCCTAACATGCACACTGGGTTAAAACCATGGCAGGTATTTAAAACAGTTAACAAAGTTAGTTACGCCTACTGGTTCTACCCCTAAATTAACTATTGGTTAGTACCTTTCTTACTTCATCTTAAAGATACAGTTCTCTTTTAATTCAATACGCATGCTGAGAGTAGGGGGCTTATTTGGGTTAGGGGTGTTTTCTAGCTAGGAGGTGTGGTTTTCACATTACAATGAGATTATAATGAGGCAGGTTAACTTTAGGGCACTATTTTGGCAGTCCATTCTATTTTTCTAAGATTCGTCCTTGCATTAATCGTTATTGCTAGTTAGTGGAGAGTTAGTGGAGACAGTTTTTATCTTTAATATGTCTAAGTGCCAGGTGCGTTTGTTATGAAGTATCTTCTTTCCATTCTTTCCATTCTTTTCCACTTGTTTGTGACCTTGTGTTTTGAGATGTTCTCTAACACTGTGGCAGTACCTTGCTGCCTGAACTTCATCCAGAGCCTACCCATCTTCTTGTGCATTGTCTCCAGGCAATCCCAGCCTCAGTTACTGCCCTGCTAACCTCTATGTCAGACATTCCTCTTGAAATGGGATTACCTTCTTGAGGCTTATAAATTTTCTTCTGCATTTACAGAAAGAGAGCTGCCTGGATTAAATGGTTTCATAGTATTAAGGAAAAGGAAAACCTAGGAAGCATTACACTTGTTGGGGCCAAGGACTTTGTTTTAAAAAGCAGTGGGGAAAAAACCATTTACTCTTTTTGGGTTTCATGGCTGTACGGCTAATGTCAGGGTCTCCAAAATGTAGGCATTTGAAATCTTGTCTTGATTCAGAGCAGGAGTAGAGAAACAGTTCAGGGTTTGGAAGTGAGATGTAAACTAAGCCAAAAGTGAGGAAACAAAACAGATTCCCAGCATGGGAATAAAAAGGGAGAAAGGAAACCCAGGGCTGTGCCTTGAGGTCTGTGCTAGCAGAAGGATCAATGTTCTCCCCTGCAATGTGGGATTGCATTGCTCAGAGGAAGTCAGGGGGAAACATGGCTGAAAGGGGCCAACTTTATTGTCCTTCTTTTTTCAGAAGAAAACAAGTATGAACGCTGCTTGGACAAAGAGGATTATGGGCTGCCTGTTTGGGACTTCATGATTGGCACTTCATGAGGTTGCAGTTAGGTAAGTGATCTCACTGCAGTTATTCAGGAGGAAAAGTTTCGATAGCATCTAAAATGAATGAGTGTTGCAGTTGTATTCCTTTCTTTAACCGAGTGCTGGAGTTTTTCCTTTATGGGT
The DNA here is from genome assembly GCF_030936135.1 of Gavia stellata. Classification (NCBI taxonomy): domain Eukaryota; kingdom Metazoa; phylum Chordata; class Aves; order Gaviiformes; family Gaviidae; genus Gavia; species Gavia stellata. The sequence continues at coordinate 1,869,728 of NW_026776490.1, forward strand.
TGAAGTGGGGGTAGTGGATGCTCCCATCTGCATCCCTGTGGTGGTGTAAGCTGTCTGCGCCAGCACTTCCCTGCTCTCCCTGGATCCTCATTGCAGCTCTGGTCGTTGCCTTTGCTGTGGCTCTGTCCTCTGCAAGACGCCAGACATGTCCAGTTATTCTGTGGGTTTGGTCTGGTGAGTGCAGCACTGGTGACAGGACAGCTATGTTTCTGATGTGCCTGTTTCAACCCCTCGCCAGGGGCTCTGGTGTTGGTGTTCGGAAGCTAGACAGTGCCTGTGCTGTCAGGTCTCATCTCAGAGCCTGCAGCAGGGCTTTTGGGGATGCTGGCTGATAGTGCTCTGTGTCCCTCTAGCACTGCAGCAAAGGAGACGTTACTAATGCAACATGGCTGCCTGTTGCCCTTGGCTGTATGCTCATTTGTTTCTGCAGGAGGGTAAGAGCTATGTAAACAACACTTCTCAGGGGATGGGGGGAAGGATTTGGAGCCCTGTAGAGCAGCTCCCTGCATGGCTTAACTGTTACCTGTGCCTCTAAGGAGACCAGGGCCAAGAGCCTGCTTTGGTCAGACCCTGCTAGGGTGGAGAAGGGTGGCTTGTCTGAAGTGCTGAGGTGGGTGGCTTGCTTCTGCGCTGGGCTGTGTGCAAGTGTGATCCTCCCCTCTCTGTTTCCTTGGGACTAGCTGCAGTCTGTGCTGCTTGAAACGTGTCCTTTGAGCCAGAAACACAGGCAGCCAACTGAGAGCCACGTGTGAATCGGGAATGGTGGCTCCAAGCTGAACCTAATGGTGAGAGTTGGATATTGTGAAGGAAAACAGAGGCGAGCTCATGGGGCAGAGAGGGTGTTGGCAAGGGGAGAGGGGCTTGTTGGTCCCTGTGGGGTTGTATGTACAGCCCCAGGAATGGAGAAGGAGCAGCGATGTAAACCCTGTAGCTCCTCTGAGTTCATGGTCCTGAGCTACCGTGGTGGTGTGTATTTCAGCTTCTGGGCTCTCTTTTTGAAAGTGTGGGTCTCCCCTGGGGAAGATGGCTGATGCTTCATTTTGTGGCTAGCTTGCAAGTGTTCTTGGAACTGATAAGCCCTGTCCTGAGGAAGAAGCCTGGAAGAGACGTGGTCTTCCCTGTCTCAGCTACACCTGTGCATCTGGCAGCAAGCTCTGTGAGAGGGATGGTCTGTCTTATGACTTTCCACCTGCAAGCATGGTGAAGCCCAGGACTGGGTCAGAAAGCGGTGGCTGCAGTCTTCTACATCCTGCAGGGCATCCTGAACCGTGTGTGTAGGTTTGCAAAGTACGTACACCCATGTTGATTTTAATTTCAGGTCTGTTGCTGTTTAAAAATGGCAGCTTGGCAGGGCTGCCTGGTGTCTGTATCCATCAAGAGCCATGGTTATGGTGAAGAAGCTACTGGACAAGCTGGCTGTGGCCTCCCCCTGCTCAGCTGCCAGCACTGTGGCTGGTAGCGTACACCTGCAGCGACACCTCCCCACTGTGCTCTCTGGGAATGCCGTGTATTCCTACCCCTCAAAGTCCCCGTTAGCTCGAAAAAGTAATAATCTGCAGTGTTCACCTTCTGTGCCATCAGAAATGAAGCAGCTTTGGCAGAACGTGTGTGTTTTGCAAAACGCCGGAGTCCACTGAGGGCTTTGTGTGCAAAAGCCGAGAGAATCCAAGAAAGCTGCTTTTTGCAGAGAGCAGCGGTCCCCTTCAGCTTGCTCACCAGGGTCTCCGTGGCTCCCCTTTCATGGGGCTGCATCAGCTATTCTGTGCTGCCTGCCAGGATTTCGTCTGGGTGTTTAAGGCCCTGGCAAAGGGAGTTGACCTCCCTCGGGGCTGGGAGCAGGTTTTGCAAGGGTTACCCAGGCTCTCCCTGTAGTGATGGGTGCTGCAGGGAGGCTGAAGAGCCTGGCTGAGCGCAGGGATAGAGCTGGGGCCCTCTGGGTGCTGCGCTTCTGTAGCCTGGGTGGCTGAAATTAGCTCCTGCAGAGTGTCTTGGTGTAGTCTTCCCAAGTGGTGACCTCTTCAGGGCTGTCATTTGGAATTTCCACAGTGATAAACCGTGTTGCTGTGTGTGCTGGTGTAGTTGCCCTCCAGGTGATGGGCTTGGGTCTGTCCAGCCCAGGGTCTGGCAAGAGCGGATGGAGATTTGCTGGGAGTTGAAATAAGGGAGTTAATGTATGAGAGTTGGGATGTGGGAAGAGGAGCCAAGGAGAAAAAGGCTTTGGAGTCAAGGCATGCGCATAAAAAAATGTCAGCATATGTTTCTCCCTGTCCGGCATGTTTGAGCTCCCCCGTCCCAGGCTTCTCTTGTACTGTGAGTTCTGCTTTACTTTGGATTGAACCTGTCTAGGAAAAAAAACCCGCCTAAACTTTGTGCAACATCTGTAAGATCTCGATGGTCTTCATCTAGATGAGAAAGTACAATGAAATAGCCAGGCTATGGGATCCATATCCCAATGTCCACCTGGTAGAGTGGGGGTGAATAAGCTGGCCTCTGCTGCTGTGAGGCGGATGGAAGGACAGCAGTGGCTGGGAAGAACTGCAGGTCACATCTTGCCCCGGTTACCTGACCTCGGAGCCCTGCGTTTCCCTCTGTCAGTTAATGACCGGCTCGTCTCTGTGGCAGTGTAGGGAACATAGGGCAAAAATGAGTTGACGCATGGTGGGAGGAGGATGAGCCCAGGTTGTGCTCATGCTGAAGGCACCGGAGGGTGATGTGCTGCCTACCAGGGGTGACACTTTATTGCGTGCATTTGTATTTTGTCGCTCAGTCCTTGGAAGAGACTGTACGCTGAGAAGCAGACGTTGCGCTACGTGCCTGTCCTGTGGCACAGGGTGAGCCCTGCCTGAAGGCTTGCTGTTCCCCAGGAGCAGAATGCACGTGCCCCCAGGTGAAGTGCGTTAACGGCTGTGGGACTTCTCAGGTCTAGTTGTTTAGGCAGGAGCCTTTTTGTTGGAGAGGAAGTGTGGGGAAGAGGAACAGGTGACCTGTTCTTTTAGATAATGATTTCACACTTTGCAGTCCTGTGGCATTTGCCCAAGGCTCAGAGTTTGAAGTGTCCTGGATGGCTTCTTAATGAAATACCGGTGATGCTGACTGTGAAGCAGGAATTAACCTCCAGATATCTGCTTTGGAAGTGCTCTTGTTTGCCATCGTAGGCAACTTGAGTTTTCCACCATGATGAAAACAGCCGGTTCTGTTTTCCTAGTCGCAGAAGCATCTCTGGCCTTGAAATGGGCATGAGGGATTTGAGGAGAACTCTGCAAGCCCTGAGCTCCCTTTAGCCCTGTGTCAGCCCCTGCACAAGAGTGCTGGGCAGAGGCACTGGGGTGAAATGCATCCGTTTGAGTGGACCAGCAGTGTGCCCCGTGATGGAGCTCAGAGCCCATCTGGAGCTCCTCAGTGAGGGAGTGAGGGGGAGCCTGGCTTCAGCGAAGAGTGTAGAGCTGTGTCTGTTGGGCTGTGCTTGTCGGGGTGTACTTATTACAGCGCTTCCCTGAGAAATGACAAGGTTGGCTGTGCCGGTTTGTGCATCGGTGTCACCTGTGCCGAGCGCCCCGCCACAGGCAGACTGGGAGGTGCGAGGTGGCAGCCGAGCAGGTGAGCCATTTGGACTCGTGTGCGAGTTATCACCCAGTGAGCAGGAGAAGAGCAGATAGTCCCTTTTGAGGGCAGTGCTGACGCCTCTATGGGGTGTGTGTGAGTTGATTTTTAGGCTCTATTGGCACACGGGCTGTGTCCAGGTGACGTGTGGCTCTTTTCATGATCAGTGCTGCGTGCTAGCTTGCTTGCTTTTCCCCATGGGATGCAGATGTGACTGCACCGGGGCTGCGGGTTAAATGTGGAGGGGGATGGAGGCTGCCTGCCTCGCCGCTGCTGGTCTTGCCCCCCTCGTCTCGCACGTGGGCTTTCGGATGTTTTGGCCTTAAATCTTTTTGTGGCCCAGTCTGTAAATGAGGCACAAGACGATTTATTCTTGCTCTGTCTATAAAATACCGTGAAGGCTTGTGATGCAAAACGCAACAAATGGCCTAGCTCGAAGCGACTGCACAGCCAACTCACCCTAACTATCCTTTCCTTGCCTTCTAAATCCATAGGGGATTTCCTGAGAAGCAATTCCTGCCTACGTCGAGGGAAAATCCAAAGGCTAGACTACTCCAGGAGGGTGCAGCTTGCTCCTAACAGGTTGTCCAGCCTTGCCCCCTGACTGAAGGGTGGGAAATAACTCGGTGAAGCCAAAGTCTGCTCTGTAGCACCTCGGCGTTACAGCCAGTGCTGTAGTGTTACAGGAGTAATCCAGTCAATAGGGAATATTTGCTATTCTGGCGGCCAGTAACGTATGTGTGCTGGACCATTGGGTACGAGGCTGCAGCCTGCCAAAGTGAGGCCGTGGGGTGGTAGTCCTGCCTCTGCTTACCTGTCTGCTGTTTAGCACCTTTGAATTCAATTAATGTTGATGTTTTTCCAGAGCTTGAAACTCCTTTGAGATCTGGGCATGAATACGCATAAATATTTCACTCAGAAGGTTTTGAAAATTGAGATTAAAAGAGCTTGTCTTGGCTTGAGGTTCACAGGAGCTTGTCAGAGAACTCGGCTGATGCCTGACCTCTCAGGGTCCTGGCTGGTGAAGGCAGCTGGTCAGGATGTGAACATCGTCAGCTCTGACCCTGCCTATGGCCGCTTGCTCCTGACCTGCAGACCGATTCGTAGTCCTTTGGTTTCTGCTTTTCCACTCCAAAGTTGCTGCCTGCATGGAAGATGCGATGCATTGCGAACCAGAATGAAATGTGGTTGAGCTGCCAGGAAACTACTAAATAAAAAGGGAGAGTTGATGCAAGTAGCAAAGCCAGGATAGCAGAGATCAGGTGCTGGGAGAGGCAGTTGGGAAAGGGAAAACAGTACTGTAAATACTTAAGGCAGGAGCCACAGTTGTGAATTATAGCATGTGGAGCTGTGGAATCTCCAGCAGACCCTTGGAAGGGAGCTTGGTCCACCTCACTGACAGATGAGGGTTGAAAGTTTATTAAAAGAAAGAAGAGGAAGGTATAACACTAGGCTCCTATTAACTATCTCGGCCGTGGTAGAGCTTTTGTAATAAATTGCAGGATGACAGTACCGAAGTGATAAAATACACAGGGAGTGGACTATAAAGGTGATGGGTGAGGCTTCCTGGGTAGCAAGACTGGATTTAGAAAGCACTCAGCCACTTAGCAGTGGGCTGGAGGGACAAGAGCTTAGTCCTGGAAATTGTGCTTCTCCTTTCCTGGCTTCCTTGAGATGATGTTTCTATGGTAATGATAGCTAAGCAGGTGATTTCTAGTCCCGAAATATGACCTTGCTACTTAAGCCTGAACAGGGCAAGAAGATTTAGCTGAACAAAATTGTTCAATAGCATCCTGATTCTCACTTTGAACAGATCTCCTGTCTGACTCTTCCAGCAAAGTGTAATAGGAAAGCAAACTAACCAATTAGTCCAGAGAGAGATGGTTTATCTTTGCAGAAGGAAGAAGAAAGAGGATTTATTGTGTATACGGAAGCAAGACTGAGCCACTAGTCTCTGCTGCTACAAGAAAAGCTGGGTATGGTGTGTTGTAGTGCAGAGTATCTGCAGAGTATCCCCAGCCTTTAAGTTTGGAGGGCGATGGGTTGGTGTCGGACCAGCTCAGAGGTTGGTGCTGCTGCTTCAGCACAAGTGATGTGGGGTCCCTTGAAGTAAGAGCACTGGCACGTGGCATAGTGCCAGCCACAGGATCTGTATAGACATGAAGGTGTGCCTTTAGGTGAAACTTCCTGGTTTTTTTCTTAACGCCCATCAAGAAATTGGCTGTTTATTCTTAATTTCCTGTCTTTTTCAGCACAGCGTCATCAGAGAGCAGTTTATTTTTATTGTGATGAGGGAAGCTGTTGGACACATGCACAAAGGGATCTGGATGCTTAAGGGCCATAGCAAAGTGCTCACCTTAACTTTGTCCTGAGTGCAGCTTTTGCCAAGCTCACGGGCCCTGAAGGGCCCCGCTGTGCCTGTATTTGTGCTGCTGAGCCTTCTGAATTTTCCAGGTCCTGGCATGACTGTGTGACATCTCCACACATGTGTTGGTTGTGAGCGTTGTGCAAGGATGGAGTTCGGGGAATTTCTGATAACTCCTCCCCACTCTCTTCAAAGGCTCAATCTGGCTCAATCCAGCAAAACTAAAGAGAAAACAAATGCCCAAAGAGAAGTAATCCCCAAAACATGTCACATCGAATCATGAAGGAGAAGCTAATGGGGCAGAGCCACTTGGTTAGAGCGTGTGTATTCCGCTCTATATCATTAATTTCCTGATGTTAAATATTTCAGCAGAAACTTGGGGACTTCCAGGACTATCCAGGTGGCTGTGATCACAAATTATTCATCAGTGGCACTTGACCAAGAAAAGCCTTTCTGAAGAAAGGCATTTGTGTAGCTCTTGCTGGTGTTTTGCATTTCAGCTGACTCCCTCGGCCTTCCTGAAGGAGATGTCTCTCACCACGGAGCAGAGGCTGGCCAGCACTCGGGAGATGAGGCGGCCCCGGATTATCCAGCTTCTAGACATGAGTGAAACCTCCCATCAAAAGGTAGCCTTTTCCTTGCTGTTTGATGTGGCATTTGAAGAGGGTGCGTGCTTGTGACAGGCTCGCCTCCAGCTTATCTGAATGCCTCAGTGACTAGGTCCTGTTGTCCTTTCAAACTGCTGGTGGTGGTGGAGTTCCTTCTGCCTTCTGCTGGGGGAAAGGTAAAACATTTTTCCCCGGTGAGACATTGAAGTCCTGATATGCTTAGTAGCCAATACAGATAACCTCTGGTGAACTTGGTGGGTTTTGCTGGAATTTAGCTACCAGTGCTAAAGCCCGATACTGGGGGAAGGCTGGGGCAGGACACCAGGGTGCGAGCTTGCCATTTTCCATCCTCCTGCTGAAATAGCCACATCTCGCTTTGGTGTAGCCTCCGTCAAATGCTTACGAGTAAGACTTCGAGTACACACAGAGAGAGATGATAATGCCAAGAGAGGTTAAATCATATCCATATGTTGTTGCCTTTTGGGAATGTCCTAGAGAAAAGCAACATTGTGCTGTGTCTCAAAGTTTTCTCACCAGTTTCCCAGATTCCTCTGAATCACACTGACTTATACTGCATGGTAGCCTGAGGTTGTCTGCTCCATCAAAATCCAGCTGACAGCAAAGTGTATTCCAAAGAGAGTCTCTGTAATCATTCAAATACAGAAGCGCTTCGCCATACACTTACTGCTCTTACTTGTGTTTTGTAAAATTGCTTTTCTGTCTTCAGGCTGCTCCTCGCCACCCTCACATCTTCTGGGTGGCTTTTGGTGAAGGTCTTGGCCATGTGCACTCCTCTCCCAAGGGACTTGGTGACCAAAATGTTTGTCTGCAGTGTGAAATTATCTCTGGGAACTCACTGCCCCAGGGGATTGCTGGGAGCAAAGGGCGTTTGGAGAGTTCAGGACTGCCTCGGCCGTGGGTTATCAGGCTCGGGTGGGTGGTGCAGAATGAATCTCCACTTTTGCCAAGCCTCATGTGGGTTCGTTGTTTCTCAGTGAAGCTGCCTGTCAGTCAAAATCACCTGTTTTAGACTTTCTGAGATGAGATTTGGTGCTCAGGGGTTGATATCCGTGTGCTAGAAAACACCTGTGTGCTGTCTCTGTGTTTGTGGCATCCCAGAGGGCAGAAACTTGCAGCAGGGTGCCTGCAGGGACTCCCGGGTGTGGGGAGGAATGCCCAGAAATCTGCCTTGCCTGCATTGGCAGCTGCCTGGCTACAATCAGCAGGCAGTGAGAGCCTCCGGAGAGGTGAGATTGGCTTTTAGTAATGAAACCACAGTGTGAGTCAGTGCTGGTCATGTATCTCAGGGCAGAAAATGCCTTTGAAGCCCATAATTGATAGGCATAGGCTGGGGGGTCGTCTGGCTTGCCATTAATTGGGTAAGTTGACTGCTCTGATCTTCTGCATCAGCCTTTCCTTGTAGAGTATCGTGCTTGTTCCTTGCTTCTCTACAGCCCCCTTTAAATTCTCTTAGCCATCTCCTTGTTTCTGGGGTTGTCCCTTTGTTTTCCTATGTTCCTCCTTTTGCTCCTCAGCTTGCTTTTATTCCCAGTAAGGCCACAATGTCTGTGGTCTCCTTCTCTTGTTGGTCTGCCTGCACAACTCTGTAGCATCACAGCTTGACTGCCCCGCTGAAACCCGGTAGGTTAGAAGTGAATTTCTTCCTTGCCCCAGTATAACACATCCTGTTTTGCCTTCAGATAATACATTCCCCCTCTGGAGGCGTGACGGCATGGATGTGCGCAGGCAGAAGCAAGCAGGTTCTATGGGCTTGTTGAATATGCGGATGACTTGATTCGGGTATCATATCGCCATGCTGCTGGTGTTTTATCTGCTCGGCACTTCCTTCACAGCAGGGCACTCCCTACTGCCTCTGGCCTGGAGCTAATTTCCCCGGCTGAAGGGATTCAAGTCCACCCTTGTGTATTATGTGTATGTACCTCGAGAGGTAAAAGTGCTTTGGAAAGGTGGTTGAGGAAGGATGTCACCAGGGCATGGCTAGGTCTCTTCTCCTCGTGTTTCCACAATTGGCAAAGTCATAGTTTCATGTCTTTCCTGCAGGTTCCTCAGCTGGTGAAGGTCGTCTTGGAGAGCTCACCTTATTTCAAGTTGATCAGCCCCAAGGATTTGTGCCATAAGGTAGCACCTGGCATGTGTTCCACTTTCCGCATCCTTTTCACCCCTGAGGAGAACAAGGTGAGACTGGAGGTGCCAAGAGGTTGGTGCCTTCAGGGGAAGCTGCACCTGCCGGGCTGGATTCAGACCAGGGCATCTGGTGTGGGTTTTGAGGACCCATCCTGGTTTTGGTGGGGTTGCACTGGATCTGGAACTGGGGGAAACTCTTTCCCCATGGTGAAGATTATGCTCTCATAGGCTGGAGGCTCTTGTGTGTTTCAGGCTGTTTTTATCCTTCAGCGCTGGCACATTTAATGTAATGTCTATTGGCTTCAGGGCTAACAGAGTCTACTGTCTGTGGTGGGGCAGCCTCTCAAGGTGTCGGTTTCTAGTATCTGTCCATTGCTGCATAATTATGGGTTTGCTCCACTAATTATAGATACAAAGGTCTGTTTAAAAGTGACCTGTTATTTGGAGGACCTGAAGTGAGCCTGATCAGGTTGAGGACCACCACCTTTGAAAACTGCTGTCACCTTAATGTATATCATGTTGGACGCAGTAGTGACAGAGCTGAACGTGGTGTCTAAAGTAATCACTTTTTTTGCACTTTGGTTCTAGTCCACCCCCTGCTGTGAGGTCTGCCCCAGGCTATGGTCAGGCAGTCTGCAGCTGGTCACATCTTGGCATTGCATGGTGCTGCTAGGCACTGCAGCAGGGACTCACAGGCTCTGCTTTCCCTCCCTGCGCTTTCTTGAGTGTTCGTGAGGGAAGGTGCAGGTGGAAGAGTAGGAAAGTGTCAGGGAGGGGTGTTGATAAGATGTTTAGCCATCTCAGTGGTAGGAGTTTAATTCTTATGGAAAATCCTAGAGGCATGAGTAGATCCAGAGAGCTTTTCTCTTTCCCACCTGGCAACCACTTCCCTGCCTGGCTCTGGACTGGAGCAAAGATGATGCTTTTTCATCCCCTGTGTTTCTAAGCCTTGCAGCCGTGCTGTCCCTGAGGATACTTGCCTGCCTGCGATCCAGCTGCAAGTCTAGGGGAGAGGGAGTACTGTGCCCGTGGCAGGTGGCCAGCCTGGTGCAGAGACACTGAGCTCTAGATGTCCTTAACTCAGCAGGAGGGTGGTGTGCTGCAGATGACAGTGAGACATCTGCCTGGCAGAGCATGTCTAGGAATAAAGGGGCAGGTACAGTCTGCAGGCAGACACCTTACTCCAGAGCCTGTAGTACTGGCAGTGGTACTGGGCAGTAGTACTGGTGTGGCTGTGTCTTCATGCTTGTTACTGTGGTTGCTCTGTCCACTGGCACCTATTCCGTGCCACACATGCATTTGCTTGGAGGTTTGAACATCAGTGCTGTGGCCCTGGCAAGTCTGATTCTCCGTGCAGTGATGTGAAGGGTCAGTGCTGTTACCGGGAGGCTTGTTAATACAGAGGATTTAGTCCATGGCGCGGAAGGGAGGAAGCATTGCAGGCAGACAGAGACAGGCAGGCTGACTCCTTCCATCAGCATCCTGCCACCTCTGAGCACTGTTTTTCGCATTACTTGGTTGGAGAGGCCAGGTTAGGGCATAGCTCTGAGCCAGCTGGTGTTTCTGCACCAGGCCAGAGGTGCAAGATCTCTTTGGGCAGAGCTGTTTTCTCATGTTCCGTTTGCAGCTTAGATTTAGTTTAACACTTTGTCCTGTCCTCAAACAGTATGGATATAGAAAACTAAAGAGGAAATGCCCTGTGGTGCCTGGCTCCCCATGCTTGTGAAATAATCTGTTCCTTTGGAGGGACTGAGAAATTACTTCACATGAACCTTATTTAGGGTAAAAATTAGGTTGGCCTAGGGCAGATTTCCATGCTACCCAAGTGACACAAGAGCTTAATCTCACTGAGGTAGGCTTTGCAACGTACACTGGTGCCTTTAAAATGTGATTTATTAGTTTAAATTAGTGTTCATATTTGGGGTGGAAGAGGTAAACGGGCCCCCATGAAGGGCAGCAAAGTGCTGCTCTTCAAGTTTCAAGAGGCAGCAGAGCAACACGTGAACATCACCACAAGTAGAAGTAGGGTGACATAACCCCCAAGAGCACTGATGTCCAATACTTTGTCCCTTGTCTTGCCCTTGAACAGGCGAGTGTCTGGAGTAGGGAGCTCTGCCAGCGAGAGGTCCTCCGCACAGCTTCGGCGACACTCTGGTGCGTTTCTGCTGAACTGGGATTTGTGCCCCTTGCAGGGGTTGTGCAGGGCATTGGGAGAGGGGTGCATGCGGCTCGGTGAGGAGCACGTGGGGATTTATACAGCAGAATCAGCATTTTGTACAAATGGAACGTTTTGTCTCGTCCTTGGTGGAGCGTGAGTCAGCGAAGTACCTGAGTGCTGTAGCTCAGATAGAAATGCATGAGTAGCGCGGTCAGGAGGTGCACAGCACCTTGAAAACCCCTTAGCAAAGAGGCAGGCCCTGGGAAATGGTTCTGTAAAGCCAGCTGCATTAGGCTTGCAGTTGCTTGCATGCAGAATATCTGTGGTTTAGCTGTGGAAGGCTTATGAGTGCTGCCTTGGCACAACCTCTGCCTCTCTGCTGCTCCATGATCCACTGGGATTGTGGACAACCCAGTGAATCAGGATGCAGGTACAAACCCCTCTGTCAAGGTTGGTGAGTCTTCCTGGTGTGGAGTTGGTTTCTATAATTCTCTTGCTTGGAATCTGTTCTTCCCCAGGGTACGTCTGACTTCAGTGAAGTCAGTCATGCTTCAAGGGAGTAAAATTGCGGCTAAGCCCTAAATAAAAAGACCATGTGAGTTGTTAGTGGCTGAAGGCCAAAGGACCCTAGGAACAGCAAGAATGGAGGCCGCCTGCCAAACTCCTCAACCACAGACGGCTAAAGAACTCCGTATGACGGAATGGTGTCATCCATGGATCTATAACTACGGACTCTTGGTAAGGCCACTCTATAAACTGTTGAAATGTAATCCAAAAGACCTCACCTGGAATGGGGAAGCAGTAAGAGCATTCCAGCAACTGAAAAGGAAATTAATGGAAGCCCCTGCTTTGGGGTTACCAGATATTACTAAGACATTCTGCTTGTTCTCCCATGAGAAACAGGGAATAGCCCTGGGAATCCGAGCCCAAAACTTGTGACCATATAGAAGAGCAGTGGCATATTTCTCCAGACAGCTTGATGAAGTAAGGAAAGGTTGGCCTAGCTGCTTCAGGGCGGTAGCAGCATTGGTGCTAAATATTCAGGAAGCACGTAAATTTACATTGGGCCAAAAGATTACAGTGCTGACATCTCATACTGTATCCACAGTATTAGAGGTAAAAGGGAGGCATTGGCTCTCACCACAGAGATTCCTTAAATATCAGGCTGTTGTGGTGGAACAGGATGATGTGGAAATAATTGTTACTAACGTTGTCAATCTTGGTGGAACCGTGGGAGAACCGGTATCACATGACTGCCTGGAAACGATTGAAGCGGTCTATTCCAGCTGACCAGATCTAAAGGAGGAGCCACTGGAAGACGCTGAGGATTCCTGGTACACAGATGGAAGTAGCTTTCTTCGACAAGGCGTCCGCAGAGCAGGGTATGCAATAACCACCGTGAATCAGGTAATAGAATCCGCAGCCCTTGCCCCAAATACTTCGATACAAAAAGCAAAAATAATCGCTTTAACCCGAGCGTTGGAACTAACCAAAGACAAAAAGATTAATATCTGGACAGACTCCAAATACGCTTTTGGGGTAGTCCATGCCCATGGAGCTATATGGAAAAAAGGGGACTCCTATCCACCCAAGGGAAACATATAAAACACGCTGAAGAAATTCTTAGGCTCCCGGAAGCAGTACAGCAACCTGAAAAAGTGGCTATCATGCATTGCAAGGCTCATCAGAAAGGATATACCTCTCAAGAATTGGGCAATGCTATGGCAGACCGAGAAGCCGAAAGAGCAGCTGAGAAAGGTGAATTAGAGGTGCAGCCTTTGGTCCCAGACGGTAAAATACAAATTGATTGTGAACCCAGGTATTCCAAAGAAGATCAGAAATTAGTTGTAGACGTAGGTTGAGAAATAGAGAAAGGTAAGTGGGAGATAAAGAAACTTGTCTTAGGAACCAGAGCCCGAGGTCTTGATGGGCTGGTGCATAATGTTAAGCCTGGTATTTATGTGTATGTGAAGTCCTTTACAGATTCACCTCTGAAACCGAAATGGGAAGGCCCCTTCCAGGTGCTGCTGACATCCCATACAGCGATCAAGATTAAAGAGCAGACCTCGTGGGTGCATCACACCAGAGTGAAGAAAGGCCCTAAGCCACGATGGGAATCGACACCTATGGGACCATTGAAGCTTCGCATTCAAAAGCGATGATATGGATTCTTACGACTCTGCTGAACTGTAACCACTGTTGGGAGTGGCCTTGGACAGACGCTTATTTTGGGTGTATGGGAAGCTCAGGAAAGGATTTAAACGGGTTGAATTTGGCAACTGTGGTAATATATAATAATAACATGACACTGCGACCAACTGAATGGGAAAGAATAGATTTGGTCTGTACCTGGATGTTTGAGAAAGGAAAGGAGGTCCAGATAGGTTGTATACTCCTTAATGTAAGTAACCCACCTCCTCTCCAGACCCAAATTACTGTCAAGAACGGTGCTGTCTGGGACTCTGCCAATAGAACAGGCAGCACGATATGTGAAAGCAAGGAGGCTTGTTGGTATCCCTTCAGTATAACTCAAATGGTGACCATAGTATGTCTGGGGGCAACTCAAGAGGGGGCCCAAGCTCTAACTTTTAGATTTTGGTTGCAGACACCAGAGGAAACCACCACTCCCCCTGCCTACACCACCCCGACTCAGGCTACTAAATCAAGTCCCACAGAGCCTGAGCAAATGGGACCATAAGTGTATCCGACAGGACCATACGTAATTCAATATGTTGGTCAGCAACAGGTAATGTCTAATCCAATATGGTCTCTTAAATGAGTGGAATTGTTAATACAGAACGATATTTCCACCGTTCAACCAGCTTGTTCATCATTTATAAGACCCTTACATACGGGGTGGACATCATGGTTACATAAAAGGACCCTTCCTTCCCGAATGAGGAAAAGGAGACATGCGATTGGTGCAGTAGGAACAGGACTGGGAGTTTTAAATCGTATAGATACTGCGATAATAAGGAACAAACTCACAATGGTGACCAGTGATCTGAACAAAATACAGAACCCTTTAAGATCTTCCCTCCTAACTTTAGGAACCGGGCAATGGCTTACAGCAAATATGTTACCACAGTGGGAAAAGCTTAATGAAAAGGACAATGAACTGATTATAAATGCATTAGACGTGGCTCAGACTAATGTTTCTACAGCAGTTAGTTGTATCCAAGCTCAATTATGGTTACAGACAATAGCAGCTGCAATCATTAGGGAAGGTGGAGACGGAATCCTACCAAAAGAAATCCGAAAGGTGATTTGGAATAACGCAACGGAATTTGAAAGGAGATTCCAATTGTGGTGGCGTTTGGTTAATTTTACCTTTGACCCTACTAACAACACAGCTACAGCTTTTGTACTAACAATACCTAAAGCTTTAGTATATAACATATACCCGATTGTTGTGCTAGGATTAAATTACCACGGAACTCTACTTCATCCCCTAGAACATAGGGTATGGGCTATGGAAACCAGGAATAAGTGGCAAACTACTGATGTCGAGGCCTGTGTCGTACGAGACCAGCAAGGATTTATTTGTGAAGGAAACACCATCAAAGGGCAAGACATTTGTCTTGACACTGAACAAAATGTTTGTCACTTTGAGGTGCATCCCAACGAGACCCTAAGAACCATCATAATTTACAGGGGTATGGGATGTGTTTGTCGGAGAAGTCAGTGTGATTTTGTACAAGTAGATGATCAAATGGTGGAAACGAGCAACCATTCAAATATTTGCATTTGCAACTTTGTTAGTCTTACAGGATGTGATTTTACCTACACGGCTCCTGTTACTACTTATCAATTGCTACAATTTACTTAGACGTTGATTCAGGATATACAGCCCACCCCTATTGGAATGAATCTCACTCTAATAAGAAAACTATTGCATCATGAAAATTTGAAAAGGTTGTTAAAACAAGTTGAAGAAAGTGGAAGAAAGACTTTAATTACTGTCCATCATGATGCAGATGGGATGTGTTTAGGGGTTATTCCCCGTCAGCTACCAAAATCTTAAACATAATGACCCACCCGATATTGGTGTTACTGATAGCTATGACAACATTAACAATAGTAAATCTTATCCTTTGGTGTAAACTCAAGGAACTTACTGGACAAGTGTGGACACTAAAAATAATGATGAAACATAACAAACCACTTTTAAAAGCCAAAGAATTTGCTTAGGGGACAAAAAAGGGGAGAATGTTACAGGACTTCTTGAAAAATAAGTATTAAAAGCAAGTAAGAAGAATTAGAAGAATGTAAAGAAGATGCTTCATAACAACTGCGCCTGGCACTTAGACGTATTAGAGATAAAGACTGTCTTCACTGACTCTCTGCTAACTAGCAATAACGATTAGCACAAGGACGTATCTTAGAAAAATAGAATGGACTGCCAAAATAGTGCCCTAGAGTTAACCTGTCTCATTATAATCTCATTCTAATGCTAAGGAACACACCTCCTAGCTAGAAAAGCCCCAACCCAATTAAGCCCCCTACTCTCTGAGCCTATGTGGTGAATTAAAAGAGAACTGTAACTTTAAGATGAAGAAAACTATTAACCAATAGTTAATTAAGGGGTAGCACCAGGAGGTGTAACTAACTTTGTTAACTGTTTTGAATACCTGTCATGATTTTAACCTGGTGTGCAAGTTTTGAGGAGAAATCCCCCATGCACCCGGCGCTTCTTTATTTTTTATTATTTTTCTCCCTTCTGTATTTTGCTCCTTTTTGAAGAAAAAAAGGCTTAAGAAGAAAGTCAGCATTTTTATTTACTTTCTTTCCCCATGCTCCTCTTCTTGTTCGCCTCTTATGTTGGCAGACACAGGACTCATTCCTAACTGAAAATGGGTAATCTGTTTCTCTTAAGCCGGGAGGGGATTTGGGAGATGGTATATGTCTCAGAGGGTTGAACGTTTAGCTTCTCTTCTCAGGTTTATACAATTTGCCACTTGTTTGTGAACTACTTTGCCCTGTACCTTCCTCCTCATTGGTTTTGAGCCATGTGGCCAATTTCAGACCAATTTGATGCAGCGGGCAGCAGAGATCGGAAAAACATGAATGCTCAGGAAAACAAACTTCATTAGTTTTCGCAGCTCATGGAATCAGCTTGTTTAAACTCCTCATCTAATGACAATAGGAGAAGCAGAGGGAAATTCCGCCTTTATCCTGAATTTTGCAAGCACCTTAAGTCTGCAGATGTAAGCTTTCAACGTAAGTGGAATTCGCCTGGAAAGTGGAACACTCTGGGAATGAGTTTCTAAACATGGTAAAGCCAGAATAACTACCCCGTGCTCAGCCGTACTCTCTCTTAATTTTTGTTCTATCCTTACGAAGTCTAACAATATTTTTTCTTATTTTAGTGAGAAATTTTGACCATAAATATCTCTCCCCAGGTAATGGACTTGCTGTCTAAAACCAGGAACCTGGTGGGCGCAAGATTAGAGAAGACCAGCAGCAAGGTTGTTATGTGGACAGTTTGAAGGTGGTGCCTTGTCGTAATTACGCGCAGATCGAGAGGAACAAGGGAGTAAGGTGAGAACAACGGCTACGACTGCCATGAATGCCACCAGCAGTCGGTCTCACGTGGTCGTCACCATGCGATTCAAACAGGTGTAGTGTGCGGGCACTGTTTCCTCTGTTCAGTGTAGCTGTTTAGCACTCTTAATGAATTTAGTCCTGTTAGATGCACCATAAAATGAACTCGTGGAAGTTTTTGCAGACACAAAAGCCAGGGTGGCTCTGTTTTACCTAGACCCACCATAGTTTACTGCCACCTCCAGGACAGCGAGCAGATGAGAGCATGTTGGGTTTCCTCACCCTGGGCTGCAGGGTCAGCCTCGCCAGCCCACATTTTTGGCGCTCACACCCTGTCCACCACTGCTGCTCTCGGAGTGAGGATCACCAAAGGCAGAGACGTCCTAAACCACTGCCTGTTTGCAGATGGACTCCGTCTTTAAGATCCTCTATGTCCCAAATATGACAAGTGGTCTTGGAAAATCTCTCACTGGTGTCCCGAAATAACCTACGGTCACTGTTTATCTGTGGTAGCTGCTGCTTGCCCGTTAGCGAAACGCAGAACTCCTGGCCTCAGTACAACAAGCGGCCCTATAGCGAGCAAGCTCATACAGCGCGGCACAAGTGTGGGGCAGTCTGTGGCACCTCCCCGAGCCCGCCTAAGGGAACGCCGCAGTGGGGCAGCTGCAAAGACATGACCCCAGAGGGTCACAAGGCCCGAATCGTGCTGTCCTCGCTGTGTGTGCCCGGGGCCAGGCGGAGGGCTGCTGGGTGACCGTGGTGCTGCTGCTGACGCATGGCCGAACCATCTCAGAGCAGCCGTGTCGGGGGAGACGACTGCTCGCGGCTCCGCTCCGGAAAAGGGGCCTTGCTCCTGCCATCGCTCCCCCAGTTTTTCCCCTTGGTAGACAGATACCAGAACTACAGGCTTTGTTGAAGTCCCCTGTCGACAGAGGCAGAGAGGTGTCTGCAGGGCAGCTTACACAGGACAACCCTGGGCTGGGGCCGGCTGAGGAGGAGGGGGGTCCGGCTGGCCCGGACGTGCACGACCCATCTCGGCAGCACGAGCGAGCTCAGCACCCCACGGCTGCTCGCGCAGGCAGCTCCAAAAGCTGCTCAGCCCTGGCAGGCAGGGCCAGTCCTGGGCTCATCTGGAAGGGGAAGAGGAGGGAGACATCTTCTTTGCAGCCAGGGGAGGTTGGGAGCCAGGGGTGTTTCCATACTCCCTTTCTGCGGGTGCAGGGGATGAGCGGTATTGCCTGTTGCTTAATCCCGAGAGACGGGAGGTCATTTCTTTTCAGGCACACCTTTGCAGTTCTCATATTTAAAGCAATTCTGCACATAGAAGATGTTCCAATACCGGTAACTATCCCAAGATATTTCCTCTGAGTTTCTGCAGAGTATCGTTTTCTGTATCTTACTTAATAATGTCCGATCAATTGATTTGGTAATTGTTCCTGCTGTTGATACCATATTTTAACAGATTTTTCTCGACTGAAGCAATCACCAAACGGTCAGTTATAAATCTGGTGGGCTTGGCAGGAAGCAAAAGGCAAAAATCCTCAGGACTGGGAAGAGACAGATTGAAGGAAGGAACACGTGTAAATCTAAGTCTAACCACATTAAGAACTGTCATCAGGTTTGTTTTTTTTTTTTTTTTTAATCCTTTCCTGTGAAGTAAAAAATAAATTTCTAGATATGAAAAAAATCTTCCCTCCATTCAGGATTCTTTGCTGCATGGTTAATCAATGAATAAAGCCTGAGATGTACATAAGAACAAATATAGTGAAGCATGTACGTAAGCATGAATATACTGAAGTTTCTAATCTGGTAGCTTTCCCCCTCCGTGCCCCGCCCCCCAATTTGATTTTGATAGTTACGCTTCTATCGTTCACATCTTTTCACTTTATTTTCCCTTAGTGCTCTGGCTGAGGTTGCTACGGAAAAGAAGGTGCTGCATATCCCATGCAGGGACTCGGTCCTGAGGAAACAGCAGGGCCCATCATGGTAAAGTGATTCTTGAATTTATATCCCAGTTTACCTGTTGAAATAGAATTGCATGGCTCGAACGTTGGTGAAAGTGGGTGTAGCTTCAAACTTAACTGTTTGCTTTCTATGCAACATAAAGGTGAGAACCCTTCTGCTGGTCAAAAGTTTCTTGCCACTATTAAACGCACTACTCAAATGGAGAGCACTTCTGTTTTCAGAGCAGAAGTGTGGCTGGCACAAAATCTCTCTCGCTCACTCGCTCGCTCTCTCCATTAGAGATACAAACCCCATTTCTTCTGAAAGAGTTTTTGGCATATTTGTAAAAATGTATCTAAATGCAGATAAATCTAGCTAGATAACTCATAAGCACGTGTTTTATAGAAAAGCCATGTTCTTTACATAAAACTAGGCAGTATTACGAAACAGCTACTTTGTTTCCTGAATGCTGAGATTGTTGTTTGTGCTGCGCACCAGATATTGCATTCCTAAATAAGATGAAGCTCCCATAGGTTCTTCTTTGTCTCAGGTGAATTAACTGTATCCTCCAGCATCTTTGAAGAGGTATTTTTGTTAAAGAAAGTACTATCAAGTGAAAGATGGAAGGATACAAATAGAAAATGTGCCCATGTGAAAACGTTGCCTGTAAATGCTGGTAGTCCTAAAACAGTTTACTTGAGCTTCTTCAAATGCTAACTCCCGTAATTCACCGAAGATGTTTTGAACAAATTTAAGGACAGATTCTTCAACTGTTACTTGTACAAATACCATCAAAGTGGTTTTGCGAGGTTGGTTTTTTGCGTTGATGCTAGCGTAAGCCAGAGTTACCAGGATTCAAGTGCCTCCAGTATTAATTTTTGCAAAAGCCACCTGTATCCTCTCATCTTTCTGTCTGTCGGTCGGTCTGTCTGTCTGTCTCATTTCTTGTGAAAGTGTTAAAGAGTTAAGTTATAGCCAGATTGCGAAGATGCTAGGGTTCTCCTTTTATGTTTAAAGACCTTAATGGTTGATTTTTCCATGTTAATGCTTATCTGATTTTTGGTAGTGTTGACAGCTCTTTCAAAACGCCTCCTTCAAAATCTAATGTCAGTTCATACTTGTCATATGCTTACAGATTGCGAACGTGAGTCCAGCAGACGTCTGTTACGAAGAAACTCTGTCAACTTTACGATATGCTGAAAGGTACACTTCTGTAATTTTTCCCTCTCTGGTCTTGGTGCAAATTGCAGCCAGGTGCTGGGCAAAACGACAAAAGATACCAGTTCAAAGTGATTGACAGCTCAGGATGAAGAAAGAGTGAATCTGTCAGTAAGCAAGGGCAGCATATGAAGAGCTTATTCTGTATTCTTATTAACGAACGGCATATATTTTCACAACTACGTTGTATGACAGCGGTAACTCTTTTTCCTGAGAATTCTGGGTCTCTCTCACAGGTGTGACTTAATTCAGCATCTTTCCTTCCCTTTCTCTCCCAGCACCTCTAAAACTAAGCTGTAGTTTGGGGTCCCACAGACCAAACATGGCTGAAACATAGAACATACAGATGATCCCTGCTGCCAGGCATTTGTCGTCTCTGTTTCCCAATCCCAGATCCCAGCGACAGTGCCACGCAGAGCTATTCCTTCCTGCCCAGGAGCCGCTTGCTCCCCGGCCACTTTCCCAGTCCGTCGGCTCCTTCTGGAGGAGAGGGTTGCCTCTCTCCTCCCCTTTGCTCTGCTCCTGCCCTTTCTGGGGCTCAGCACTGAAAACCGCTCTCTTTGCAGTCCTTTCAGTCAGGCTTTCTCTGGGACTCCAGCACTAATTCTTATTCCAGCTCCCATAAAAAGAGGTCAGGCACTTAGACGTCTCTTATCCCAAAGCGGATGGATCGTGGCTCTGCAAGCTCGTAGCCGCAGCAGCCTGGCTGTTAGGAGATATCAGGAGCAGAAGTTTTAATGTTTCCAGCACCAGTTCAGTCCTGCAAAGAGCTGAATTGTTTTCACGTGCCGATGAACGCAAACCAACAAACTCCTCACGCCTGAGCCAGCTCCATGCCGGGGCAGGTGGACTTGTCTCTGCAGGGGATTTGTCTGCCTACCTGGCGTACCCACAGTTACAGTGGATGAGGGCTGGTTTTCAGGTATCCCATCCCACATTGCCCCGCATACTGGAGGCACAGCAGCTATGGCTACGTTGCTGCCGGTTAGGGTTAGCTGCAGAAGAGAAAGTTTTTCCTGGGCTGGCAGGGGCAAAACCAAACCAGGCTGTGATTGCTGGTAACAGTACAGGAGAGGGCATCAGATGCTTCCACCCGAGGAGCAAAGTGGCCATGAGACCTTTTCGCTTGTGAAGTTCCAGAGCTACATGGGATATTTCTGAACAGGGAAAAGAGCAAAAGAAGGGGGGGGTGGGGGGGAAGACGAGTAATTTTTGACAGGAAATCTTGCTGTTTGCTGGGATTATCTGGGTACCGGCTTCTGTTTTGTCTTTTATGGATTTTCATATTACCACAAAGCAGTGGTAAATGCAATTCCCGGTGAGAAGCTTATAAGAGACTGAAGGCTGAAAATAACAAAGTGTTGTCCAGTCTGGCTGGGCTCGGGAGCACAGGGCCACCAACAGCCGACGAAACACGTACGTATTTCAGCATAAATAGCAAGTAGATTTTGACTTCCCCAAGCGTTATCAGGAGGCATCTTTGGTAATCTGTAAGATCGAGGAAGTGTGGTGGGAATGCAGCTGAGGTAGGTCCACCGGTGGATTTCTTACAAAGTGGGTGGCAGAGAACATTTTGAACAACTGTGAACACGCTGCGTGGCTGCCACGGTGCTGGTCCTCGTCCCTCACGGGGTTTGCTATCTTACACGTAGATACCCTGGTTAAAGCTGTTCAGAAGAGGTGTGGTTTTTGCTGGCTGAGCATGAGCGGCAGATCCGGAGCACACGGGCAACGAGGGAGTCCCAGCTGGAGGAAGCCCGGAAGGAGTGGGAGCACCAGTATGCCGCCGTGGCTCAGGCGAGTTTCCCAGTAACAGGCATCGCGGCCAGATACCTTAACCTGTGGTCTGATGTTTTCCCCTTCTTGTCATCTTTCAGATTTGTTACTCACACACCTCTCTGCCAGCAATGCCCCGACAAGACCTTCCAGGGGCTTTTAAGCCTAGGTAAACTGGCAATAACGTAGCCCTTGGTTAGGGGTCCACAATGTAATATCAAATCTCTCATGAGTTCAGCTGACAGAATATGCTGTCTACTTCTAACTACATTATAGTTTCTTGTCTTCATTTTGTAGTTATAAGAAATTATTACGGAAATAAGAGATGCCAGTGAATGCACCGAGCCATGTCGAAGCAGCTCAGGCTTGTGTCGTTTCAAAGTCCTTGACAGGGAGAACCAAAGATATTCCCTGTAAAACCAGTCATGAGATAAACACCCTAGAACGTGGGGCAGACGCCTTCTTTGTTCTTTTTCTTAAAAAAGGTTAATACTGCTTTTAATTTGGGGCATGTTTCTGAAAGCAACCGATCTCAACGTGACTTATTTAGCCAGACAGAAGCATTTCAGTAGGAGGCTGTGGCGTGTAAGAGCCAAGGAGTGCGTGACGGGCTGCTCTGGGAAAGACGGGGTCTGATGGTGACTTGCTTAATAAATCGTTCAAGGCACACCTTCGCTGAAAGGCCATATGCTGCTCCCCTCCCAGTTGCTCTACACGAACCGTTTCTTTGCTTCAACATGGGTAACTGCCAAAGGGAGGCGTCAGGAAATTCGCTATCTGCGTAGAGCGGCGATCGCGGCAAGAGGGCTGGGTTTAATGGGGAGAGCACAGCTTTACAGGAATCCAGCGCGTTTTGTGCGGGTCTCTTGATTTTTGCACGAAGCACGCATCACGCAGCAAAGTTGCTGCCTTAAACAAAAGTGCTTGACTTCTTCCTTAATGAAGGAAGGTGACTCCGGGTCTGGAGCTTCTGCCAATGGAAAGAAGCGTGGTGTCAGTCTTTCAGGTCTAATAATTGCTTCCTGATCGTGCTTGGTAAACTTATGGGAAATTTAGGGACTTAATTCTGTGGGGAATGCTGAACCCCACGTGGTGTGTATGGCTAAACGTGGTAGTTCAAGTGCCTTCTTAGTCTGGACGGTTGTATCAGTCTTGGCTGGCAGCTGCCACAGGCGTTTGGGCACACAGGACTGTATCCTGTTCTGCTGAGGACAGCTCCTCATTCACTGACTGCATCAACTCGTTTTCCTGCATTGATTTGCCTGGGGTTTGCTTTTTTAGGACAGTGAAATGAACTTCATCAGGCATCTATTAATTTTGTTTCTTCTACCTAGTAAGCTGTCAGGTATGGTTTTAGAGAAATAACGGTGACAAGGCTTTGCTGGTGTGGTAGTGTTTTCCTTATGTGGTGGAGAGAATGCTTAAAT
The DNA here is from genome assembly GCF_030936135.1 of Gavia stellata. Lineage (NCBI taxonomy): Eukaryota > Metazoa > Chordata > Aves > Gaviiformes > Gaviidae > Gavia > Gavia stellata. The sequence continues at coordinate 1,892,513 of NW_026776490.1, forward strand.
TGGTAGGAGAGAGTCACCAAAAACCAGGGCCTGTTGCATGTGTTGCAAATGCTTTTGCAGTTCAGCTTGTCAGGTTGCTGCTCGTAAAAGTACGTTTCAGAATGAGCTATTCAAAAGCCGTGTGGGCACGGTGCTGGGCAGCCTGCTCTAGGTGACCCTGCTTGAGCGGGGGGGTTGGGCCACGTGGGTTCCAGGGATTGGAATCCTCTTTGTTGTGATTCTGTGATTCCGGAACTTGTGCTGAGAGGGGCAAGCGGTGTGGTACGCTGGAAATGCCTTATTAACTACTGTCTCCCTGTGCTGGAAGGCTGCGTGTGTGTTCTGTACTGAGACACTTGGCACCTCCATCCATCTGTCCAGGTAGAACAAGCAATGTAAAAAAGAGCGCAATTTCAGAACTGGCTTTAGGAACTTTTGCTAGCTTAGCCACGTTAGGCAGGGACTGCAACTCTTGAATGGCAGTGTAGTTTTGTTAGAGAATAACCATAGGAGGTAGCTGGGTAAACTGGCTCTAGTGTCAAATTCCGATCTGTGTTGGTTTTGTTTGTTTTCTCATTTAAAGGGAAATCAAGGCTATGGTCTGCATCAGATACAGGATCTTAGCTGTTGGGGGCTGTTGGGCTAGAGAGCTAAAATTCTTTCTTCTTCTCACCTTCTGCTGTAGATCTGTGCTTCTTGGAGAACTTGTGGAGCATCCGCACAACCTCTGCAAGACAATGTGTAGGGTGCACTTGTGTGAAGTAAGCCTGACTCCAGAATTCTGATACAGACAGTCTCTGTTGTGCTAGTGGCTTTTAAGACTAAAACTTTGGTTTTGGATTAAATGTAGGGGTTTTGCCTAAAACATTTGGGGGAGGTTTTCTGCCTAAGTGGGAAAGAAATGACCCAGTGGTACTCACTAAATCACCAGCTAACTCGCTCACAAAATCCTCTTTCTGCAGGAGTAAAATATGGCAAACTTCTGTCAAGCTCAAAACTATTTATGGCTGACATGAGTCTATTTTTGCATTGTTTTCTTTATTTAGAGTGAAGAATGGGAGAGCTAACGGCTCGGGCAACGAGCAGTCTGCTGCAGTTTCCAGAGGTGACTCTTCAGGCACTTGGGGAAGATGGCATACCCCTAGATTCTGTGCTGTGCGGGAAGCTTTCTAGAGGTGAGCATTTTCCCTTAAATTTGGTGGTGGTATAAAGCTGTTACGGCCTGGAGGTTACCTGAAGCATAGGGTCATAGTATCAACTGTGTCAGGTTGGCGCTGTTAAGATGCATCAAGTTTGGAGAGAACAAAAAGGATGTTGTAACGATTGAAAATGCTAATATTAAAACATTAGTATAGTTAAACTTTGAAATTACAACCACGTGCACCGATCCTGTGCTATTAGAATAATTTACTTAAACCTGCTGAGTCAGTGAGCTCTCCTCAATTTCTGCTTAAATACAAGGCAGTTTTGCAAAAAGTAATAGTGTTGGTTTGGGCCGTATTTATTTGCACCAGCTCAAGCTCTATGACCGTCATAACATCACACGCAGAAATAGTTCTCCCACACTGTTACAGCGGCAAAAGCCCCTGCTTTTTCTTTTGTAGTCTGAATAAAAACAGAAGGAAGAGGGCAGCACTGTTAAGCGCTGCAGCTGTATTTCCAAAGTATTTAATAGGATGCAGATGAGTAGGCAGCGAGAGCTGCTGGAAGTGGCTAAGCAGATTAGGTAGGTGACTTTCCAGGTGATCTGAAAGCAGAGCTGGGTGCCGAGCTGGATGTCGAGGCTTCTGTCAAGACCAGGTAGAATCTATCTGCCTAACTGTCAATGCAGTAATGGAGTTAATACTTCCTTCGAGTTTGAAGCAGTTCAGGGGAGCAAATGTCTTAAATTCTTTCTGTGATCGGCACGTGTAAAAGTTTAGATTTACTAACGCAGTGCCCGTTTTAAGACAATCTCTTGCTGAAGTCCAAATCCCTGCCCAAAGTAGGCACGCGTCAAGTGAAATTTATAAACTAAAAATGAATTGGCTTAGATTTGTTATGTTTGAAGTATGCTTCAAGACTTGTATTCCCGTCTGTATGTAGATGATTTCTAGCAAAACCAAGCCGACTATGGTATAAAGACTATAGATCAATATATTGCAATCTTTATCCCAAACGATCAAAATTCTTCAGTGCAGGAATGACAAGTACAAATGCAAAATAAAAAGGTGGTTGATGTTAAGATGTGTTGCTTGAGGATTTCAATGGGTGATTTTAGAGAACTGACCAGAATTAGGGAAGTCGGTCTTCCTCCGTTAGGGCCTTTTATTGAAGGAAAGGGGCAGTGACTGTGACTTTTTTCAGTTGTTTTGAGTCTTGTGTTGGAAAGTTGCTTTAGTCGGCTTTCTTTTCTCTTACAGGGAGAAATGGCCTAGCATGGTTGGCGTGTGGTCCTCAACTGGAGGTGGTGAACTCTGTGACAGGAGAGCGGCGCTCTGCATATCGTTTCAGTGGAGTAAATAAACGGCGTCCCACTGTTCGTGTGGTAAAGGAGTTTTCCTGGCAGAAGAGACCTGGACTACTGGTTGGGTTGGAAGAAGCAGCGGGAAGTGTTCTCTGTCTGTACGACCTTGGAATATCGAGAGTGGTTAAAGCAGTTGTTCTTCCAGGAAGGGTACGTACTTTTTAAGCGGCGAAAGGAAGTTTTATGTTGTTAGGTGCTGCATAATCCTGCTTCAGGAAAAGCTTTGGAGCGCCTCTTTGTAGGAGGTGTTTTGTTCTGTACTGCATTAACGTACTGTGACTTCAGAGAATCCAGTCGAGAGAGCCTTGATGTAAAATCTTGGGCTTAATGGTACCATTATCTTCTGAGTCTACTGAGAGTAAACCAAATTTCCTGCTTTTATTGTAGAGCACATAGTTACCTAATTCTCCGCTTCCACAAAAAGGCATTGCAAAATACCTTTTCCTGGCCAGAGTCAGAAAGGAAAAAACCCCACTCTTTCAAGCGTCCATAGCATGCATTTCCTAAACGGTTAATTTCTGTCAGAAATAATGTCTTTAAAATACCTCAAACTTCCACAGTTGTGCTGTAAATGACTGAGACACATTCCCATGAATCTCAGGCTAGCAAGCAGGTCTGACTTCAGAGCAGAACACATTTTTGTGTTGACCTAAGTAGGAAAAACGAGCCTTGAGTGAGGTATCTGACAGACTGTTGAAAGATTGACTTTCAGTCTGAAGTCCTTGAATCTCTGCTCATTGAATATTGTGTTTGTGTAGATGGGATGCACTGGTGTGATGTTACTCATTTTTTTCTGTCTTCTGTAACCCATAAACTCAAGTGTCGTAATGTCCCCTAGTCTCATTGTCTTAATGTAAACAAGAATCAGCATTAGTTAATAGAAAACCCAGATTCCCTGTATTTTTCTCACCTTAGAATCTGCCACAAATAAATACTTTTCTGTTACTCAGCTTTCCATAATGTGATTTGGTTTAACTTGCTAGAATACAGCTGGAGGGAGTTTTGTTTGTTTGTAGTGCTACAGCACGATTACTAGCAGTAAGCATTTGTATTGTGGTAATTTCTAAAGATATGAGTTGGGTTGGTGCTCCGCTGTGTTAGTTTGCCTATCATCTTGATAAATCTTAGAGTTTGAGGTGGAAGGACAAGCTGTGTGCTGACATCAGCGTATAATCAGTAAGTAAACTATGTTTGTGAAAAAGGTCATAGCTTTGTTAAGTTTTATTTCTTTGATCTACGTAAGCAGGGAATAGGAAAAGGAAAGGTTAAGAAGGATCACGTCACATACCGAATCTGCGTCTACCAAAGTGATTTGAAATAGAACGTAGTTAGACCTGCCCGTTGTATTGGGGAGTTCTTCTATACCGCAAGGCAATGGTTCAGGAGAAAATACGAAGAAGCCTCGGGGGGAAAAGTTGGCTGTTGTGTGATAAAGGTTATGGATTTTGGAATAAAGCCAAAGCTTACCTGAAGTTCTGCTCTTATGCCCTCAACGCTCTTGATGACAAGCATGTTTGGCCTGTTGCTTTCATTTTGCTTCCTATCTTTTTGCTATTAGCTTAGTTAGATCAGCATAGCCAGGCCACAGGTATTGCTAGTCGGACTGTTAACTTCTAAGTTGTGAGTGGGAGTAAGGGTTAGCAAGAACAAGTAGATAAAACTTGCCCTTGGCCACTGTCCCTATGCTTTGAATTTATTCTGTAACTCATACTTCCAAATTATACATTATGTAACATGCGTTTTTAATCTGCCTGAACGTTTCTCTGATTTCCATAATGATTATTTTTAAAACTAAACTGCAGACCTAGTCTTAACATCACGTTCTGCAGTTTTTGTTGTTACTGTTTTAAGGCTTTGATGAGCACCTTAATTTCTGGACTGTTTTCCATGTGGGTATATCTTCAGTGGACAACTAAGTTCTACAGGTTAACCCTAACTTTGAGCAACTCTGGTCCAAGGTGTCAAGCCATTAGTGTATTAATACGGGGTATTTATAGTGACTGTATGACTGCCTTTTAGTGTAAGAGCAGATGTGTAGTCATTCAGAGAGCAAAGAATGAGTTAAAAAACCCAAACTCACAAGCTGAGAAAGAATTTAGGCATAATTTTTTTTTCTTTTTTTTTCCTTTTTTTTTTATTGGTCTCTTCTCCCATGTATCTAGCAATAGAACGAGAGGAAATGGCCTCAAGTTGCGCCAGGGGAGGTTTAGACTGGATATTAGGAAAAATTTTGTTACTGAGAGAGTGGTCAAACATTGGAAGAGGCTATGCAGGGAGGTGGTGGAGTGACCATCACTGGAGGTGTTCAAAAAACGTGTAGACGTGGCACTTTGGGACATGGTTTAGTGGGCATGGTGGTGTTGGGTTGATGGTTGGACTTGATGATCTCACAGGTCTTTTCCAACCTTAATGGTTCTGTGATTCTGTGCTCTCTAACTGCCCTCTGGATATACAGGTGAAATGCCGCAGACAACTGAAAGAGTTAATGGAGTATTATTTGAACTGGATTCTAGTAAAAGCAAATCTGAATTTAAAACATTCATTATATTGAATTGGTTTCTAATGGTTGTATGTTTCAGAACTATGGAAGGGTTCAAATTTTGCTGGTTTGTATGAGGCAGAAGGGTAGCATTCAGATTCAGTGAGGTGAGAAAAGCGTCCTTTCTTCATTCCCAGAAAGAGCTGGCAGTAGTCTGGGAGAATATGAAAAGCCAGTGCATAGCGCAGTGGAAAAATATGCAGTTTCAGGAGCTTCTACGTGGAAAACTGAAGTGTTAAAACCAGGCAACATTTTTGGAAGACCGTATGCAAAAATGGAAGAGATTCCTTTGGGGCCAGTTGTACAAGGAAAGAAATCTTAAAAGAAAAAGAAGTTAGAAGGAACACTTGACCTTTGGCTAATTCTGCAGCAAGATATGTACAGTATTTTGAAGATTGGAAATTTCATTAGCTTTCCTATAAATCTGACAGAAACCCAAGTTGTCCAAATTACTGTAGGTACTTCTAAGATTAGAATTCTCGTGACCAAGATGAAAGGTAAATTCTGTGATAGATTTCCAGGCAGTGTAGTCCCAGCAAGTGCTTGATATGGGAGAGGAGAAAACTTTGGGGCTTAGGGGTTTGGTTATTTTTCCCCACCTCTTGGGGGGTGGAGGGGGGCGGGGGAAATGTATTAAAAAATGGACTGCCTTGTGATGCTCACTTCTCTGTTTTACTTTCCTGTCAAACTGTGCTGTTGATGTAAAGGTTCCTGGTTTTGTCGTGCTGCTTTTTGTAAGAAGGCTAAACCATAGCCTCTGTTTTGTTGTATAGCTTTAGTGCCGGAGTCTTTGTGCGCTTGTATCTCTGCTAGAGCAGTCCGTATAGTCCTGGGACGTGTTGCAGGTGCTGAAAGGTCTGTCTTCCCCTTGTAATAAAGCTGCGTGCAGACTGCTCCACATGTTCAAGAGCAGTGTGCGCTTCTTCCTTAGCTGGAGTTAGCTCTTTCTCTAACAAGCTGCTGTTCTTTTTGCCGTTGTTTTAGGCTGGCTTTTAACGTTTCTGTTAACATTCCTAAAAGTGCTGCTGTGCATTTACACCTTTTCTGACTTTATCTGGTGGTTATTTTTATTCTAAATGAGGACTCATGTAAATTTTGCTAAGCTACTATCTCCCTTCAACACTTTCCAAAAATGTTTCATTCCCATGGAAAATGGTGTGTCTACCATGCAGCTTGTCCGCTGCCTCATCTGACTTACAGCCATGATCTCTCCGAATACCTGTTTGGCAAAGAAGGCGTAGACTGTATCGCAGTGCTGATGGGCTGTGAGCAGTGGGAGAACTAGGTGTAGCTTTGTCTTTCTAACTTAAGTCCCTTAAATAGGATGAAGTTTCTTGCATATAACTGGTTTTCTGTGTTTAATTCTTAGAGTTAATTATTTCTAAGTAGGGAGTGGCAATTGGTAAGCTGTAATAATAGAATGGACCTTTTCAGCTGAAGTTAATTCAGTTCAATATTAACTTGTCGCTTTCCTGCAGGTAACTGCCATAGAACCCATAACTAATCACGGAGGACCCAGTACGAGCACTCGGCACCTACATCAGAGTCTGCGATGGTTCTTCGGAGTGGCAGCCGTGGCTACAGATGTTGGTCATCTACTTCTGGTTGACCTTTGTTTGGATGATTGTTCTTGCACTCAGAATGAAAGAGAAGCATCGGGTAAGCTTGCCGTTTTTAAGCTTGAATTTAAAAGTCAGAAATCTTGTGTCTTTTAAAGAAACTATATGCATCCCGCTTTGAAGATACTCATGTGCAGACATTCATGGCTACTGGTTACAGGTGGCAGTTTGACACCGTGTAGTGCTGAAGTGATTAAATATGGGAGTGTCTTAATACGCCTTCTAATGTTATAAATGCCCCCCTCCCACCAAGATCCCCATGTCACTATGATTCTTGCCAGTGAGGTGTAGGAATTTTCCCATCTGAGTCAGTGCAGCTGCCTGATAGGAAGTTGTGTCAGAGGTGCCCTATTTCTTGGGAATGTTCTTCTGCTTCTGTTAATTGACTTGGGGCAAATTTTAGGCTTGTTTTTTAAAATCAACCCGACTTATCAAAAGTCATGCGTTTGGATGAACGAAATCTCTGATTTGTGTGTTCAGATTGCATAGACTGTTTTGGCTATTACAACAGTGGCTTCAGGAGCTGATGTCACTTCAAATAGCTTCGTCATGAGGCCCAAACTCCTGATTTACAGAGTCCAAGAAGAATTTGTCTATGAAGGCTACACTTTTACCTGGTTTTGAACGACGAGTGAGAACAAGTTTCCGATCAGAGAGTTGTTGCGTTCTTTGAAAACGTACAAAATGGAAATAGCAGAACCAGTGTTGCATAAAGGGGTATTTTGCCTGGGACGGTAGAATTAGGTTATACACCTTGTCACGTCAGTGTTTAAAATGCAACCTCAGTGGCATAACGCATTCATTTATTGCGTGGTGTTGGGTGTCTAGGTCTGGAAGCTGTCACTGGAATTCCTGCTGAAGTTGCACAAAGAAGAGAAACTGTGGCCGGAGAAGGGAGACATCTCTGTTTGCAATTACAAAATCCTTCAGGAACAGCAATATCAACCCTGTGCTACATAAGCAGAAGCAATCAGCTCGCTGTGGGTTTTTCAGATGGCTGCCTGTCACTATGGAATATGAAAACTTTGCAGAGGGAGTAAGTAGGCCTTTACACTTGGCCGTGCCTGGAGGTGCAGGGCTCTCAATGTTTTGCTTAAGGAAGTATGTTAATTTAAAGAGAACTTTTTCGGGGACTGAAATTCTGAGTATAGTCTTGGAAGGTTTAGAAATCCTCTTCTGAAATAACTGTTAAGTCATACATGGACTAAATGGGACCGCCTTCTCTCCACTGGACTAGGATTGTTTTCCGTATTGTGCCTGTGGATTGAGGAATTGTGGAAAGCATGCTTCTTTGGGTTATGCCAAGCAGTTAGGATGTGATAGAGCTGGTTTCCATATGACAGTTTGTTCTATCAGTAGTATTCAGTGAAAGCAGGAAATGTGTGTATTTTGACAAAACAGATTTTAAAAATTATTTTTCAGGAGAAGTTCCTGCAATTAGGGCATATGTTGAAAGGCTTAAGTATGTTAATAATGTGATTTAACCTGTAGGCACCACTCTCAGCTTGAAGGAGGAAGGATTCCTGTCTATGCTGTTACTTTTCAAGAGCCTGAGAATGATCCTCGCAATTGTTGCTACTTGTGGGCTGTTCAGTCTACACAAGAAAGGTGAAGAAAAACTTACTATTAGCCACTGAATTAATTGTTATATATATAGATATATTTGTTCACGTACAGTTAATACCTGTATATTTGTTTTGTTTGTTTAGCTGTGCGGGAGATTCTCTCAGGTAGGGAAGCTGTTAAGCTTACAATGCAATTTTGACAGGATTCAACGGACGTGAAGGAGGGACCTAGGAGTTCCTCTCTTCTGAAAGAAGGCAAAGCAACAGTGGCTGTATTTTTGTGCTTGCATTCTTAAGTGATTTCCTTTGTTGCTTGATGACTGCTTCATGCTTTGTCTGATATTCACACCATGGTATTAACACAGTAGTTGAGGCTGCACACCTAGAACACTAACCGTGCCGACATAACAGCCTGCTGCCCCTAAAGGAGGGAGGTGACGGTACTGCCCATTACCTTGTGCCAACTTTAGCAGTCTCTGGAGCCTTCATGAGCCAGTTCAGCTCACCTGGCAGAGAACGATCACTGTTCAGCAGAAAAGTCAATGGCTTCCTGCTGGGCTAATGGATGAAATCGATATGTGGAAGGGTGCAGCATATGCAAGAGAGGGACTGGAACTCTGGTGGTGAGGGAAGGAGAGAAAGGTATCTCTCTCTCTCAGCATCAGCAAGCTATTTAATCAGCTCAGCTGTTCATAGGGTGGCAATCTTTTTAAGTTTGACTTTAAAGCAGTTTTGATTGAGAACTCTTCCCTGTGAAGAACTATTTCCGACAAGTTTTAGCCCATACAACACAGTAAAGCTTTCAAAGGGTATGGTTAGCATTTGCCCCTGAAGCGGTTAGCGTCAAAATTTCCTCCTTTCTGATTCAGCGGCCAAATGTGACCAATTATCATGTCTTGGGAAGTGCTGTTTGTCTCTTCAGCAAGAGAGCGCTATTAAGAAAACTTCAGTCTAGATCTAATAAAATGGTAATGAGGACTATAAAGCAGCTTTGTAATCAAATTTCATAATGTACACCTTTTTCAGTGAAGGTGATGTTGTGAGTTTACGTCTGTTGCAGTTAGCATTTGGTGACCGAAAACGCTTGGCATCAGGACAGGTCATGTATGAGGTAAGACGTGCACGTATGTGAAAGGATGAAAATCGTAGTTTTCTCTAAGTGAGGATCAGTTAAGTTGGCAGGGGTAATATTTACCATCAAAATTCAGAGGTGACTAAAAAACCGTAATCTTTGGCTGCGTCTTCTTGGGCATGGCCTTTGTCCATACTTTTTGACAACAACTCACGCCATTTCATACTGCGGCGTCGTGTGTTCCAACTAGATTCATCTGCAGAGAGCCCGCATAAATTCAGTTGCTGAGGAGGAAGCAGCTTTTACAAATAAAATTATTCTTCATTTAAACACCAGATTAACGGCATGTCAGAAGAGAAGATAGGGCTTTGAATAGCTTTGTTTAACCAAACTGCAAGCTTCTGTCTGTCTCCCTTTCTTAAAGTAAGGTCATGCAGCTTTATTCTTTTCTGATCTTTGGGGTTATATATTCTTGTTTCTGTCTTGAGCTCTGTCAGCAGGACTTCAAATGAAACGTGTCTACAGTGTCTCTCTTAAGTGTTGGTCCTGAAATGTAGGAGCTCTAAAGATATCTCCTTCTACTTTTTGGCTGGGTTACCTATGAAATCTACTCTTAAAGCCAGCAAAATACGTCAATACAGGAACCGGTGGTATGATTTGGTCAAAAGAGTAGACGTAAATTGTTAGAACTGGCTCCAATGATGATGTTGTGTTTAAAATAGAGGTGAGGTATCATTATATCTCAGAGATGTAACAGATAGGAGACGCATCTGTATAATGTATAATTCTCTTCGGTAGTATGCTTGAAACTCTTCCAAAATCTTTTTGAGGGGGAAGCGATCTTAATTCCGAGCAATTCTTTCCTCCTCTTTTGATACTTTCTCTTGCATGTTCTCAATAGGTATGCAATGAAATAGGGGTGATTCTTGCATCGTGGTACTCCGTTTCAATAGGGACGGGGCGTTTTGATTTTTTTGAATAAGTTTAAATGTTGACCTTTTTCCTTATATATGGGAAAGCTCCTTCCTCATCTGTAAATGTTGCTGTTGAATAGATGAAGGTTAGGCGTTTGGAAAAGGTGGTGTTTCTTTAAAATGCATTACCTATCCTGGTGACAAGGTATAAATATCTTCAAGTCATTCAGCGTGGTCTAAATATGGATGTCATCTCCTTATCTTTATGTGCATTTTTTTTATGACACAAACGTACGATGCTCTAGAGGAACAGAGCACCCTGATTAGTTTTTTTCCGAATTTTAAATTAAAATTTAATTTGGTGGGGTTTTGTTGTTGTTGTTGTTGGTTTTTTGTTTGGTGGTTTGTTTGGGTTTTTTCTTAATTGTAGAGCGGCTATTTGTCCACAATATACACATTCATGTGTTGCATTGTAGACAGTTTGAAGGAATGCTGTATTTGGAGAGGCAGTATTTCAGTTAATGCTTGCTTAGAAAATGGTGGTATCAGAGGTTCAACACGATCCTGCTGGAGTTTCTGTATATCCCAACGTAGTTTGCTGACTCCGTAGGAATTCGTGATCCTAAACGCATTGCCCATGTGCATCCCACGTGCTCTCTGTTTTCCCCTTTTGCTGTTGGGTGTGCTTGGTGAAGGAACTGAGGGATATTTCACCCGTTAGTCTCTGACCAGATTAGAGGAGGAGCTGGTAAGAGCTTACGTGGTTTGAAAGGAGATTGCTAAGCAGTAAGAAGTTCTCATAGCTACTAGAGAGAGAGATGTGTTTTCACTCTAGTGGTGAGCTTATAGAGAACACCTCTCAAAAGAGCTTTAGCTGCTGTAATGCCATGACTTCTCTACCTACCTCAGTTCTGTTCTCAAGACATGGAGCAAAGAGCTTTGCATGCATATGACGTGTTGCATTATTTCGGCTATCTCTTTGTAGATATATATTTAGGTTTGTAAAGAAACCTTGATGTTGCAAGGCATTCTGCAGAACATGTTTAGAAATTAATAATGTTAGGGAAATGCTAACTTTTGAAAGCGTGCAAAGCCTTTGCAGCCAAGCTTACCTGTTACGATTTGACATTTAATTCTCTTGCATGTCAGCTGTAGTTTCTATTTGCCATCAGAAATAAGCGCGTGGGAAACATACACTAGAATATGCATATTATATTAGAGATATACGTTCTTTCGTATTTAGGTATAATGTATGTTTTCATCTCCAAATGACCTTTTCTCTCTCCTTTCATTTTTTCCCCAGGGTTTGGAATACTGTGACGAAAAGTGCAGTTTAGATCTCACAAATGGAGCCATTCCCCTGAGAGGGGAGGCCAGCAATACCAAATTACTCAGCTGTCAGACTGTAGAAAAATTTCCCAACCATGCTGACGGAGAGGATAGCATTAACAAAGGTTTGTTCTGATGTCCGCGTTTGGCTATTCTAAAATAAATGGGTTCGGAATCTAAGCGATGAATGCTGCTCTGTACCCACAGTCTGCAAGTCTTAAATATCTGTATAGACTAGCTTGTTGGGCTTATTTAAAAAGAAAAATTGGGTGCTTAAGTTATGTGGGACTCCTTTAAAGGAAAAAATAGCCTTTATTTTATGCTTGCTGACATGCCATAGCGATGTATGGTGGGGTCATGTGTTCTATTCCTCCAGCTGTTGTCTTGGAACAGTAAGATCATTCTCTCCCTTGCTTAGGAATGTTACCTTTCTGTCTCCTTTTTATGAAGTTTGAGGCATGGAGAAATACCTGTAATTTTTCTGATGGTTTCTAATGAGCTTTTTTTCAGAATCTGTCCAAGTTAAGTTCTAGGCACACATGAGCTTCTGCTGGATGTGGGTTGAGGCTAGCAATGAAGCTGTCTTCTGAATGATGAAAATAATTGCTATCTTCAAAGGCAGTTTCAGGGGCTAACAAAACTGAAAAGGCACAGAAGTTCACAATGCAACATAGTAAAGTGTGTGAGGATCCCTAAATGGTCATGATGAATTAAAGAGAGAATCATTTTGCCAAACAAAGTGTCGTCTTGTTCCTTGCCCCATTAGGGTGAACGATATACCACATACTTTGCTTCTTACATCTGGAGAATGCATTCTCCCCAGAGAAGAAAGACCATTCCACTTACTGAGAGAACTGGAGTGCAGCATTGTGAATGTTTTATGTTACAGTCTTTATTCCGCTTTCCTGTTTGTTGGGTTTGGGTTCTTTTTGTATTTATTTTTGTGTGCTAGTTGTGTTCTTTCATTCTGAATATGCTGGGGAGGAGCTATTCTTAAAATTTGTAATTGACTCAAATCTGGAAATTAATAATGCCAGCTGAGCAATACAAGTGTATACAATAAGTATTTGTCTGCTTTCTGAAAGTAGCAATGTATGTGTTGCTAGCACATCTTTTTTTGCTAAACTGTTCATCTAGCTAAATGTCTTGGTCAACTCTTCATGTATGGAAAACCGAATTAGCTAGTAAGCGTGTATTTGATTCGGCTTAGAACTGATACAGTTTGAATGAGAAAAAGGGGCAGTATGACTGAAACCTACCACAGGGATGTTTGCTACTCCGTACATCATTTTTTTTATTATTCTTAGCAAGTGGTGTGTTTCAGGAGTGATAGAACAGGATTAAGCCAAAGCAGAAAGTGGTGTTTTAAAAATAGCAGCTGTATCATATTTTCTACAAATAAGAAACAATGTCTTGTCTTTTCCAGTAATATCCCCTGACACCAGCGTATCAATCTTCAGTTGGCAAGTGACTACATGTAGTCAGAGAAAACCATCTACTTATTTGGGTGTATTTGACATTAATCGCTGGTATCATGCTCAAATGCCAGATTCGCTAAGGTAGATTTTCATTAAGTTGTTCTCAACGTCCCTGCAAATAATTCATTTGAAAGTCAGCGTTCAGCTTATGCACTTGTTTTCTTTAAGGCCAGAAGAGTTCCTTCATGATTGCCCCTATTTTGCACTGTGGTCACTGGATACTGTAATAAGTATGACTTCACCAAACCTCATTTTGGATATTCTGGTCCATGAGCGGAGTCTAAGTCGGGGACTTCCTCCTTCTTATCCACCACCGGAGCAGTTTTTTCATCCAAGCACCTATAATTTTGGTAGGTATTTCACCGCTTTTAACAGCGAGAAGCGTAAATTGAGGTCCAACGCCATTTACTGGTTCTCTTGTTCGTTGTTTTTCACTCAACAACCAAACCAAACCAAAAAACCCCAACCCCCCACAAACCCAGCTCTGATTACATTGTACCAGCAAGGTATGTAATGTTGTGAAATGCATCTGACATTCTGCTGAGTTTTGGGGTTTGGTGCTTTTGTCACGTAGCCGGTGAAGTGGTGATGGTTACAAAATGAAATGACTTTGAACTGAAGCTCAAAGCACAGCACCTCGATAGCACTAGAGATGAAATTTCTACACGCAGTAATAATTTTTTAAAAAAGGTTTGCCTGCGATCTGACGAAGAAAATGGGTACTCAGTTATAGCTTTCCAGATATTGCTGTTTAAAAAAAATAAAGTGGTCCTAACATAACTGTGAGAGCATGGAATGTTGTCAAACGTTCCTTGTTTCTGCAGATGGTTCGTGCTTGCTGAACTCCGGAGTCGTTCATATGACTTGCACCGGCTTGCAGAAGGAGGTGATCTTTTACTGTATCTTTATTGAGACTGTCAAGAGATGTAGCTTTTCTAAGTTTTCTGTTGCACTGCTTTCAGTGTCAGAGACCATTCTATGCTCATCCTGCCCATCCACACGCAGAATCGCAATTGTACCCTGCCAGTTTTATGCCAATGGCAACGTTTTCGGTCCACTCTTGGGACTGTAAAACTACCATTGTCTCCTGTTGAAGCACGATCAGGGATTGAGTGTCTAGAACGGAATACAACGTTGCTGTAGGAGCAAGAACAAAAATGTCGTGGAAGGCGGCGAAAGCTGTTACTTCTATATTACCCATCAGTCCAACTGCCTGCTTAGGCTTGAGTTAGGGTTTGGATCCCTGATTAACCTGAAAAAGGAGGACAGAATGGAGAAAATGAAAAATTATTTGACTGTTTAAGAAGCAATGAATTCTTTGTTCTCCCAGACTTGGCCAAATCATAACTTCTGAGCCACTGCACAGATTGTAACAAATAATTTTGAATTAAGTTTGAGCTCACTAAACATTTCCAACGTCAACCAGCTTCTGCACAAACAAGCATAGAAAGGGTCTTCCACAGTGTGATTTGAAGTTGTGCTGTTGCTGGTTCAGCTATTGAAAGTATGTAAGATTCTCATTTTACTTTGTCTGTTATGTTTAGAAGGAGCAGTTAGAAGCGGTATTGTCAGCTGCTGTCCGGACAGGTTCTTTAGAACTTCTGACTGGGTGCATTAAACAGTGGGCATCTGAAGGTAATACTTCTTTACATTGTTTTTATGTTATATATTGGTTAGTTTGAAGTTGTTGATTTGTTTCTTTTTTGTTGTCTCTTTTTAAAGAGCAGCCAAGTTCTGCTGCTAATTTACGGCTTGTTCTTGAGTGGACATGGAACAAAGTGATCTCTACAAAAGAAGAATTGGACCAAATATGTGAGTACTAGTGTAGTCATTCCACAAACATAAAATCATTCCTTCTAATTGAGCTTATCCAGTAATCTGCTGGTATATGGCATTGCACGCGGTTCTTTAAGTGTGCTTTGAAACTCTGAAATTGCTCTGTAGGCTAATGCTTTAATGTTTGTTCTTGAAAAGGTGTTCCGCTCTTTGATGGCTCTTGCAACTTCGTTGACCCACAGACGTTACAGTCTCTTCAGCACTGCCAGTTGCTTTTGAGCAACCTTAGGACAATCTTAAACTGTTCTCTAACAGAAGCACAAGAGCTGACTGAAAAAGGTTTGTCATAGTATTATTAAATCTTTGGTATGCTTTCTTAAGGTTTGGAATTATGCTTGGGTTGTAATTGTGGGAACGTGAGCTTTTGTTGGGTTTGGTGATTGGAAGACGGTTAAATTTAGCTGGGCGAAGGGGCTTAAATCTGAGAAGCTGGGACGACCACTCAATATGCGTTGAGTTCAGGGAAACAGTTTCTTGTGGAGTTCACGCAAGCGGCTAGGGGAGACTACACTCAGCAAGAAGCTATGTAAGCAACTGGGTTGAAATTGCAGCACCTGAGTGTGGTAATGCTCAACATGTTTCTTTTTAATTCTTAGCCAGCAATTTATAATTGCATGCAAATATTGAATTGCAAATTACTAAAAAAGATAAAGGAAGCGCAAATGAGTGACTTGTAAAGTAAGTTACTTGAGTTTCTATAGCTTTTTAGATCATAAGTTGTTCTTGGCATATTGAGAAAAAGAAAGACTGTCCCTTTGCTCTAGTAAAAATCTCTGCTACTTGAAAACCAGGTGTCGTCTTAATTTTGTTTTATGTTAACCTTTAGTGAATCTGGTTCTTTGGAGGGGTTGCTTTCTCTTTTGGTGGTGATTGTGGGTTTTTTCTTCAAATAAGAAAGCGATACAGAGTAGAAAATGCAAAGACGAGAGATTTCTACCGGGTCATTTTTGTATTTTCTATGTAGTATGATGAAGGGAGTTTTGTAAAAAGGAAAGGAATTGCATAACAAAAATCATCCTATGCCTTTTTTCAGGTTTTGCAGACTTGACAAACAAGAAGGTGGTAGCTAGCCTCATTTCTTTGTACGCACGAGTGGTCATCTGGTTCTGTCGAGCCAGTCTCCTTCCAGAGGGTTTAGGTAAGCATAAACCGTAAGACATTTGTACCAAGGAGACTGTGCAGTAAGTGATTCCTAGGAACACGTGCTTAGCCACGCTTTTGTAAATGTTTTGTCAGCAGCAAGTCCTGTTGGTTCAGTGACAACGTATGCCGAGAAGCTCTGGTGGTGAAATTGAGATTCTACAGGTTTTTCAAATACATAGCATAGAATAATGCAAGCAGTTTCTTTCCTGGATGTTTTTTAGAAATAGCAATAAGGCTCTGATTCAAGGAGCTGCTTGTGTCCACAGCTTGAAATACTTGGGATTTTAGACAAATTACTATTAGGCAACAAACGCCTGTTGGAATGCTTGTTTGTACAGTAAAAGCACTACCTGCATGTTTTGAACTTTTTATGTCTTGCTTGAGGAAATAATACGCCTTGGAAATGCTTCTTTATTTGGATAGATTATAAGCCCTAATTGTCTTTACAAATGCTCACATGACATGTTTAAAAAGCCATTCCCTTTGAGAACTGGTGTTTTTTATAGTGAACTTCAGCTAACGCTACATGTTCTGAATGCTACATCAACTGCAAGCTTGAAATGGCGCTTGAGACAAGAAGGAATTGAGTTTTGTCTCTTACATCTCTTCTGGCAAAGGCAGAAATGGGCTTGGCTTCTTTCAGAGTTGGAGGCTTCTTGATGCTTACCTTGTGTCTGCCTTTTTAGTCAAAAATTTTAGTCGAAAAACGTGCTATTGTTTCTGTAACTTGCTTTTACGTTATTGCCTGTAGATGATGATATGCATTTGTCTCGACCTTTCTACAACTATCCTCTGATTCAGAGCTACTATGCTGGTCAGCGACAGAAACTTGAGCGTTTGTCAAGGTAAGCCTTACTGGAAAACTCTGGAACACTTCCACTGCAAATTTAGAAGTGGAAGGGAACGGCTTTTATCTCAGCCGTTGTATTTGCTGTGCTTAATGCATTTGCCGGCCATACTCGTGACGTCAGTGATGCATGTGTTCTCTTGAGCCCAGGGGTTACTTGCCCATGGTAAAATGCTGATATATCCCTCGGCTTAGTACCACTTGTTGGTATCATCGTTTTTTGTAGGGTACTTAATTCATTGGCTCATCTGTATAATTTGTCACTACTGGAAAAGATCACGTGACTAGGCTAGGATCAGTCGTGTCTGGTTCAGGAAAGCACAGCGTTCACAGAACAATTGTTTTGGACACAGAAGAAAGCATGTTTAAAAAGAAAAAAAATCATCTCTTTTATGGGCTAGTAATAGATGGTAATAACTGTATTGGCCTAAAGCTCCTACTCGCAAGTACCTTTGTGTAATTTCGTAAGACAGTCAGAGTTACGTGTAGTTGGCACACCTAGCACTCTATTGGCTAGTGCATAGAAGTCCCTTCCTAACGTAAACTCTCTTTCCTGGACTAGCTGACTAGCATATAGGTGATAGGCCTTGGATTAGACGATAATAGATTTTTCTTTGGAAATGGTACTGGAAACTAAGGAAAGACCTAAACAAGCTTAGGCTATGGCACTGTGAAGAAGAGGCTGCAAGATGAGTTAAGGTGGAAGCTGCAGCGTATGAGGTATTGACTGTAAAGTTCATCTTTCTGAGCTTAATTCTCAAGTAACTGGCACACAGGCTCATGTGATCCTTAGAAGCACACAAGCTCTGGTGTGCTTTTGGCGCTTGCTATCGTTGGGAAATTAAAGGGTAGCGTCGCAGTCAGCAGAAGGCTGTGATGGACTTGTGACGAATGTAATTGTTAAAAGTTCAGCCATCCGTAATTGTAATTCTATTTTGACCTCCGTTAATAACTGAACATGATCTAACGAACATCTTTCACCTGACTCAGAAATTTCTTTCACGTGCATTTCAAGTCCTAATTGTGCCTTTCTATGTCTGTTACTTTCTTTGACTCCTGGGAGCTTTTTTTTTTGCTTTTGAGTGGAGGAAATCTGTTACACTGCGAGGGTGGAACTCGTGGTTTACTCTGTCTGAATCCTTGCTACCTTCTGTTCCAGAGGAAAATGGGATTCTGACTGCTTGATGATTGATGGAATGGTTTCCCAGTTAGGAGACCAAGTTGAGAAGTTGTGGCGGAGAGATGAAGGAGGAACTGGGAAATATCCACCTGCTAGTTTACATGTGAGTGTTATGTTCACAGAAAACAAGAATGACAACAGCAACAACAACAAACCCTCACCCCCCCAAAAAAAAAACCCACCCAAAAGGCAGTGATTTATGAAAGACAGGAGTGTTTTAAAAAACTTTCAATTTTTCATTTCAGGCACTGCTGGATCTCTATTTGCTAGAAAGCATTGAAGAAAGTTACAAGCATGCAATTGTATCCTTTCTAGTTATTTTTATTACACCTTCAGTATATGCACGTAAATGTTCTTAAATGCTTGTCACCTACGTGTTTCATAACATTTTTTAATTTATCCTTCAAACACAATGCAAGTGAAAACATTTAGTTTAGAATTAAATCCTAGACAGAAGCATTGTTTTATTTCTTTGTACTGTGCATTTCTTTTTTCTTTTTTTTTTAATGTTTTGTTGCAAAGCTTTTGTTCTGTTAAAAGTGCATGCCCACAGAATAGTAAACAGAGGAAAAAATCATTGGGCAGAAACTTAATTTCTAAGCTGCGGAAATATCCAGAATTGCTTTTGTTGTTTGTTGCCTAAGCTGAGAGGAGAGCCTAGAGAGCAAGGGGTTTAAAAACTGTTGTACCCCAGAGCTGTCTTATTAGAGTACGTCCCTAAAAATGGATGTCAGAAAGCGAAGATGACACTGCCAGTGAGTGATCCACATAGTGGTGTAAATCCCATTTTAATCATTCCGAGCTGAGTTGTTGTAAGGACACCATAGTTTACATTGGTTCAACTGTAGAATTTGTTTGCTTTAATAACTAAGCGTGGGATGTTCAAATGTTTTGAATGTCCAACTGGTAGCTCCACTGACTAAAGAGGGAGCCTGAGTTTCTAACTGAAGTAGTTAAATACCCGAAGTTAACCTTTTTGAATGCCTTACAGAAACCAAAGAGCCTTTCTTTCTGGTTATTTATTCAGAATGCAGTTTTGCGGTTAGGACCCGAATGTCGTCAGGTTAGAATAGCTTAAAACGGCAAGACTAAGCCATTAGTATTTTCTGCTTCCTACCACTTGCATATCCTTACTTCCTGATGTTTTTCTAAATGTTACGTGATAAATTTTGGTCTTACAAATGTATTAGCCTTAATTAGATACGTGATACCAGACAATTTACTTGCTGCTAGATGTCATGCATTCCTTTCCGAACAAAACAGAAACTTTAATCGACTCCTTCCCAACTGCCTTTGCTGTCCCTTGGGGTCTTGTTAAGCTTGTTCAAGGTTTCTGGCTTCTAGATCACAATGATTATGAAGTAAGTATGTTACAGTTTAGCGAGACATACATTGCAGTACAAAGCGATGATCTAGAAAGCAATTTTAATAAATTGGTGCTTAGCTAGTAACAAGTGATAAAACATCAGAAGCTTTTTTGTAATACTGCCACGACATCTTCAGCAATAAATTATGCTTTGAAATGTTTGTTTCAATGACTTTGACAGGCAGTTGGTGAAAAGGAAGACAAAGTCCACTTTAATAATGCTTGATATTTGACTTTTCAAAGCCATCCGTTTAGGCTGTTTTCAGCAGACCAGTTGAGCACTTTCTCCAAAACAGTGGTTTAGGTACTTTAAATACTAAAGCTAAGATCATAGCAGCCAGAGTTGAGACAGAAGACTGCAAAAGTGACTTTTCAACCTAGCCATGTTCTTTCTGATGCTGAAGGTTGTTCTTTGCCTGTCACAGCGGTTTGTCTGGAAGAACTTATTATTTAGTAGTGTATTTATAAAAAGCCATGTTTGTATACAGAGATATGATGAACCTAGAAAAGTGTGACCTACTCCTTTTAAAACACTCACTTTGTTCTGTATGGCTAACTGAATGCTCTAATGCTTTTTCCTGCAAATACTTGTTATCTACATGTCCCGTATCAGGTATTTCATTGGTTAGTCACCTAAGTTTATTTATCACCCGTTCACCCTTCCTTAAGAAACTTTTGAATATTTTTGTTGCCTGCGTGTATGTATGTATCTTAGTAAACGTGATCTCTGACTTCTACAGAAGTCGCTGGCCCTGCTCTTTCATCCAGCTACAATCAAAACTGTGTCATGGCAACATATGAGAATTCTTCAGTCCCTCATGTGCCAAGGAGAGCATAGGCGAGCCCTCAGATACGTACAGATGATGAAGCCCTCAATGTCAAGCAGTAGTGAAGCGCGGCTTTTCCTCACTGTGCTGTTGTCCAATAGGTAAAGAAATATATCCCCCCGTTTTGGCGCTCAAATATTGTGACAGGTGGAGAACAAGTAATACAAATCACGATGCCCTAAATTTCCTTTAAACTTTGAATACCACAACTTTGGGGCATCTTTTTGGCTATACTATTAATATTCCTTTACGTCTCACAAAAATTAATTGCAGGTGCATGGTGGAGGCTTGGGGTCTGTTGAAGCAACATACCACTAATTTAAACCTAGAAGAGCTGTTAAAACACATGTTTGAAGTCTGTCGGGAGGTGGGACTAATGGAAGACTTACTGAAGCTACCTTTCACAGGCCCTGAACGAGTAAGTGTGGACAAGAAAATAAAAATCTTAATCGTCTCTTTGAACAGAGAAGAGGCAGATTCATAATCGATTTTTGAAATGTGTTATTTCTCACAGGAGTGTTTGGAGAAGTTTTTACAGACCACTGCTGGTGTTCAGAATCGCAAACTTCTTTTAGTCCAGCATCTGCAGCGTACCAACTATATCCCAGCACTACAGTTGAATCAGACAATGAAGGTTAATCGCATGGTAAGCGTCAAGTGTGCAAGGTTCTCTTAGGTGTTACTAACCGTTTTTGATAGTACTCAACAATGCTTGGGGTTTTATACCGTTCTTTGAAATACTAGGAATAAGCTTCTACACCTTAAGTTACAGCCGAACCTAAAAGTTGAACAAAATATTCCACTACTCCAAAGTGTGTGCTGATGGGTAGCACTTGCTGCTGTTCTGTGCGGTGGATGCATTTTACTGTATCTGCAGAGGACGTTTATTCACTCATTAGAAATAGCACAGGCAGTTCTGTGCAACGAACTTCTTGTAATTCGTCAGCGTTCTGCTTTACGCTTTTCATTCATCAGAATGATCGTGATCCTCGCTTGAGAGAGACAGCGCTTGCCAGAAATTCTGTATTAGACCAATATGGCAAGATCCTTCCTAGAGAAAGGAAGCTGGATGTAGAGAGAGCCAAGACTTACCATTTGCCTTCATCGGTCTTAAGAGAAGGTAATTTTTTTGGGGGGAAATACAATGGACAGCTAACCATCGCTTTGATTACACGAGGCTGAGAGTTTTTCCCTCTCGCTTTACAGTCGTAAGACCAAAGCCATTATCAACAGTAACAAAACAAGCTAATGCAGGAAATGTGCACCCAAGAGCAACTTTCATCAGTAATGTATTGTCCAAAATTGGAGAAGGATGGGGAGCAAACAAGCAGAAAACCAGTTTCTCACAGCATGATAGGTAAGCAGCCTTTTAACAAAGTTTAGTCTTGAGCTACACGTTTGGAGAGAGAGAGAATAATCCATTTGAATTGCGTTAGCGTTTTGGAGGGAAGGTGCGCCTGAATAGAGCTTTGTCTGGCTTTTTTGCGCATACAATATGTAGCATTTAAGAATCAATACATCGTAAGTAATATTCGGAGAGTGAGTTTTTCTGCTATGATAATAGAGCGGAAAAGAGGCTAGTAGTTGTCAGATGATTTTCCTGCAGGTGGTATGGTCAAATAAACTTGGATTCTGGTATGTTTGGACTTCAGGGGAATGAAAGTCATTTACATTTTCCTTTTAATTCTAGTCCTGGAGTGACAGAACCACCAGTCATAACACATCCTCTCCCTGATGCAGAGTCACGCAATGCATCTGTTGGGGCACCAGTTAGAAAATTTTCAGGAAAATGTTCCAGGTATAGTAGATCTACAGAATGAATATTTCAAAAAGGTGTTGCTTCTCATATATATATATTTGTGTATGTGTGTGGGTGTGTACACTTCCCGTGCTTGCAAAGCGTTCTGTTTGCATTTAGTTTTGTGTCTGTTAAAGAAAAGGCCAACTTAGGGACACAACTAAATGGAGAATTTGAAGTGGTCCCAGCATTGAAATGTGGATGCATTTTCTTCTGACACGAGAATGACATCACTTGTGCAACTTAACATTGGATTACTCTTGCCTCAGAGGCAGTGATTTAGGAAATTAAGTATGAAATGTAACGAAATAATTGAAAAGAAGAAAATGCCTCTGACTTGTTGGTGGGCCTGAGACATCACCCCAACAGCGAGGGTTCACCTGTATTTCTTGTTCATGGAATGTTTTTGTTACGTACCATCTCAGATTTCTTGAACGCAGCATGATTCTTTCCATTGATTTATTTCTTTTCGTATTTTAAATTGTGTACCTTAACAGATTACTGGATTCGGTGGCTCGTCCTGTTCCTCCACGCTCTGCAGCACGGGGTGGTAGCTCACATTCGCCATGCAGAGCTTCTACTTCATTCATGCCATCCAGCCCACTGAAACCAAATACGCATGGTTCCGTCTCACAAAAGAAGTTTTCAGGAGCATCAGAGCTGAATTTGCTAGAGACTCCTCTTGTGGTTAAGGTTCGTACTGTAAAAAAACGGTAACAACCAACCAATCAAAAAGCCCGTAAACTTTGTTTAAAATGAAACCACCAGAAAAGTCTTTAGAAACAAACACTGATTGGTCTCGAGGAACGGAAAAAGGTTTTCGGTGTCCCAGACTTCAGATGAAGTTAAATAGGCTGTCAGTTAGTTAGCTCGTTTCGGCTTTGGGAACAGAAATCTCAGAAATGGAGCATGTGATTGCGTACACTGAATACTCTGGTCTCTGTCCCTTAACCGCATAAACTTTTCTCTGTAGGAGAGAGTACATTGTATGTTTCTAACTTTACATCCAGTGGTGATGTGAAAGGAAACGCAGTATTTCACTGTCCTCAGTTTTGTCTCCCTCAGTTGGAAGTTAGTCTGTTTGGTAATTAATAATGCATTAACAGACGTTTTTTAACTCTAGGTCATTGAAGATAGTGCGGGTAAGGTGCAAACCTCAGAAGCAGCACCTGAAGCATCACCATCTAGTGAACTACATCCGTCAGGCAATCTTCAATACAGCTGTAATACCACAGAGCAACAGTTTCCATGGGATTTGCCTGCTAACCAAGATGGTGAATGTGATGCAGCTGAGGGAGATGGAGAGCAGAGTAATTTTCCTTTAGTCTTGGAAGGAGAAGGTGGTGAAGCAGAGATGGGAGACCCTACACTGTTAAATGCTTCTAAACCGTCTGGCACAACAACAGGGGAAAAACCTGCGAACAGTTTAGGAAATACTGAAAACCAAGAACATGTGACAAATTCAGTGTCCCCTGTAACTAGTGATCAGGAATCTCAAAATATTGCAGAGTCACTCCCATATGTGCCTGAACCCCTTAAGGTAGCTTTTGAGAACTTATTGTATGTAATCAAAAGCACAAGAATTAAAGAATTGACATCTGGAATTGTAGAACAATCTATTCATGAAACCACGGGTAAAAAGGAAACTAGATCCCAGAAGGCAAAAGCTCCCTTACCAACTGTGCCAGAAGAAGTGGAAGATGAAACCAGCACACGTCAAGTAGAGCATGCCGTCACTCCTAGAAGACGCGCAAGGGGACAACTGACTAGCAGTCAAAGTATTCCATCGGCAGGCCATCAGCATCTACTGAAGACAGCCAAACCCGTTTTGTTAGGGCTGTCTCCTAGGAGAAGTACCAGGCAAACAAAAGAAGCATCTGAGACTTCTAGCCTTCAAACAGAAGAAAATGCTCAAGATGATGAGCGCATACCTGTGATTCCTGTTACTCCTAGGAGAGGTAGGAAGACTAAATGGGCCAATTCAGAAAAAGTAGAAAGCAGCCATTCTGATGGGATTCTCCAGATCTGCGTGTTTTGAGTAAGACAGGTCAAAACATTTGCCTGTCCTGTTTTAGACGTCTTGTAGTTGGAGAAGAAATCCAGGGTGCTTTTCCTTAGAAATAATGCTAAGGTCCTAATCATTAAAGAATAACCGTATAAAGAAACTTTGTCGTTGCTGGACTGTGGTACAAAGAGTTCTGTACAATTTCCGTAGTCTGGAAGCATTAGAGGGCAGTCAGTATAGCTCTTGTTTGGCCTGAGCTAGCAAAATTATCCCAGTCCTGCATGCTGTCTGCAAAGGTAATTGCTGGATCCGGAGGAAGCAGACAGTAGAAACAAAGAAGAAGAGGAGGATGTTTCTAGAACGGAACCTGTTGAGATAAAAACAGGTTAGCAAGCAGTTGGGTTTCAACGCCACCAGTCAATCTCTAGAGAAAAGAACAAGCAAGGACCTTAGCTGCATTCTTGTAGAAGAGGGGAAATGGAGTCAAGAAAGGAAAGGAGCGTTGCTGGAATGAGACGGGTATCCAAAGAGAAATGAGAAAACTTGCTACCGGATTTTAAGAAGGAGGGGTGTTTTCTGAAGTTTTTATGTGTTAGGTCCGTAACATATCAAGTTTAGTTTGTAAACAGAATATCAATCGCCATTTTGTTTTCTTGACTGAAATTACGCATCAGACTTCTTGTTTTACTGGAAAGAAGACTTCAGACCTCCTGTGCATTTGAAGTCTTGGTAGCATTATTTTGTTAGATCGCTATCGTAGGTGAAATGCGTAAAGGCTCACTTTAAAATCATATGATCATTTTAAAAGAAGTGATGTTAAGTGCAACAGGGAAGTCATCCTTCTGTCTGTTTTTGTAGGATTTGTGGAAGAATCAAATGCTGACTCTCTTACCCTTCCTGAGGATGGTAAATTGGTGTTTAAAGCTGCTGAGGCTGCTCCTTTGGGGACTGCACGTGAAGGGTAAGTTTATAAAACAGATACACTGTTGGGTTCACACAACATGTAACTGCTGGCTTTCCTGTGTTTGAAAACTATGATTGCGAGCCGGTATTG
This sequence comes from Gavia stellata, assembly GCF_030936135.1. NCBI lineage: Eukaryota > Metazoa > Chordata > Aves > Gaviiformes > Gaviidae > Gavia > Gavia stellata. Next base: position 1,917,570 of record NW_026776490.1, read on the forward strand.
CTTCTTTCCTGTGTTCTGATATACAACGGCTTTTCGATTCCTTTCTGGCTGTGAACAGAACTAATTTGGCATGAACAGAAGTCAAATTGACTAGCTGTCCATTTGAACCTTTTTTCTGAAATCATTGCAGACCCCCAAGTACGGTGATAAAGATTTCATTCAACAGGCTATATGAACCTTTGAACGGTTTGAGGGTTACTAAGCAGATACTGTGAACAGAAGCCCTGCTTTTGTCTGAAAATGGTGTAGCTAAAAATTACACCTGCGATTCCTGTCACGTTAGTGAGTTTATCTGGGGGCTTTGGATACTTTCTGGCAGTATTTTAGACACTTAATTTCTGTTTTCTGTGTGTGCTCCATTAGCATCTCCTTGCTTATGGAAAAGGAAGCAGTTTTCTCACCAGATACTTTAAAAGCTGCAAGTGCTTAGCGAGAAAGACGGACTGTTAGCAATGAAACAACCCTTGATTTCAAGTGGTAACATGCCCGGGTACAAACTGTTGTTTGGTTTGTTCTAAACCTCCAATAGAGCCATTGCACTCTTTCTACAGAAGACAAATGGTATCTCGTTCTTTAATATCGCTCTGGTGTTATGTTATTATCTAGTGTTAGATAGCCGGGAAGAATGCTAAGGACTTGATTCATTGCATAAGAATGAGTCACAAATTGAATGCAGATATGTTGCTAAAGGAATTTCTGATTTTTCTTAATTTTTTCTGTTTTGAAACATGAAGATTTTACAGTGAGAAAGCAACTTGTAAAGCTCTTCAGGGTTTGTTTTGAATCTTACTGACGACTGTCTCTCTCTCTGTTCATGAAGTGAAACACACCACCAGGAGTCCAAAATGTCCTCTGCATCAGAAGAAAAAGCCATACCAGTTGCAACACACCCACAGCTTTCTGGATCCCCGGAGGCAGACATTGAATGTGTGTACAGTGTGTTGGAGAGGTTACGTGAGTTAAGGGAGCTGAACTCCTGAAGTAAAATGTGTGGTTTGCCATACCACTACAGGGGTGTCAGACTGAAGTAGTACTAGCATGCTGCTGCTAGCTTTGATTAAACTGTAGAGAGAATAGCCTCCTCAAAGGAAGTCCCTGTAGCAAATGCACAGTGCATGTTCCTGTTCTTGATAAAGATACTGAGAAATTGGAAGGAGAGATCAGTATCTATTTTAATGTTGTACACCAGTACTAATTTGTGTGCTATGAGATCTGCTGCTTGAGTTACTATTTCAAAAGATGATGCATCCTCGGTATTCAGGCTGTGAAGAATAATGAGCTATCAGTGGGCCTTTCCAGTCACCCTTTTCTCTCTCGTTCTTTTTCTCTATGGACTTGACAGCTGATTTTCCCCTTCCCTTCCCTCTTTTTTTTTTTTTTTTTTTTTTTTTTTTAAATAAAAAAATACTGTGGGGCTGCCTCCTTTACCAGACAGATAGTTCTGGCTTCTAGTTTTTGGAGAAAGCCCGATATATGTGTCAGGATGGAGAACTGTATTGTTGGCTCCTGCTCCCTCTGTTACTTCCTGTTGTTTAAACCTGTGTCATTTATATAGCACTTACTTAAGTTAAAATTATACAAATCTCTTCCAGCTGTGATAAGTATCCTTGACAGTGAGGATGTGGTCAGTACTCATTCCGAAAATCGCCTTGAGGGGAAGCGTGTGGATTTACCTAAAGAACGTAACCTAGAAGCAGCTGGAGTTGAAGAAAATGTTCCTTTTCCGCAGGAAGAAGCAAGTGTTGCTAACGCTCTTCCTAAAACTGAGGAAATTAATGTAAGTAAACTATTCTCCCATTTTCTGCAAAATCAAAAACACTTTGCAAACTGAGGACAGTCCTGTCTTACTGACAATTAGAAGGCACACGAAAAAGTCTCGGTTTCTTTAGCCGACAAGCTAAAACCTCATTACGTGATGGCAGATACGTTTGTCTCCTATGCATTTTCTGTACCTATAACACAGAATAGAACCTGTCAAGACTTGGGCCCTTGAGAGCTGTAGTAGTAGAAGGAAAAATGCCTAACCTATTTTTCAAAAAAGCATGCATTCATTTGGTTTACTAGAACTTAAACATTTCTTATTTGACTGAAAAAATAAATAATCTCAATGTTAAAGGCAATAAGAAAAGTTGGGGAGTGCAGCTTGTCGATACTGGGGGCCGTTTACCGAATGAGAAAACGATGTGGGAAGCGAACTCATTTTCAGAATGATTTACGTGCTTAGATCCTTTACTATTTGTTCCTTATTAACATAAACAGAATTCCCAGTAATGAGTTAATTTCAGTGTCAAGATATTTCCAGCTGCTTAAAACTAATTTTTTTTTTTTGTAGAAACACGTTTCCTTGACATCTAAACTTTGTAAAATATGAATTTTAAAAAGCTGTTCACATGGGCTGAAAATGAGAACTAGCGATTCTCCAGTGTCCCGGGTTTTCCCCCATTGTTCTTACTTCTACCAGGGCCGATGAGTTCTTTGGATTCATTGCGGATGTCCTCTAAGTACCATATAGACTATACTGTCCGTTTCCTGTAGGATTATACTCACAGGAATTAATAACAGTTAGAGTGAAGTACAAACTGAAAGGTAGGCATACCACAAACAGATTGGTCTCGAGGAACGGGAAAAGGTTTTCGGTGTCCCAGACTTCAGATGAAGTTAAATAGGCTGTCAGTTAGTTAGCTCGTCTCACCTTTGGGAACAGAAATCTCAGAAATGGAGCATGTGATTGCATACACTGAATACTCTGGTCTCTGTCCCTTAACCGCATAAACTTTTCTCTGTAGGAGAGAGTACATTGTATGTTTCTAACTTTACATTCAGTGGTGATGTGAAAGGAAACGCAGTATTTCACTGTCCTCAGTTTTGTCTCCCTCAGTTGGAAGTTAGTCTGTTTGGTAATTAATAATGCATTAACAGACGTTTTTTAACTCCAGGTCATTGAAGATAGTGCGGGTAAGGCGCAAACCTCAGAAGCAGCACCTGAAGCATCACCATCTAGTGAACTACGTCCGCCAGGCAATCTTCAATACAGCTGTAATACCACAGAGCAACAGTTTCCATGGGATTTGCCTGCTAACCAAGATGGTGAATGTGATGCAGCTGAGGGAGATGGAGAGCAGAGTAATTTTCCTTTAGTCTTGGAAGGAGAAGGTGGTGAAGCAGAGATGGGAGACCCTACACTGTTAAATGCTTCTAAACCGTCTGGCACAACAACAGGGGAAAAACCTGTGAACAGTTTAGGAAATACTGAAAACCAAGAACATGCGACAAATTCAGTGTCCCCTGTAACTAGTGATCAGGAATCTCAAAATATTGCAGAGTCACTCCCATATGTGCCTGAACCCCTTAAGGTAGCTATTGAGAACTTACCGGATGTAATGAAAGGCACAAGAATTAAAGAATTGACATCTGGAGTTGTAGAACAATCTATTCATGAAACCACAGGTAAAAAGGAAACTAGATCCCAGAAGGCAAAAGCTCCCTTAACAACTGTGCCAGAAGAAGTGGAAGATGAAACCAGCACACGTCAAGTAGAGCATGCCGTCACTCCTAGAAGACGCGCAAGGGGACAACTGACTAGCAGTCAAAGTATTCCATCGGCAGGCCATCAGCATCTACTGAAGACAGCCAAACCCGTTTTGTTGGGACTGTCTCCTAAGAGAAGTACCAGGCAAACAAAAGAAGCATCTGAGACTTCTAGCCTTCAAACAGAAGAAAATGCTCAAGATGATGAGCGCATACCTGTGATCCCTGTTACTCCTAGGAGAGGTAGGAAGCCTAAACGGGCCAATTCAGAAGAAGTAGAAAGCAGCCATTCTGGAGGGATGCTCCAGATCCGCGTGTTTTGAGTAAGACAGGTCAAAACATTTGCCTGTCCTGTTTTAGATGTCTTGTAGTTGGAGAAGAAATCCAGGGTGCTTTTCCTTAGAAATAATGCTAAGGTCCTAATCATTAAAGAATAACCGTATAAAGAAACTTTGTCGTTGCTGGACTGTGGTACAAAGAGTTCTGTACAATTTCCGTAGTCTGGAAGCATTAGAGGGCAGTCAGTATAGCTCTTGTTTGGCCTGAGCTAGCAAAATTATCCCAGTCCTGCATGCTGTCTGCAAAGATAATTGCTGGATCCGGAGGAAGCAGACAGTAGAAACAAAGAAGAAGAGGAGGATGTTTCTAGAACGGAACCTGTTGAGATAAAAACAGGTTAGCAAGCAGTTGGGTTTCAACGCCACCAGTCAATCTCTAGAGAAAAGAACAAGCAAGGACCTTAGCTGCATTCTTGTAGAAGAGGGGAAATGGAGTCAAGAAAGGAAAGGAGCGTTGCTGGAATGAGACGGGTATCCAAAGAGAAATGAGAAAACTTGCTACCGGATTTTAAGAAGGAGGGGTGTTTTCTGAAGTTTTTATGTGTTAGGTCCGTAACATATCAAGTTTAGTTTGTAAACAGAATATCAATCGCCATTTTGTTTTCTTGACTGAAATTACGCATCAGACTTCGTGTTTTACTGGAAAGAAGACTTCAGACCTCCTGTGCATTTGAAGTCTTGGTAGCATTATTTTGTTAGATCGCTATCGTAGGTGAAATGCGTAAAGGCTCACTTTAAAATCATATGATCATTTTAAAAGAAGTGATGTTAAGTGCAACAGGGAAGTCATCCTTCTGTCTGTTTTTGTAGGATTTGTGGAAGAATCAAATGCTGACTCTCTTACCCTTCCTGAGGATGGTAAATTGGTGTTTAAAGCTGCTGAGGCTGCTCCTTTGGGGACTGCACGTGAAGGGTAAGTTTATAAAACAGATACACTGTTGGGTTCACACAACATGTAACTGCTGGCTTTCCTGTGTTTGAAAACTATGATTGTGAGCCGGTATTGCTTCTTTCCTGTGTTCTGATATACAACGGCTTTTCGATTCCTTTCTGGCTGCGAACAGAACTAATTTGGTGTGAACAGAAGTCAAATTGACTAGCTGTCCATTCGAAACTTTTTTCTGAAATCATTGCAGACCCCCAAGTACGGTGATAAAGATTTCATTCAACAGGCTATATGAACCTTTGAACGGTTTGAGAGTTACTAAGCAGATACTGTGAACAGAAGCCCTGCTTTTGTCTGAAAATGGTGTAGCTAAAAATTACACCTGAGATTCCTGTCACGTTAGTGAGTTTATCTGGGGGCTTTGGATACTTTCTGGCAGTATTTTAGACACTTAATTTCTATTTTCTGTGTGTGCTCCATTAGCATCTCCTTGCTTATGGAAAGGGAAGCAGTTTTCTCACCAGATACTTTAAAAGCTGCAAGTGCTTAGCGAGAAAGACGGACTGTTAGCAATGAAACAACCCTTGATTTCAAGTGGTAACATGCCCGGGTACAAACTGTTGTTTGGTTTGTTCTAAACCTCCAATAGAGCCGTTGCACTCTTTCTACAGAAGACAAATGGTATCTCGTTCTTTAATATCGCTCTGGTGTTATGTTATTATCTAGTGTTAGATAGCCGGGAAGAATGCTAAGGACTTGATTCATTGCATAAGAATGAGTCACAAATTGAATGCAGATATGTTGCTAAAGGAATTTCTGATTTTTCTTAATTTTTTCTGTTTTGAAACATGAAGATTTTACAGTGAGAAAGCAACTTATAAAACTCTGCAGGGTTTGTTTTGAATCTTACTGACGACTGTCTCTCTCTCTGTTCATGAAGTGAAACACACCACCAGGAGTCCAAAATGTCCTCTGCATCAGAAGAAAAGGCCATACCAGTTGCAACAAACCCACAGCTTTTCTGGATCCCATCACAGGGTGGTAGCTCACATTCGCCATGCAGAGCTTCTACTTCATTCATGCCATCCAGCCCACTGAAACCAAATACGCATGGTTCCGTCTCACAAAATGAAAAAAATCATGAAACCACAGGTAGAAAGAAAACTAGATCCCAGAAGGCAAAACCTCCCTTACCAACTGTGCCAGAAGAAGTGGAAGATGAAACCAGCACATGTCAAGTAGAGCATGCCGTCACTCCTAGAAGACGCGCAAGGGGACAACTGACTAGCAGTCAAAGTATTCCATCGGCAGGCCATCAGCAACTACTGAAGACAGCCAAACCTGTTTTGTTAGGGCTGTCTCCTAGGAGAAGTACCAGGCAAACAAAAGAAGCATCTGAGACTTCTAGCCTTCAAACAGAAGAAAATGCTCAAGATGATGAGCGCATACCTGTGATCCCTGTTACTCCTAGGAGAGGTAGGAAGCCTAAACGGGCCAATTCAGAAGAAGTAGAAAGCAGCCATTCTGATGGGCAAACATCGCCCGTCAGTACGCAGTCCATAGCTGTTACTCCAAGAAGTGGATTAAAGAGAGCAAAGGAAGCCGCATCTGAGCTCATGGAAGTGGCTAATGAGGAAACTTCTCTTGCTGGAGGTAGCATTATTGCTTCTGCTGCTTCCAAAATGACTAGAGGAGGAAAACGTTCAGCAGGAGATCAGGGAACTGGCCAGAATGACACTGATCATGAGACAAAAATAGCAGTCAGTCCCAGCAGAAGTGCAAGAAAACGGGAAAACATTCATTTACAGTTTACTGAAAATATTGTCAAGGATCAAGAGGTGCAGCCTAGTGACCACCTCCTTTTTCCTGTGCCAACTAAGAGAGGCAGAAGAATAAAGAGGAGTTCATGGGAAGCTTCAGGATATTCTGACCTTGATCTGTCTAAACCATCGCTGCCTCAAACAGAATTTCAACTTCCTGTCACTCCTAGAAAAAGTGCTCTGAAGAGGGCACACAATCTCTTGGCAGGCACAGAATCTGTCTCTACTCAGGAAGACATACGTTCAGGAGGGAGAGCGGAAATCTGTGATACTCCTAAGAGAAGAACAATAAGTGTTCCACATGCTAAACCAGAAAAAACGGCTACTCATGAGCAAACACCCGCCCGGACGGCTGGGGAATCAAGCACACCCAGGAGTACAGGAGGGAGAGGGCGGTGCGGCAGGAAGAGACGCTCAGTATTGGAGGAGAGCACAGGGGAGGAGGCCTTCCCCCAAGGACCTGGTGGCAATCCTTTGCTGCCTAAATCCACCAGCATGTGCCGAAATACTTAGAATTTTAGCAGATCGTATGGCAAGAATATGCCCAGTGTGCAAACAAGGCCGCAGATAGCGAAGTAGTTTAATTCCCCCGTCAGAAGTTCCTTTTGTTAGGAATTGTTCCATTGTTAGGCAATGCTTGTAACCTGTTAGCCTAGGCCAAACAGAAAATACTACGAAAAAAATAGAATTTCAATTAATAAGCTAGCATTTGTTTCTTATTTGGTTTGTACTTTTGTCTTCTGTGCAAAACTTGCGGGTTTCCATTCCAGAAATGCTTCTTTCACCAAAGTAGTCGAGGTAATGAGTCTGTTTGATACGCTTGGCGAGAACTGTACCATGGTTCCTTTTGAATTAAAGCTGTTCCTAAAAGAAAACGCATTTTCCAGTGCACTGTGCTATGCGGCTGAGCGGTATGTGAGGTAGAGGGAAGAAGGCATGTGATGGTTACTGATGCGTCCCTTCGTTCAGGTCACTTACTCCTTGGCTCTGTTATCACCTGGCATGGTTCAAGAGCAGGCTTACCCCACAGCAGTCATTGGTGTGGTGTGCGTTGCTGCTGAACTTGGTTTAAATCCAGACTAAACCATGAATTATTAGTGAATGACTGATCGCTTGTCTTGCAATACTACAATTGTAATTTTAACACACAGAGAGAGAAGAATGCAGGGAGCAGGTGCGTGATTTCTAGGAACACCACCAGCACAAGCATATGTGACCCTAGGAATCGAGGGCCCAGGAAAACCTTTACTTTTGATCTAGCCTATTGGTCTCATAGCGGCTTCCTAAAGGGCGAGAATGGTATGCTCATCTCAGCAGGACCCAACAGTTTACGCCAGCCAGGTAAGATTTTATTCCAAGAACCAACTAAAAGCAGTTGTAGCTAACACACACTTGCAGACTGGTCGGTTCGTTTATCTCCCATTACTAACACGCATGTAAGCGTAATGCAAACGACTGGCACTTGTCAGTTTACTGGTTTGCAGCATTATGTAGGTTTTGTCTACATTTCTGTCATCCTGGAACTCAGTACCACTTTCAAGTGTGTTTGCAAATCCTGATTCCTGATTTAAACTATTAGTGGGAGCACCCCTAGCAGACAGCAGTGCTCGTGTATGCATTTGCTCGCTCATCTCTGAAGAGGATGCACTTGATCGTTTTTTAGAGAGAGGTCTTTTGCGATCTTGGTCAAGGAGTGCTGGGGAAAGCCTGGCGGGGTTATAACGCTATTCTGCTGGCATATGGTCAGATCGGCTCAGGGAAGAGCTATTCGATGCTCAGATACGGTGCAAACAGAGGCAGGCTTATCCCAGAGCAGTCATGGATGCCCTGGCCCCCTCCCAGAACAGACTGGGATCATTCCCAGTCCAAACTGGATCTGATGGCCTCCTCCCAGTACAGACTGGGATCATTCCCAGTCCAAACTGGATCCCCTTGTCCCTTCCAGGTACAGACTGGGATCATTCCCAGTCCAAACTGGATCCCCTGGCCCCCTCCCAGGACAGACTGGGATCATTCCCAGTCCTAACTGGATCCCCTGGCCCCCTCCCAGGACAGACTGGGCCCTGTCCCAGTCCAAACTGGATCCCCTGGCCCCTTCCCAGTACAGACTGGGCCCAGTCCCAGTCCAAACTGGATCCCCTGGCCCCCTCCCAGAACAGACTGGGATCATTCCCAGTCCAAACTTGACCTCCTGGCCCCCTCCCAGGAAAGACTGCGATCTTTCCCAGTCCAAACTGGGTCCCCTGGCCCCTGCCCAGTACAGAATGGTCCGTGACCCAGTCCAAAATGCATCCCCTATCCCCATCCCAGGACAGACTGGGAATATTCCCAGTCCAAACTGGATCCCCCGGACACCTCACAGGACAGACTGGGATCATTCCCAGTGCAAACTGGATTCCCTGGCCGCCTCCCAGGACAGCCTGGGGTCATTCCCAGTCCAACCCGGATCCCCTTGCCCCCTCCAAGGAAAGACTGGGATCATTCACAGTCCAAACTGGATCCCCTGTCCCCCTCCCAGGACAGACTGGGATCATTCCCAGTCCAAATTGGATCCCCCAGCCCTTTTCCAGGACAGACTGGGATCATACCCAGTCCAAACTGGATCCCCTGGTCCCCTCCCAGGACAGACTGGGATCGTTCCCAGTCCAAATTGGATCCCCTGGCCCCATCCCAGGACAGACTGGAATCATTCCCCATCAAATCTGGATCCCCTGGCCCCCTCCCAGGACAGACTGGGATCATTCCCAGTCCAAAATGCATCCCTTGGCTCGTCTCAAAGGCAGACTGGAATCATTCCCAGTCCTAACTGGATCCCCTGCCCCATCCCAGGACAGACTGGGCCCTGTCCCAGTCCAAACTGGATCCCCTCGCCCCCTCCCAGGACAGACTGGGATCATTCCCATCCAAACTGGAGCCCCTGGCCCCCTCACAGGACAGACTGGGCCCTGTCCCAGTCCAAACTGGATCCCCTGGCCCCCTCCCAGGACAGACCGGGATCGTTCCCAGTCCAAACTGGATCCCCTGTCCCCCTCCCCAGACAGGCTGGGATCATTCCCAGTCCTAACTGGATCCCCTGGCCCCCTCCCAGGACAGAGTGAGCCCTGTCCCAGTCCAAACTGGATCCCCTGGCCCACTCCCAGGACAGACTGGGCCCTGTCCCAGTCCAAACTGGATCCCCTGGCCCCCTCCCAGGACAGACTGGGATCATTCCCAGTCCAATTCGGATCCCCTGGCCCGACTCAGGATGCAATGGGCCATGTCCCAGTCCAAATTGGATCCCCTGTCCCCCTCCCAGGACAGACTGGGATCATTCCCAGTCCAAATTGGATCCCCTGGCCCTTTACCAGGACAGACTGGGATCATACCCAGTCCAAACTGGATCCCCTGGTCCCCTCCCAGGACAGACTGGGATCATTCCCAGTCCAAATTTGATCCCCTGGCCCCCTCCCAGGACAGACTGGGATCGTTCCCAGTCCAAATTGGATCCCCTGGCCCCATCCCAGGACAGACTGGAATCATTCCCCATCAAATCTGGATCCCCTGGCCCCCTCCCAGGACAGACTGGGATCATTCCCAGTCCAAACTGGAGCCCCTGGCCCCATCCCAGGACAGACTGGGCCCTGTCCCAGTCAAAACTGCATTTCCTGGCCCCCTCCCAGGACAGAATGGGATCATTCCCAGTCCAAACTGGATCCCCTGGCCCCCTCCCAGGACAGACTGGGATCATTCCCCGTCCAAACTGGATCCCCTGTCCCCCTCCCAGGACAGGCTGGGATCATTCCCAGTCCTAACTGGATCCCCTGGCCCCCTCCCAGGACAGACTGGGCCCTGTCCCAGTCCAAACTGGATCACCTCGCCCCCACCCAGGACAGAGTGGGATCATTCCCAGTCCAAACTTGATCCCCCGGCCCTTTCCCAGGACAGACTGGGATCATTCCCAGTCCAACCTGAGCAAGCAGGTCTGACCTCAGAGCTGACTGTGCTGTGAGTAGCACGTTGGACTGGAGACCTCCTGAGCTCCTGCCCAAGCTGAGCCATTCTATGATTCTACAGGCAGTACATAAAGAAATGATAGCTAGTTTGTATTAAAGCGTTATTGTTGTTGCTTTAGTAAATAACTTAAATGCTAGGTTTTGGGGGGGGTTTTTTGTGTCTTCACGTTAATGATTTTAACAGCGCTTTTTTGATAGCATATCCTTATACCCAATGGTCTCTCTTTTATACAGTTCAGGGAGGACAGACTTCATCCCTGTTTGGGTGTATTCAGAGCAATCTTTTCATCCTTTTAGTCGAAGTTCATAGAGCTAACATAGCTCTGAGTTTGTTATACACAAATGTAAAGTTAATTTGGCGATTTTTACCTTTGCTTTACCTCCTGCAGTGGAGGAGAAACTTTTTTTGGTAGTAAGACAGGGCAATCACTTTTTTTATTTACCTATCACTCACCTAACAACGACCTGCAATATTTTACAGGAAGGAAACTTCATTTACTGTGAAGGCAAGGTCCCTTTAGGTCGGCAAGACTTTCTTAAGGACTACAGGGATGCTGCTGGTCAGCTGCTAGGTGAATCCAGAGCCATATTCCAAGTGTGACAAAGAAATAATGTCTTCTGAGGAAATACAAATCTATTCGTGTTCAGACCCTGGCTTTTTATGTGATGCATCTTTCACTCTCTACCTGTTCTCCTCGCACTTTGTCTATACTAAACTATTTTGGTGGTTGTATTCTTTTATCACATTGAGATCTAATACACTTTCCAAAAATGTATGAAAATGATGAAAATTTAAATTACCAAGCATTTAAGGCAGAGGAAAAAAGAAAAGTAAAAGGTGATATGTACTCTGTATAGATGCTTGCAGAAAAAATGAAACTTAAAGCAAAAATCTGGGCACTCCGAAATGAGAAATAAAAGTGATACAGAGAAAGACACGGGAATAAACTTCCCAGGGAAGTGGTGGAGTCACCATCCCTGGAGGTGTTCAAGGAATGTGTGGATGAGGCATTGTGGGACATGGTTTAATGGGCATTGTGGTGTTTGTTGGTTGATGGTTGGACTCGATGATTTTACAGGTCTTTTCCAACCTTAGGGATTCTGGGATTCTGTGAAATGAAGATTGCAAATGGTGGGTAAAGTTCTAATCAGCTGTATATGTTCATTTTCAATAAAAATGTCTAATGAGGGCATAGCAATGAAATCATAAGAGTTCTGCTGGAAGCAAGAAAACAACTATCAACAAGAATCAGACGAGAAAGAGCAAAGGGTAAACAAAGTGATGTTTGATAAGAATGTAACAAAACAATGGTAAACAAGCAGATTCGTAAAATATATGTGGAGAATATGAAAATAATGAGGAGAAAAGGTCTGAAATTTCAGAAATAATGTTTTTAAAATTCATGGAAACCAAGAGAGTCGCTTAACACTCTTGGAAAAGTAGATTTGATAGCTATATAAAAGAAAAGCTGGAAAATTATTGCATAACTGCCTTAATGGTGAATTATTCTAGAAAATACTTAAACAGAAAAAAGAGACAGTTGAAAATATTGTGTACTTTTCAACTAATATATATATATAAAAAGCTCACATGAAAAGTTTGTGAGCATTTGTTTCTAAAAGTGACACCAATCAAATGGAACTCCATTCTTCAGCAGTGTTTGTGCATATCTTCAATGTTTTCAATAGGTTAGACAGAAGAGCATGGACATTGGAGGAAAATGGACATGGTTGGGTTTGAGTCTTTACTCAGTTCCTACCTAAGTATGGAACTCATTAAAGCCAAAGGGAGCTTGCCTGGTTCAAAAATGGATTCTTTATTATCCATTAGATAGGTGAATAAGCACGCCATGATTTCGGTCTCTATTGAAAAAAAAATGGTTTTTCGGAATTCTTTCTCTGAAGTCAGCACTTAAAAAAGTCTTTTTTCATTTCAAAGAAGAAAAAAAATAAGCCATTTCTAGGTTGTTTTTAACATCCCACATACCACTGAAATTCTGCCATCTCAATCTTACAGCTGGAGAGTCAGCAGTGTTGTCATTTTTGGTCACGGGAACTTAGTTAAGGAATTATTGTCCTCTTCAGACAGTCCTGCTGACATACATCTTGCCAAGTTACTCACCCATTTTGTTCTCCAAGGATGTCCATCCTATTCTTGAAGCATCTTTCCATGTTATGGGTAGCTGAAGTATGATAATGTTATTTTTCTGTGACATTGAAGGCAACGTGTAAAGCAAATGCTGCTTTTCAATTTTGGTTGACCAGCTATCATGATGGGCCTTTAAAGTACTTTGGCTTCAGGCTACAGCATGAAGGTTTGGTGAAACATTGAGGAAAGAAGGAAAAGTCTTGTAGATACAATCAGGATATTACACAGTGTTTACAATATAATTTTCTATCTGACCTTTTCTACTCAGACTGTCCTGCTTAATTTTTTGTGAAGAAATGTGCTTAGTCCTATTTTCAAGATACCATTTTGGAATACATCAATTACCATGATTATGCTGAAATGAATTTGTAGTTCAAGGAAATGTATTATCTCTCTTCTCCAGGTTTGGATTACCTTTCCTGGGAAAAGAACAAATAGCTGCAAACGTCTGTTAGTCATGATAATACATAAATTGAACAGCTTTCCAGGATTACATTCATTATTTTGCTCTGCAGCCATAGTAGATTTCTCCTTTAGCTTTCCTTCACAGATGTGTATTCTTCAGCTAGCTTCAAAATAAAAATTATAACCGGTTCCTGTAAACAGTGACACATGTCTGCAGTCTTGACAAGATATTCATGATTTGTTGTGTGAGAAATGAGGAAATAGAAAATCTTTAACTATGTCTTACACAATAGTGCCACCGTATCCCTGGAAGCATTTGGGTCCTCTGCTCAGGAGGACAGGCACACCACATAAAAGATAGACCAATTTTTTTAATGTTGCTGACCCTATGGCCATCTTCATATTGAGCTTCACCAATAATTCTTGGAGAAGACTTGATCTAAAATGCACAGTGTTTTAAATCCTTCTCCTTGCAGTGCTTGTCTTTCAAAACATGCCTGTAGGAGAAGGTGGTAATAGCAGCAGACAGTCGCTCTCTAACTGTAATGCTCAAGCCTGCAGCAAATCTGATTTTGGTTGCACCCTCTGCCAGATGATCTCTTTTTTTGAGAGGAGAAAATTCACCCTCCCTCTTGCTGAAATAATTCTAATTAAATATTAATTGAGCCAGAGAGTGTGCTCACAGGCAATCAAAATTAATGGTTAAAGCACCCACGAGCAAAAATTTCAGTTTGGGTCATGCTGAATATTTGGAAGTATTCAGTGGAGTCAAAACTGGAGCTAAATTCACTAAGATAATTCACGCTTCCTTGTGCTTCTTTTTCTGCCTATATCCTCTCTCTATCTCTGTATGGTTATTGATGCAGGGCATAAAAACGAGAATGGCTTCAGCATGGGCTGCAGGGGAGCTTGTTGCCTTACAGCTTGCTAGCTAGGAAATTCTCATGGTCATTGTTAGTTCACTGGATTTTCTCCTCATTAATTTATTCACCTTTGGAGTCCATGTACGATCTTCATACCCACAACAAGCCAGTTATACTGGAAGCATGCAAAAAGCATGACTGAGAATAATCTATGAACAGTGTGAAAAAAATTAGGGGCATAAACCAAGACACAATGAATTAGTTCCTTGTGAAAAATTAATACAAGGCATTAGACCTGGCACTCAGTACTGCCATCCAAGAAAGGGAGGAGAAAATAGAATTAAAAAAAGAAAAAAAGTTCTGCTTGTAAAAGTGACTTTTCCAACCTTCTCCCTTGCCTGGAGGCAACATTGAGAAAAAAACCAGGTGTTAAGTCTGCTTTACAGTGGCCATGTGGCAGATATAACTTCTTCACCAAAACAAGATCCCTATCCTAGGCCAAGGAAAAAACCCCGGTCTGTAGAAAGCTCTTAGAGCTGGGTGAGCCAAGGTAAAGCTGAACCCATGCAAAGCAATCTTGTTGGAGGGGGTTTTTTTTTGTTAATAGTAGTTTGAGTTTGCTAGGCTTGAAAACCTGAAGTAATAGATCAGCTTTAAAGTGGATTTACAGGGTCTCACAAATTTTAAATAAGTTCCGATATGAAAGAGAGTGAAGAATTATTCCCCAAATAACAGGATAAAAGCAGTATAATCTTGGCGAGATGTGAGCAATCATCTCTTATCATAAAAGGAAAATCACTTTTAACTGACGTCAACAATCCATGAGATTTAATGATTTATGAGATCTGTTTGGTGACTACTTTGTTTCTGAACTGTTTCTATATCACTTGCTGTTCTTCACAGTTTCTCAGCTACTTCTCTACTCTCTAAAATTCTCTCTACAATCCTGTTAATGTTTCACTTTTGGGGCTGCTTGATTTCTTCCTTTTGCTGTCACTATAACCTACTCTCCAGCTTCTGGCTGACGGGCCTGAGACTAAATGGGAGAGGTCCGAGTGCTGGTTTAAGGATTTGCATTTGACGGGGGATGCAAACTGCCTGTGATTATACTGGAGATCAATGTCAAGGAAAGAAGCACTGGTCCAATCTTGAATTAATGTGGTATGCCCAAGAGTGTTAGCAGCAGTGGGCTGATACGAATACTCCTGTAGTAGGATGATCCTGGTTTTGTTGGGAGAAATGAATGTAATGATTGAACAGACCTGTAGTCTCATCCCTGATCTTTTTCTTTTTGCATTCAGAAAAAACAACCACCCTTTTATCACCACACTCATTTTTGTGGAGGTTTACTGCACTCTTTTCCACGAAGAAAACAAAGAAGTGTCCTAGCATCACAGGGACAAATATAATTAACGTACTATGCCATGTGTAAGTGGCTTCCCCGGCCGACCAGATCTCTCCTTCTGTGCCATTACAAGTGTCATCTGTCTGAGGTCGTGTAGAGCATTCATGTAAAAGGGAATTACAGCGATTCTGTGCTGTATCTCTCACTCTGCCGCAAAGTCCATTGAATCTAATGGAAGACTTTCTGAAGACTTCAGTGGTATTTTGAACACATTTTTTCCTCAGACTTTTGAGCGTAATGGGTGTATGTAGGTGCTCATGAATATCTATCCCCTAAAGACATTCTGGCAGAAACTTCTTTCAGGCTCTGATACCAGAGAATCTTGGATGTGAGTTTAGGTTCTTTATTCAGCCAAATGCAGAAAATTCATGAGGTCTCAGGGGTTTGTTCCTCCAATTTTCACAAATGTTAGTAGTTCCATCATGGGCTGCATACTGCAATTTACTGATTATATCAAAGGAACTGAAATGCGAATCGCAGGTGAGCTGCTGACTGTGTCATGAGAGGCTTCTAAAGTCTTTCAGAGTTACTGAAACAGGTGTTGTGAGGGATAAGAACATCAGACTAAAGCAGGAAAAAATCGTATCACAGAAGCTTTGCTTCCGCAGTCATTTGTGCTGAGCAGATTTTCTTGTGCCATCCAAGTTAGCATGTGGCTTTACATCACTTTCTTGTTTTTAAAATCAGTCTCTTGCTCCCACAAACTTCCAGACTAAGTGGACAAAGCCAGAAAGTGAAACTACACAGACCAAAAAATTACAATAGCAGTGGCAGAGCAGTTATCAGCCTCTCTTTTGAAACTTCTAAGCAGGGCACTAACCTTTGTGTTTGCTTTTACACGACAGACAAATATCTGCTAGGAACTAGATGGAGGTCATCCACACATTCCATATGGGTCACTGAATAATGATCACAGGGTAGCAACTTTCATTTTGAATCAGTAACGCAGAGGTGAAAAGCACCGTTATTAACGCCACATGCACTCTAGGTCTCTGCTTTCATTTCTTCATCCTACTAGTTGTAGGAACCCTTAAGAACCTGGTTACTTTTAGGGCTGAGCAGGCTGCTTTTTCTGACCTTCAAAATGTATTTTGAACCTTAAAAATTGTCTGGTCACAGTTGCAAAAGGGATGCATCTGGCAGGCAAATTTATTATGTATGAAAAATACTTTTCAGGGAGCAAAGGAAATGAGTGTATAAGAAGAAAGAGAATAAGCTATATTCTTCATTATATGATAAGAAACCATAGAGTAATGAAAACAAGTAATAATAAAGCTTCTTTGCAAACAGATGGTTTGTTTTTATTCCAAGAGATACATAAAATACTTTATTATCTAAATACACCTTTCTCCTTCATCTCGTGACATGAGAGGAAGGAAGAAAGAAAGGAAAAAGGAAACGGCCAGCTATTTGAAAACACAGTGATGGAATACGCCATTTCAAAGAGTCAGGCTTAATTCTCAAGTAACAGTCTGGTGGACCAAGAAATCTGATTTCTCAGGATTCTCATGGAACTGAATTCTCATGTAATTCTCATATGGGCTTATAAAGATTGATGCTGAGACTAAACTATAAATATCAAACTATAACTGTACAACAATTAGAGCGTATTTTTGCTATTTTATTATTAGGCTGGATTAGTTTTCAGTTCAGGAAACCCCACCTATCCTTATGTTGCCTTCAAATAATGACAGCGTATGCTTACAGAACTCACTGGTGATGCTATAAAGTGAGCCAATGTGCTTATTGTAATTCATGGGCTTTTTTCCAAGAGAATGTCTATCTAAATTTTAAGTTTCCCAGTAGGAAAACTGGAATAAAGAAAGCAACTCCTGGGACATTATTTCTTGAACCTGAAACCGTCTCCCTGTTGGCTGAAACCACTTACTGAACTTCACACATCTTTAAGTGTTTCTTTTGAGGCAACCAGAAGATCGTTCATGTTTGGAATCATACCTTTCTGTCTGGTATTTAAATGGACAGTGAGACTAAATCTGTCTTCATTAAACCTAATTTTTTAATATCTTCCTGCCATAACAGTTAGCCAGATGTGCCGCTTCCTCATATTTACTAATTTTATAAAAGTAGCTGAATAGAATTTATTTTTCTGACAAGAATCTAGTCATGCTGTGAAAGGTACTTTTGGTCTTGCTTTATTAAGCCCATGTTGTTATTGCATTTCATGTTGCGAGGTGCTCCAGGTGCTCAGAAGCCTTGAGAGCCAAGCCTCTAATGAGTTTCAAGGCACCCTTAGAATTCACCTAAGTGAAGTTTTCTATGTACATCAAGTCATCAAACAAAATTACTCTCACTGCTTCCCAGGGGTAATAGAGCTCTGCAGCTCCAAAGCTGAGTCTCACAGGACGAATTGAGCCCATGGTCATTTGGGTAATGGTGAGGCAAAGGTCACTCTGCATACAGTGGACTGGGCTTGCTTCGGAGTTTTGTGCTGACCTCAGTGAGCTGCCCGAGTTCATTGCAGGCTTTTCAATGCTAGTCAATGCACATTTTGAGCTGGCTGCCCTGTCAGTGTGCACACAGCAGTTCCTGGAGCATCGTAACATGTTAACCTACTGCAAAAACTACTGCTCTAACACGCTCTTGGGGCCAATGGAGCTGCACTGTCCTTGTTATTGACTCTGAATCCTCATCGAAAATCTGGTATTTTGTCAAAAAGTTTTCCTAGAGACTTTGTGCCATAAGATAACCAGAAACAAAAAGCCCTTTTCTGAGGTGTCTCCTCAGAAAAGTGAATATATCCCTTTATATTTTATTAAATAAGTATATACCATATTTGACTTGAGCAAATGAATGAATTTCATAGAATCTAATAACTGAGCCAGTGACTCAAATATAAAGTTCTTTTGACCCATGGAGAAAAGAAGTTCCAGTACAGCAATAACAGTAAAAACAAAACAGCAGTAACACCACCTCCACCAATAACAACAGAAAATAAACTGGTAATAACGTTTTCCTAAAACATATTGAAGATTATAAATGTATTTTAAAAATTTTGTGCTCAATTTAATATTTAGTCTTACACAAACCCATAAATTTAAATTGCTGGAATACACACCTTAGCAATATACTTTACCAAGGGCATATGTTTGTTTTTCCACTCCTTGACATTTTTATTTGAAGGGTGAGTTTCTACTATTAGTCTGTAAACAGGGGCAAGCAATTTGTCTACCTCATACACCTCAGTAATCGGTCAGTGTGGGACCAGCACAGGATTTTCTGGCTTGCAGAATCACCTTGAGATATTATCAATCAAGCACGATCAATCAGTCATCAGGCAATACTTTCAAATTTTTAGGCAACCTCACTTTGTTCCTGTCTTCCACCAGCGCTCACAGCAAAGCTCTATCAACAAGGGCCTTTTTGCAGAATAAACTGAAAGCTGAAAACTTTGTTTCTTCTGATCTTTCTAATCAGGGCAGTACAGTATATTTATTAATAGCTGTTGACTTTCAAAGATAAAAGCAGAAAACATCTTTTTTGTTGTCAATCTCTTATTATCATTAAAGCTTCAATAACTTCTGAAAAACAACCTAGCTTACACTCAGTAAATCCTGACTGGCTTCCCCAGCGTGTCTTGGCTGTATTTCTCCTGCTCTTTTCGGTTTTACAGCAGAATGACTAAAATTCTGCTCTTCCCAGGACTCTCATTAATTTTATATACAACCAGGGTCCATTCTCCAGTTCCCTGCCTTTTGCAGAGAGGTAACTTATGGGCCAGCACATGCCCTGTACTTGACAGCACGTGTTCATGACCACTCATGAGCACAAAGGTTTGTCTCCTTGCCCTCTCCAGGAGCCTGACACAAGCCTGAGTCTGGCCATGACAGTGGCTGTCACATGTAGGACGGAGTAAGTGCTTCCAGCTCAAAATAGGGGTGGTTTTTTTTACATGTAAAGTAAATGACACTTATGGCACAAGGCCTTTCCTGGAATCTCGCTGCCTCTGTTGGCTACTCTGATATTTTTCCACAGAACTTCATTCTCCTTAGATTTCAGAGCTTCTCTTTTTACTGTGTACATAACTTAAAAATTGTGTGACATTTGTCAGGTCATGTCCACTGGTTTCCTCAAAACTGGAACAAAATGTTCACTAGGAACCCAAAGGTGCTTCTTACAGGTTTCTTACCAGACAATTGCTGGGTGTGCTGGATGTCTGCAGAAGAGCAGCAGGTGGAAGAGAATGTGCCAGCCCCTCCGCCTGTTTCCTCTGCTGTGGACCGGTGCCGCTGCATCGGAGAGGAGGGGGAGACCAAAGCCTGCCTGGAAGCCTGCCCTGTGCCAGGGAGCCTCACCGGGTCCCTCAGGCAAATGCAGGCTCCGGACACAGAGACAGCAGTGTTCTGGTCTGTGCTGGTGCCTGGGGTAGCACTGCAAAATGCAGGCATGGGGGGAGGATGAAGTGAGGCAAACTGAATATAGCTTAACAGTTAGGGTGTTTTCCGGGGAGGAAAGTGACCCAAGGTTCTCATTTCTGTGTTTATTTTTAACCCAGTAATGGTCTCCTGTCAAATGCATGCACATCTCAGGGAACGGGGTCTGAAACCCCAGCTCCATCCCCTGTAATTGCTGTCCCTCTCACTCCATGATTTCTGTGCTCCTTGGCTGCACAATGACCTCTCAACAAGAAGGGCTGAGAACAACCATCCTCTTCCCTCTTCCCTTTTTCCCCTTTGTCCTTTCCCTTATACCTGCCGAGGTGCTGGCTAGAGTCCTTCCTAGAGGCACGGTAAAGGAGACGAGATAGGGATAAGGTCAGCCACCTCAGAGATGTGTCTCTTATCACCTTGCCAGGAGTTATGATAGGTATGTATATTGTAACGCAGAAGTCCACCTATGTGTGCATGAGGAGAGGATGGAGGAAAAAGATACGCTGCTGCTGTCATTCTCCCTTTTTTTTTTTTAAGGAAGGCCAGCACTCCTCTATTTAATGCCTGTACACAGAAGAGCTTTGAGCAGAACGGGTACCAAGTCCATTATTTTAGGGCACTGTCCCTCACATCTTTGATTTGTAAGCCATCATTTATTTTAAGGGTTTTCCATTATTTCATTCACATGAATAAGTGGAAAGCTCAATCAAGACCTTTGCAGAGTAACACGAAGCAATATTACATCTAATTAAACTTGCTTCAGAATTCAAGCTGGAGAAGCTTAACGACAATGGCTAACTGCAAAGCTGAGGAAAGAAAAGTTAACCTACTGCACTACACATCACACATGAAACGGCAAGTTGTGGCTGTGCCTGCAAGCTGATGTCTACACTTACTAAAACATGATGTTATACCACATTTGGCACTCAAGGAAGCTTTTGGAAAGTCTCTGATTTAAACAGCAAATTAGAGAATCACAGAACGGTTTGGGTTGGAAGGGACTTTTAAAGATCATCTAGTCCACCCCCCCTGCCATAGCCAGGGACATCTTGCACTAGATCAGGTTGCTCAAAGCCCCATCCAACCTGACCTTGAACACTTCCAAGGATGGGGCATACACAACTTGGATACAACCTGTTCCAGTGTCCTGGACACTTGGATACAACCTGTTCCAGTGTCCTGGACACTTGGATACAACTTGGATACAACCTGTTCTGGTTTTCTTGTAAAAAATTTCTTCTTTGTGTTCAGTCTAAACCTACTCTCTTTCAGTTTAAAAATGCTTCCGGTATACAGGTACTGCTTTGTTTTATTGCAAAGGCTGAGTACTGTGTTCATGGTATGGCTTAAAACATGGTAGGAAGCCAGCCTCTTCTGGTTGGACTGCGAAATTTGTTCTGAGATGACTTGCACACTCTCTGGAATTTCATCGAGGCTCAGCAATCTACAAATAGTGGGGCATGTTGCTGTTGAGGAAGCTTTGGTGTACTGTGAGCTCTGAACTGCTGAGCAAATTGAATGAGGGAAGCTTAGAGGTGTGTGATAGACCTGGAAGGAATAAGGTAGATTTCCAGTCAGGTTATGAGAAGGTGTGGTGGGTGACCCTTGCTAGATACCAGGTGCCCGCCAAAGCCACTCTATCCCTCCCCTCCTCAGCTGGACAGGGGAGAGAGGCTTTTGGTGAGCTGCCATAGTGCTAGATGGGGGTGTTAAAGGCACGGCCCCGTCTCTGGCAGCCTGCGTAGCCAGCCATGGTGTTGTCACGCACGGGCGTGGTGCAGGCTCAGCCTCGCGAACGGGAAAGCAGTAGCCACGTCCGCTGGTCTGGGACAGAGACACCCCGGGTCTGGGGTGCACCAGGCCGGGCTCCTGCGGCCAGGAAGGAGGAAGCCCTGGCTTAGCAGATTTGTCACAGCCCTTCGCTCCTTGACAGGCACTGCCATCAAACGTTAAGCTCCGCAATAATAAATCCACTAACTTCCAAAAGAAACCTCTTCTGTCATGGTAAGACTACGGTTAAGAATTAAAAGTAAAGAAAAAGACCCAGGACATGATTTTTTCCTCTGTGCAAGCAACAAGAACTGTCTATAATAGGAGTAAGCTGACCTCAAATAGGGTTTTGCATTTCCACGTTGATACGGCGAGCGAGATGGGCAGGAACGAGTTTTCACTGTTGTGTTTATCACAGGGGCGCACAGTGGGTGATGTCAAAGGAAAACAGAAGCATGTTCACAAATGGCATCCCCGCATCTTTTCTGCTGGCACAGAGCTGGGGAGGCTGCTTGGGGAAAACAAAGCGCTCTTTCTTAAGGGAAGTAACTGTGGTGGTGCATTCCTTCCCCCTCTCCCCTGCACCGCTCTGCCATCTCAGAAATTCCCTGGCCTTTGTGTAACGAGTTGGGCGCTTAAGCGTCCCTGGACCATGCCAGGAACTCTTGCATGGTTAAGGCAGGGAACAGCACTGACTGTTCCAGGCACTCCTCTTACCTGACCGAGGCGGGTAATGAGAGCACAAAGAATGGGATGATCCGTCATTCCCTGACAGCCCTGGAGCACTCCTTATCACGATCGTAACCCAAGTGGAACGACACCACGGTTACTGAAATGCCATCATTTTACTAATGACGAAAGCCAATCATCTTGCAACCCTATAAACAGCGGGTCCCAAGGGAGACCCTTTGAGCTCTCCTGGACCGCAGCGGGCTGCGACCAGCATCTCCCTCTGAGTGGGACGCCTCTCAGAATTTCACAAACTCTCCAGTTTGTGAAATTTTAGAGGACCGCGCTGAGCTGGCGGCAAGACCTGGGCTAAAACCCTCTCCTCCTCGAGGCTCAACCCTGGCCCTTTGAGAAATGCGGAGGCATTTGAACTGAGTACTTCCACGGAACTCAAGGGGAATTTTTAACAGGTGTACCTTTCTACATACATATATATATTTGTGTGTGTGTATATATACAGAGATGCGCATATGTCTTTGTGCCTGTGTGCGTGCGTGTGTGAATCCATTTGAGTCCCCGATCACAAGCATAGTGTAAATATTACCATTTTGAATCTGTAATGAAGTCTCTGTTGTGATTGCAGTAAATTCTATTAACGCACTCTGCAAATGTTAAACTAATCAATGGTTAAGTGCTGCTAAAATCTTGTGATCCACCTTAAATTGTGAAGGAACCTTAGATTGCTGCTAAATACCTATAATCCTTTAGATATGAAGCGTTGACCAAGTCTGGGACTAGGAGTGGACCTAGCCGGTCTTCCCTGAACCTCATGACTCAACAGGAGGATTTCTTTATTCCTTACACCCTTTCCTTTAGACATGGACCATTGCCCACATCTGAGAGTAAGTCTGGATTCAGCCGCACCTAGACTCCTCCCTGAGAAGGAGTTTAGAAAGCGAGAGGGGTCCATTCTGGACCTCGTGACTCAATGGCAGAGTCCTCTTTACCCTTTTGTTTCTCCAGTCTCTCTGCCTAAATCGTTCCGATTCAATTTTTATTTGGTTTTCCTTTGTATGTTTTAGTAAGTAGCAGAGTGGACCTTGCCATCGAATTCTGTTAAGTCGCGTTCTATAAACTTCTGGTAAAATCGCTTTTGCCAATACCCTTGACGGTGATTCTTTAAGCGGCCTAAACCACTCATTTGCGACAGTACCACAGGAGTAAGTCACAAGCAGCCTTCAGTAATCAGGGTGGTGTTTTTGTAGGCAGAAGGCACTAGTGCACGGGGGGAGTGAAGC
Source organism: Gavia stellata (assembly GCF_030936135.1). Taxonomy (NCBI): domain Eukaryota; kingdom Metazoa; phylum Chordata; class Aves; order Gaviiformes; family Gaviidae; genus Gavia; species Gavia stellata. Next base: position 1,941,081 of record NW_026776490.1, read on the forward strand.
TTTCTGCTTACAGCGGTGCTAGAATCCACCCGACTACAAGCGCAGAAGGGTGCTGATGGAGTGGGAGCATCCAGCAGCTCCAACAGCTGTCCTGCAAGGCTAAAAAGGTCGCTCCTACTGTATAGGAGAGGTATGGCACTATAAAGCTTCTGTACCCTATAAAGGCGAACAGAAGAAGGCATTACTTTTCTTTACCGAGGTGCTGGAAAGACTTTCTCATGAATACCCTGTGCAAGGGTGAAGTTAGGAAGCATAACAGAGATTAAAGTTCAGCTCACTTTATGGCAGGTAAAGGAAGATCAGTGTTTGAACAGTTGTTAAAATAAAGGAAGGTTTACTAGAAACTAACATTTTTGGTTCTCACGTTAGGGATCAGTTAATTGCACCGGTGACAAATCATCGTTTTAGGTTTTATCTGGAAATCTACCTGTACTACATCAACTTTTTAGTCAACACTATTTCATAGGCTCCACTATGGCTTGTACTGTAAGTTGCTCCATACGGTCACAGTTTCTATTTTTGCTCATTTGAAATGACCCAAGTCTTTTAAAGTGCAACCTGGAAAGATCTTGGAAATAAATGACACTTTGTGCTAATCCTACCTGGTACTGCTTGTTCTTTTCCCAACTCTGGGTGGCTTTGGAGAGTTCTTTGCACACAACGGGCACCAGGCCTCTGTTTGCACCGTATCTGAGCATCGAATAGCTCTTCCCTGAGCCGGTCTGACCATATGCCAGCAGAGTAGCGTTATAACCCCGCCAGGCTTTCCCCAGCACTCCTTGACCAAGATCGCAAAAGACCTCTCTCTAAAAAAAGATCAAGTGCATCCTCTTCAGAGATGAGCGAGCAAATGCATACACGAGCACTGCTGTCTGCTAGGGGTGCTCCCACTAATAGTTTAAATCAGGAATCAGGATTTGCAAACACACTTGAAAGTGGTACTGAGTTCCAGGATGACAGAAATGTAGACAAAACCTACATAATGCTGCAAACCAGTAAACTGACAAGTGCCAGTCGTTTGCATTACGCTTACATGCATGTTAGTAATGGGAGATAAACGAACCGACCAGTCTGCAAGTGTGTGTTAGCTACAACTGCTTTTAGTTGGTTCTTGGAATAAAATCTTACCTGGCTGGCGTAAACTGTTGGGTCCTGCTGAGATGAGCATACCATTCTCGCCCTTTAGGAAGCCGCTATGAGACCAATAGGCTAGATCAAAAGTAAAGGTTTTCCTGGGCCCTCGATTCCTAGGGTCACATATGCTTGTGCTGGTGGTGTTCCTAGAAATCACGCACCTGCTCCCTGCATTCTTCTCTCTCTGTGTGTTAAAATTACAATTGTAGTATTGCAAGACAAGCGATCAGTCATTCACTAATAATTCATGGTTTAGTCTGGATTTAAACCAAGTTCAGCAGCAACGCACACCACACCAATGACTGCTGTGGGATAAGCCTGCTCTTGAACCATGCCAGGTGATAACAGAGCCAAGGAGTAAGTGACCTGAACGAAGGGACGCATCAGTAACCATCACATGCCTTCTTCCCTCTACCTCACATACCGCTCAGCCGCATAGCACAGTGCACTGGAAAATGCGTTTTCTTTTAGGAACAGCTTTAATTCAAAAGGAACCATGGTACAGTTCTCGCCAAGCGTATCAAAGAGACTCATTACCTCGACTACTTTGGTGAAAAAAGCATTTCTGGAATGGAAACCCAGAAGTTTTACACAGAAGACAAAAGTACAAACCAAATAAGAAACAAATGCTAGCGTATTACTTATTATTACTTAAAATTCTATTTTTTTAATAGTATTTTCCCTTTGGCCTAGGCTAACAGGTTACAAGCATTGCCTAACAATGGAACAATTCCTAACAAAAGGAACTTCTGACGGGGGAATTAAACTACTTAGCTATCTGCGGCCTTGTTTGCACACTGGGCATATTCTTGCCATACGATCTGCTAAAATTCTAAGTATTTCGGCACATGCTGGTGGATTTAGGCAGCAAAGGATTGCCACCAGGTCCTTGGGGGAAGGCCTCCTCCCCTGTGCTCTCCTCCAGTACTGAGCGTCTCTTTCTGCCGCACCGCCCTGTCCCTCCTGTACTCCTGGGTGTGCTTGATTCCCCAGCCGTCCGGGCGGGTGTTTGCTCATGAGTAGCCGTTTTTTCTGGTTTAGCATGTGGAACACTTATTGTTCTTCTCTTAGGAGTATCACAGATTTCCGCTCTCCCTCCTGAACGTATGTCTTCCTGAGTAGAGACAGATTCTGTGCCTGCCAAGAGATTGTGTGCCCTCTTCAGAGCACTTTTTCTAGGAGTGACAGGAAGTTGAAATTCTCTTTGAGGCAGCGATGGTTTAGACAGATCAAGGTCAGAATTTTCTGAAGCTTCCAATGAACTCCTCTTTATTCTTCCGCCTCTCTTAGTTGGCACAGGAAAAAGGAGGTGGTCACTAGGCTGCACCTCTTGATCCTTGACAATATTTTCAGTAAACTGTAAAAGAATGATTTCCCGTTTTCTTGCACTTCTGCTGGGACGGACTGCCATTTTTGTCTCATGATCAGTGTCATTCTGGCCAGTGCCCTGATCTCCTGCTGAACGTTTTCCTCCTCTAGCCATTTTGGAAGCAGCAGAAGCAATAATGCTACCTCCAGCAAGAGAAGTTTCCTCATTAGCCACTTCCATGAGCTCAGATGCGGCTTCCTTTGCTCTCTTTAATCCACTTCTTGGAGTAACGGCTATGGACTGTGTACGGACGGGCGATGTTTGCCCATCAGAATGGCTGCTTTCTACTTCTTCTGAATTGGCCCGTTTAGGCATCCTACCTCTCCTAGGAGTAACAGGGATCACAGGTATGCGCTCATCATCTTGAGCATTTTCTTCTGTTTGAAGGCTAGAAGTCTCAGATGCTTCTTTTGTTTGCCTGGTACTTCTCCTAGGAGACAGCCCTAACAAAACAGGTTTGGCTGTCTTCAGTAGATGCTGATGGCCTGCCGATGGAATACTTTGACTGCTAGTCAGTTGTTCCCTTGCGCGTCTTCTAGGAGTGACGGCATGCTCTACTTGACGTGTGCTGGTTTCATCTTCCACTTCTTCTGGCACAGTTGGTAAGGGAGCTTTTGCCTTCTGGGATCTAGTTTCCTTTCTGCCTGTGGTTTCATGAATAGATTGTTCTACAACTCCAGATGTCAATTCTTTAATTCTTGTGCTTTTGATTACATACAATAAGTTCTCAAAAGCTACCTTAAGGGGTTCAGGCACATATGGGAGTGACTCTGCAATATTTTGAGATTCCTGATCACTAGTTACAGGGGACACTGAATTTGTCACATGTTCTTGGTTTTCAGTATTTCCTAAACTGTTCACAGGTTTTTCCCCTGTTGTTGTGCCAGACGGTTTAGAAGCATCTAATAGTGTAGGGTCTCCCATCTCTGCTTCACCACCTTCTCCTTCCAAGACTAAAGGAAAATTACTCTGCTCTCCATCTCCCTCAGCTGCATCACATTCACCATCTTGGTTAGCAGGCAAATCCCATGGAAACTGTTGCTCTGTGGTATTACAGCTGTATTGAAGATTGCCTGACGGATGTAGTCCACTAGATGGTGATGCTTCAGGTGCTGCTTCTGAGGTTTGTGCCTTACCCGCACTATCTTCAATGACCTAGAGTTAAAAAACGTCTGTTAATGCATTATTAATTACCAAACAGACTAACTTCCCACTGAGTGAGACAAAACTGAGGACAGTGAAATACTGCGTTTCCTTTCACATCACCACTGAATGTAAAGTTAGAAACATACAATGTACTCTCTCCTACAGAGAAAAGTTTATGCGGTTAAGGGACAGAGACCAGAGTATTCAGTGTATGCAATCACATGCTCCATTTCTGAGATTTCTGTTCCCAAAGCCGAAACGAGCTAACTAACTGACAGCCTATTTAACTTCATCTGAAGTCTGGGACACCGAAAACCTTTTTCCATTCCTCGAGACCAATCAGTGTTTGTTTCTAAAGACTTTTCTGGTGGTTTCATTTTAAACAAAGTTTACAGGCTTTTTGTTTGGTTGGTTGTTACCGTTTTTTTACAGTACGAACCTTAACCACAAGAGGAGTTTCTAGCAAATTCAGCTCTGATGCTCCTGAAAACTTCTTTTGTGAGACGGAACCACGCGTATTTGGTTTCAGTGGGCTGGATGGCATGAATGAAGTAGAAGCTCTGCATGGCGAATGTGAGCTACCACCCCGTGCTGCAGAGCGTGAAGGAACAGGACGAGCCAGCAAACCAAGCAATCTGTTATGGTACACAATTTAAAATACGAAAAGAAATAAATCAGTGGAAAGAATCATGCTGCGTTCAAGAAATCTGAGATGGTACGTTTCAAAAACATTCCATGAACAAGAAATACAGGTGAACCCTCGCTGTTGGGGTGATGTCTCAGGCCCACCAACAAGTCAGAGGCATTTTCTTCTTTTCAATTATTTCGTTACATTTCATACTTAATTTCCTAAATCACTGCCTCTGAGGCAAGAGTAATCCAATGTTAAGTTGCACAAGTGATGTCATTCTCGTGTCAGAAGAAAATGCATCCACATTTCAATGCTGGGACCACTTCAAATTCTCCATTTAGTTGTGTCCCTAAGTTGGCCTTTTCTTTAACAGACACAAAACTAAATGCAAACAGAACGCTTTGCAAGCACGGGAAGTGTACACACCCACACACATACACAAATATATATATATATGAGAAGCAACACCTTTTTGAAATATTCATTCTGTAGATCTACTATACCTGGAACATTTTCTTAAAAATTTTCTAACTCGTGCCCCAACAGATGCATTGCGCGACTCTGCATCAGGGAGAGGATGTGTTATGACTGGTGGTTCTGTCACTCCAGGACTAGAATTAAAAGGAAAATGTAAATGACTTTCATTCCCCTGAAGTCCAAACATACCAGAATCCAAGTTTATTTGACCATACCACCTGCAGGAAAATCATCTGACAACTACTAGCCTCTTTTCCGCTCTATTATCATAGCAGAAAAACTCACTCTCCGAATATTACTTACGATGTATTGATTCTTAAATGCTACATATTGTATGCGCAAAAAAGCCAGACAAAGCTCTATTCAGGCACACCTTCCCTCCAAAACGCTAACGCAATTCAAATGGATTTTTCTCTCTCTCTCCAAACATGTAGCTCAAGACTAAACTTTGTTAAAAGGCTGCTTACCTATCATGCTGTGAGAAAATGGTTTTCTGCTTGTTTGCTCCCCATCCTTCTCCAATTTTGGACAATACATTACTGATGAAAGTTGCTCTTGGGTGCACATTTCCTGCATTAGCTTGTTTTGTTACTGTTGATAATGGCTTTGGTCTTGCGACTGTAAAGCGAGAGGGAAAAACTCTCAGCCTCGTGTAATCAAAGCGATGGTTAGCTGTCCATTGTATTTCCCCCCCGAAAAATTACCTTCTCTTAAGACCGATGAAGGCAAATGGTTAGTCTTGGCTCTCTCTACATCCAGCTTCCTTTCTCTAGGAAGGATCTTGCCATATTGGTCTAATACAGAATTTCTGGCAAGCGCTCTCTCTCTCAAGCGAGGATCACGATCATTCTGATGAATGAAAAGCGTAAAGCAGAACGCTGACGAATTACAAGAAGTTCGTTGCACAGAACTGCCTGTGCTATTTCTAATGAGTGAATAAACGTCCTCTGCAGATACAGTAAAATGCATCCCCCGCACAGAACAGCAGCAAGTGCTACCCATCAGCACGCACTTTGGAGTAGTGGAATATTTTGTTCAACTTTTAGGTTCGGCTGTAACTTTAAGGTGTAGAAGCTTATTCCTAGTATTTCAAAGAACAGTATAAAACCCCAAGCATTGTTGAGTACTATCAAAAACGGTTAGTAACACCTAAGAGAACCTTGCACACTTAACGCTTACCATGCGATTAACCTTCATTGTCTGATTCAACTGTAGTGCTGGGATATAGTTGGTACGCTGCAGATGCTGGACTAAAAGAAGTTCGCGATTCTGAACACCAGCAGTGGTCTGTAAAAACTTCTCCAAACACTCCTGTGAGAAATAACACATTTCAAAAATCGATTATGAATCTGCCTCTTCTCTGTTCAAAGAGACGATTAAGATTTTTTTTTTCTTGTCCACACTTACTCGTTCAGGGCCTGTGAAAGGTAGCTTCAGTAAGTCTTCCATTAGTCCCACCTCCCGACAGACTTCAAACATGTGTTTTAACAGCTCTTCTAGGTTTAAATTAGTGGTATGTTGCTTCAACAGACCCCAAGCCTCCACCATGCACCTGCAATTAATTTTTTTGAGACGTAAAGGAATATTAATAGTATAGCCAAAAAGATGCCCCAAAGTTGTGGTATTCAAAGTTTAAAGGAAATTTAGGGCGTCGTGATTGGTATTGTTTGTTCTCCACCTGTCACAATATTTGAGCGCCAAAACGGGGGGATATATTTCTTTACCTATTGGACAACAACACAGTGAGGAAAAGCCGCGCTTCACTACTGCTTGACATTGAGGGCTTCATCATCTGTACGTATCTGAGGGCTCGCCTATGCTCTCCTTGGCACATGAGGGACTGAAGAATTCTCATATGTTGCCATGACACAGTTTTGATTGTAGCTGGATGAAAGAGCAGGGCCAGCGAATTCTGTAGAAGTCAGAGATCACGTTTACTAAGATACATACATACACGCAGGCAACAAAAATATTCAAAAGTTTCTTAAGGAAGGGTGAACGGGTGTTAAATAAACTTAGGTGACTAACCAATGAAATACCTGATACGGGACATGTAAATAACAAGTATTTGCAGGAAAAAGCATTAGAGCATTCAGTTAGCCATACAGAACAAAGTGAGTGTTTTAAAAGGAGTAGGTCACACTTTTCTAGGTTCATCATATCTCTGTATACAAACATGGCTTTTTATAAATACACTACTAAATAATAAGTTCTTCCAGACAAACCGCTGTGACAGGCAAAGAACAACCTTCAGCATCAGAAAGAATATGGATTATGTTGAAAAGTCACTTTTGCAGTCTTCTGTCTCAACTCTGGCTGCTATGATCTTAGCTTTAGTATTTAAAGTACCTAAACCACTGTTTTGGAGAAAGTGCTCAACTGGTCTGCTGAAAACAGCCTAAACGGATGGCTTTGAAAAGTCAAATATCAAGCATTATTAAAGTGGACTTTGTCTTCCTTTTCACCAACTGCCTGTCAAAGTCATTGAAACAAACATTTCAAAGCATAATTTATTGCTGAAGATGTTGTGGCAGTATTACAAAAAAGCTTCTGATGTTTTATCACCTGTTACTAGCTAAGCACCGATTTATTAAAATTGCTTTCTAGATTATCGCTTTGTACTGCAATGTATGTCTTGCTAAACTTACTTCATAATATTCATAATTCATACTTACTTCATAATCATTGTGATCTAGAAGCCAGAAACCTTGAACAAGCTTAACAAGACCCCAAGGGATAGCAAAGGCAGTTGGGAAGGAGTCGATTAAAGTTTCTGTTTTGTTCGGAAAGGAATGCATGACATCTAGCAGCAAGTAAATTGTCTGGTATCACGTATCTAATTAAGGCTAATAAATTTGTAAGACCAAAATTTATCACGTAACATTTAGAAAAACATCAGGAAGTAAGGATATGCAAGTGGTAGGAAGCAGAAAATACTAATGGCTTAGTCTTGCCGTTTTAAGCTATTCTAACCTGACGACACTCGGGTCCTAACCACAAAACTGCATTCTGAATAAATAACCAGAAAGAAAGGCTCTTTGGTTTCTGTAAGGCATTCAAAAAGGTTAACTTCGGGTATTTAACTACTTCAGTTAGAAACTCAGGCTCCCTCTTTAGTCAGTGGAGCTACCAGTTGGACATTCAAAACATTTGAACATCCCACGCTTAGTTATTAAAGCAAACAAATTCTCCAGTTGGTTTTTTTCCTCATTTCCAGAGTATATGAACCAATGTAAGTTATGGTGTCCTTACAACACAACTCAGCTCGGAATGATTAAAATGGGATTTACACCACTATGTGGATCACTCACTGGCAGTGTCATCTTCGCTTTCTGACATCCGTTTTTAGGGACGTACTCTAATAAGACAGCTCTGGGGTACAACAGTTTTTAAACCCCTTGCTCTCTAGGCTCTCCTCTCGGCTTAGGCAACAAACAACAAAAGCAATTCTGGATATTTCCGCAGCTTAGAAATTAAGTTTCTGCCCAATGACTTTTTCCTCTGTTTACTATTCTGTGGGCATGCACTTTTAACAGAACAAAAGCTTTGCAACAAAACATTAAAAAAAAAAGAAAAAAGAAATGCACAGTACAAAGAAATAAAACAATGCTTCTGTCTAGGACTTAATTCTAAACTAAATGTTTTCACTTGCATTGTGTTTGAAGGACAAATTAAAAAATGTTATGAAACATGTAGGTGACAAGCATTTAAGAACATTTACGTGCATATACTGAAGGTGTAATAAAAATAACTAGAAAGGATACAATTGCATGCTTGTAACTTTCTTCAAGGCTTTCTAGTAAATAGAGATCCAGCAGTGCCTGAAATGAAAAATTGAAAGTTTTTTAAAACACTCCTGTCTTTCATAAATCACTGCCTTTTGGGTGGGGTTTTTTTTTTGGGGGGGTGAGGGTTTGTTGTTGTTGCTGTTGTCATTCTTGTTTTCTGTGAACATAACACTCACATGTAAACTAGCAGGTGGATATTTCCCAGTTCCTCCTTCATCTCTCCGCCACAACTTCTCAACTTGGTCTCCTAACTGGGAAACCATTCCATCAATCATCAAGCAGTCAGAATCCCATTTTCCTCTGGAACAGAAGGTAGCAAGGATTCAGACAGAGTAAACCACGAATTCCAGCCTCGCAGTGTAACAGATTTCCTCCAGTCAAAAGCAAACAAAAAAGCTCCCAGGAGTCAAAGAAAGTAACAGACATACAAAGGCACGATTAGGACTTGAAATGCACGTGAAAGAAATTTCTGAGTCAGGTGAAAGATGTTCGTTAGATCATGTTCAGTTATTAATGGAGGTCAAAATAGAATTACAATTACGGATGGCTGAACTTTTAACAATTACATTCGTCACAAGTCCATCACAGCCTTCTGCTGACTGCGACGCTACCCTTTAATTTCCCGACGACAGCAGGCGCCAAAAGCACACCAGAGCTTGTGTGCTTCTAAGGATCACATGAGCCTGTGTGCAAGTTACTTGAGAATTAAGCTCAGAAAGATGAACCTTACAGTCAATACCTCATACGCTGCAGCTTCCACCTTAACTCATCTTGCAGCCTCTTCTTCACAGTGCCATAGCCTAAGCTTGTTTAGGTCTTTCCTTAGTTTCCAGTACCATTTCCAAAGAAAAACCTATTATCGTCTAATCCAAGGCCTATCACCTATATGCTAGTCAGCTAGTCCAGGAAAGAGAGTTTACGTTAGGAAGGGACTTCTATGCACTAGCCAATAGAGTGCTAGGTGTGCCAACTACACGTAACTCTGACTGTCTTACGAAATTACACAAAGGTACTTGCGAGTAGGAGCTTTAGGCCAATACAATTATTACCATCTATTACTAGCCCATAAAAGAGATGATTTGTTTTCTTTTTAAACATGCTTTCTTCTGTGTCCAAAACAATTGTTCTGTGAACGCTGTGCTTTCCTGAACCAGACATGACTGATCCTAGCCTAGTCACGTGATCTTTTCCAGTAGTGACAAATTATACAGATGAGCCAATGAATTAAGTACCCTACAAAAAACGATGATACCAACAAGTGGTACTAAGCCGAGGGATATATAAGGATTTTACCATGGGCAAGTAACCCCTGGGCTCAAGAGAACACATGCATCACTGACGTCACGAGTATGGCCGGCAAATGCATTAAGCACAGCAAATACAACGGCTGAGATAAAAGCCGTTCCCTTCCACTTCTAAATTTGCAGTGGAAGTGTTCCAGAGTTTTCCAGTAAGGCTTACCTTGACAAACGCTCAAGTTTCTGTCGCTGACCAGCATGGTAGCTCTGAATCAGAGGATAGTTGTAGAAAGGTCGAGACAAATGCATATCACCATCTACAGGCAATAACGTAAAAGCAAGTTAAAGAAACAATAGCACGTTTTTCAACTAAAATTTTTGACTAAAAAGGCAGACACAAGGTAAGCATCAAGAAGCCTCCAACTCTGAAAGAAGCCAAGCCCATTTCTGCCTTTGCCAGAAGAGATGTAAGAGACAAAACTCAATTCCTTCTTGTCTCAAGCACCATTTCAAGCTTGCAGTTGATGTAGCATTCAGAACATGTAGCGTTAGCTGAAGTTCACTATAAAAAACACCAGTTCTCAAAGGGAATGGCTTTTTAAACATGTCATGTGAGCATTTGTAAAGACAATTAGGGCTGACAATAGAACTTATAATCCATCCAAATAAAGAAGCATTTCCAAGGCGTATTGTTTCCTCAAGCAATACATAAAAAGTTCAAAACATGCAGGTAGTGCTTTTACTGTACAAACAAGCATTCCAACAGGTGTTTGTTGCCTAATACTAATTTGTCTAAAATCCCAAGTATTTCAAGCTGTGGACACAAGCAGCTCCTTGAATCAGAGCCTTATTGCTATTTCTAAAAAACATCCAGGAAAGAAACTGCTTGCATTATTCTACGCTATGTATTTGAAAAACCTGTAGAATCTCAATTTCACCACCAGAGCTTCTCGGCATACATTGTCACTGAACCAACAGGACTTGCTGCTGACAAAACATTTACAAAAGCGTGGCTAAGCACGTGTTCCTAGGAATCACTTACTGGACAGTCTCCTTGGTACAAATGTCTTATGGTTTATGCTTACCTAAACCCTCTGGAAGGAGACTGGCTCGACAGAACCAGATGACCACTCGTGCATACAAAGAAATGAGGCTCGTTACCACCTTCTTGTTTGTCAAGTCTGCAAAACCTGAAAAAAGGCATAGGATGATTTTTGTTATGCAATTCCTTTCCTTTTTACAAAACTCCCTTCATCATACTACATAGAAAATAGAAAAATGACACGATAGAAATCTCTCGTCTTTGCATTTTCTACTCTGTATCGCTTTCTTATTTGAAGAAAAAACCCACAATCACCACCAAAAGAGAAAGCAACCCCTCCAAAGAACCAGATTCGCTAAAGGTTAACATGAAACAAAATTAAGCCTGAACTATTAAATACATGCATGAAGACGACACCTGGTTTTCAAGTAGCAGAGATTTTTACTAGAGCAAAGGGACAGTCTTTCTTTTTCTCAATATGCCAAGAACAACTTATGATCTAAAAAGCTATAGAAACTCAAGTAACTTACTTTACAAGTCACTCATTTGCGCTTCCTTTATCTTTTTTAGTAATTTGCAATACAATATTTGCATGCAATTATAAATTGCTGGCTAAGAATTAAAAAGAAACATGTTGAGCATTACCACACTCAGGTGCTGCAATTTCAACCCAGTTGCTTACATAGCTTCTTGCTGAGTGTAGTCTCCCCTAGCCGCTTGCGTGAACTCCACAAGAAACTGCTTCCCTGAACACAACGCATATTGAGTGGTCGTCCCAGCTTCTCAGATTTAAGCCCCTTCGCCCAGCTAAATTTAACCGTCTTCCAATCACCAAACCCAACAAAAGCTCACGTTCCCACAATTACAACCCAAGCATAATTCCAAACCTTAAGAAAGCATACCAAAGATTTAATAATACTATGACAAACCTTCTTCAGTCAGCTCTTGTGCTTCTGTTAGAGAACAGTTTAAGACTGTGCTAAGGTTGCTCAAAAGCAACTGGCAGTGCTGAAGAGACTGTAACGTCTGTGGGTCAATGAAGTTGCAAGAGCCATCAAAGAGCGGAACACCTTTTCAAGAACAAACATTAAAGCATTAGCCTACAGAGCAATTTCAGAGTTTCAAAGCACACTTAAAGAACCGCGTGCAATGCCATATACCAGCAGATTACTGGATAAGCTCAATTAGAAGGAATGATTTTATGTTTGTGGAATGACTACACTAGTACTCACATATTTGGTCCAATTCTTCTTTTGTAGAGATCACTTTGTTCCATGTCCACTCAAGAACAAGCCGTAAATTAGCAGCAGAACTTGGCTGCTCTTTAAAAAGAGACAACAAAAAAGAAACAAATCAACAACTTCAAACTAACCAATATATAACATAAAAACAATGTAAAGAAGTATTACCTTCAGATGCCCACTGTCTAATGCACCCAGTCAGAAGTTCTAAAGAACCTGTCCGGACAGCAGCTGACAATACCGCTTCTAACTGCTCCTTCTAAACATAACAGACAAAGTAAAATGAGAATCTTACATACTTTCAATAGCTGAACCATCAACAGCAAATGGTTGCTTCTACCGGTATACTCATGCAGACAGCACAAAGTCAAGTAGTACACCTGCAACTAATTCCACGTTCTTCTTCTGAATTCTAGCCACAGGCTGGACTGCTGCTTGGTCTGAGGAACACAATAAACTTTTCCTCTGACATTTCAACTTACCGAAGGCTAATTCTAATCTTTATTTGCACGCCTCTGCATTATAGTCTCAATTTCCTGAGTTCCAGGTAACTACTTTCAGTAACATCCTCTGCTAATACCCATTACGCATTTTGTGCACATGAGCTCGCCATCAGGAATGCATGAAGGGGACAGAACAAATACCCTCTCTGCGTGGGAACAGTGAAGCTCAGGTCAAGCAGCTTTCTAGACTATGAAGACATGAAGCAGTTCTGACACCAAAACATGAAGCTATACTTTTCTCAGATGACAGAAAAGAAGTGAACCATTTAAATTCTAATAGGTTTAAATTTTAGGCTGTTCAAATACTGTATTCTAACGTGCTGGTAATCCTTCAGAAGGATAATGCACAGGTACGCACAGGCATGCGATATTAAGGAGTAGTTTATTTCCGCTGGTGTTGATACTTCTTTCAGCTGAAATGATCCTTCATAAAATTTCACTGTTTTGTTTGGTTGGGTTTTGTTTGTTTCTTTGTTTGAAACGTAATTCAAAAGTCTCTTTCCCTTCTGGGTAAAATCATTGCATTCAAAGCGATTTCTACACATTAGAATACACATGGGATACTTCCTTCTGTTTCTGAAAGCTGCTTTCAGACAAGGAAACACACCAAATACTACGTAGGGTGGCAAACAAAACTCCAAACCAAGCTTCCTGACCCTAATTCTGAAGTTTGCCTTACTAACATTCAAAAGAAATCCCTGCTCAAATGCCTAACAAGTCTCTGAACGATACAGTCACAATGCAGCAAAGGTTATTAAAAAATGCCTTGATTTCCCAAGTTATTCCCAAACTGGAGCTGACAGCAGAACATCTAATTTGAATGTAAGAGTCTACATCAGGCTTGCAAAATAAGCAGTCTCTGGGCTAGGTCAGCTGGCCAAGAAATTTATTTTAGCTACCACACTGCGCAGAAGTGTTATTTGCCCTAAGACACTTCCACAAATCTGGCAAAGAATCCGGTAGACAGGAAGATGAGGGCAGTGGGAAGACCACTCTCCCCTTCCTACTAATTGCTCCACTGTATGATGACTAGCCAGCTGATCATTTCGCTTAGATGCTGCCTGGCTGAGGATGGGCTGTTCATCACAAAGGCTCCATCTCTCATGAAACTCTTCAGATGAGAGAGCAGGGGTGGTGCACTGCAAATGGAAAACCTGGGAAAGAGGGGGCTGAAGTCACCATGGTGGGATAAAGAGGATCGAAGGGAGAGGGCGTCATGAGATAAAGGCAGCTAAGGTGTTGCAGCAACAAGAGGGCTGTCTAAGCAGGGGAAATGGGGCTACTGGAGCGCAAGGCAAAGGCTACAGAGGCGAAGATCTGCTTTGAGAGGCCGCAGAAAAGCCGACTGATGATGGGAAAATGAAGGGAAGCGGTGAGGAAATTGTCAGGTAGAGCTGACAACAGTAATCCTTTAACACGGCCCACTTCCTTGGAAGCAAATGATCGGGTATAGTGCAGCAAGCTGATGTTTGCAACAGCTCACATCCTAGCGAGACACCCCCATCGTCAGCTACTGCACTGAACCTAATGCTTTGAGAAACTGACAGGGATAAAGGTTGTTCTGAGGGAAAGATGCTTCCTTGTGCGTAGCTGTGGCACAGAATTAATAGATGGGTCTCTAAAGACAGATCTGTTAGGGCTGTTCCCAGTCAAACTCACTAGCTTGGATCTAGGACTGCTATTACTTCTGCTCACTAAAGTCACCACCTGCATTTCAGTGCAACTTGCAAATAATAGGAAAATCAGATTATCGTGTCTTGTAGCCTCTGGAGCCCCGTCAGACAAGATGGGTGTGTTTCCCCCTTGATTCCCTGATATGCGCTCACCTGACTCAAACTGGATGGCTGGACATCGACTACTCTTGGAGACAGCAAGCCAGCTGCAAGACGCCTATTGTAGCTATCGTGAATGGCTTCACTTGTCAAAGGACCAGATTTCTTCAAAAATTTCAAGGTCTGAAACATCAATCAAAAACTACAGATTAAGACAGCATTATTATTCAGTCACTAAGGTTCTGGATAACCACTACGAGAAATAACATAAATGTTCACTGAAACTGTCAGAAAGCTTGCGTCAGTAATACCCTTTAGGTTAGCCATCTCAGTAAGCATTACTATGTAGAGTCTTAAAGACGGCAGCCAAACTAACAGTTACAGTTTATAAACAAAGTCCTGTAAAACAAAATGTCAGCCCTTGCAATGCTTAATTAAGTATTTTCTAGCTTCTCTGTCAATACACAGGCCTTTCTTTTTCCCTGAACGCTGACGCAAAATGCATTCTATCGAAGCCAAAACTGACACACAACTTCAAATCACACTGTGGAAGACCCTTGCTATGCTTGTTTGTGCAGAAGCTGGTTTACGTTGGAAATGTTTAGTGAGCTCAAACTTAATTCAAAATTATTTGTTACAATCTGTGCAGTGGCTCAGAAGTTATGATTTGGCCAAGTTTGGGAGAACAAAGAATTCATTGCTTCTTAAACAGTCAAATAATTTTTCATTTTCTCCATTCTGTCCTCCTTTTTCAGGTTAATCAGGGATCCAGACCCTAACTCAAGCCTAAGCAGGCAGTTCGACTGATGGGTAATATAGAAGTAACAGCTTTCGCCATCTTCCACAACATTTTTGTTCTTGCTCCTACAGCAACGTTGTATTCCGTTCTAGACACTCAATCCCTGATAGTGCTTCAACAATAGACAATGGTAGTTCTACAGTCCCAAGAGTGGACCGAAAACGTTACCATTGGCATAAAAGTGGCAGGGTACAATTGCGATTCTGCGTGTGGATGGGCAGGATGAGCATAGAATGGTCTCTGACACTGAAAGCAGTGCAAGAGAAAACTTAGAAAAGCTACATCTCTTGGCAGTCTTAATAAAGATACAGTAAAAGATCACCTCCTTCTGCAAGCCGGTGCAAGTCATATGAACGACTCCGGAGTTCAGCAAGCACGAACCATCTGCAGAAACAAGGAACGTTTGACAACATTCCATGCTCTCACAGTTATGTTAGGACCACTTTACTTTTTTTAAACAGCAATATCTGGAAAGATATAACTGAGTACCCATTTTCTTCGTCAGATCGCAGGCAAACCTTTTTTAAAAAATTATTACTGCGTGTAGAAATTTCATCTCTAGTGCTATCGAGGTGCTGTGCTTTGAGCTTCAGTTCAAAGTCATTTCATTTTGTAACCATCACCACTTCACCGGCTACGTGACAAAAGCACCAAACCCCAAAACTCAGCAGAATGTCAGATGCATTTCACAACATTACATACCTTGCTGGTACAATGTAATCAGAGCTGGGTTTGTGGGGGGTTGGGGTTTTTTGGTTTGGTTTGGTTGTTGAGTGAAAAACAACGATCAAGAGAACCAGTAAATGGCGTTGGACCTCAATTTACGCTTCTCGCTGTTAAAAGCGGTGAAATACCTACCAAAATTATAGGTGCTTGGATGAAAAAACTGCTCCGGTGGTGGATAAGAAGGAGGAAGTCCCCGACTTAGACTCCGCTCACGGACCAGAATATCCAAAATGAGGTTTGGTGAAGTCATACTTATCACAGTATCCAGTGACCACAGTGCAAAATAGGGGCAACCATGAAGGAACTCTTCTGGCCTTAAAGAAAACAAGTGCATAAGCTGAACGCCGACTTTCAAATGAATTATTTGCAGGGATGTTGAGAACAACTTAATGAAAATCTACCTTAGCGAATCTGGCATTTGAGCATGATACCAGCGATTAATGTCAAATACACCCAAATAAGTAGATGGTTTTCTCTGACTACATGTCGTCACTTGCCAACTGAAGATTGATACGCTGGTGTCAGGGGATATTACTGGAAAAGACAAGACATTGTTTCTTATTTGTAGAAAATATGATACAGCTGATATTTTTAAAACACCACTTTCTGCTTTGGCTTAATTCTGTTCTATCACTCCTGAAACACACCACTTGCTAAGAATAATAAAAAAAATGATGTACGGAGTAGCAAACATCCCTGTGGTAGGTTTCAGTCATACTGCCCCTTTTTCTCATTCAAACTGTATCAGTTCTAAGCCAAATCAAATACACGCTTCTTAGCTAATTCGGTTTTCCATACATGAAGAGTTGACCAAGACATTTAGCTAGATGAACAATTTAGCAAAAAAAGATGTGCTAGCAACACATACATTGCTACTTTTAGAAAGCAGACAAGTACTTATTGTATACACTTGTATTGCTCAGCTGGCATTATTAATTTCCAGATTTGAGTCAATTACAAATTTTAAGAATAGCTCCTCTCCAGCATATTCAGAATGAAAGAACACAACTAGCATACAAAAATAAATACAAAAAGAACCCAAACCCAACAAACAGGAAAGCGGAATAAAGACTGTAACATAAAACATTCACAATGCTGCACTCCAGTTCTCTCAGTAAGTGGAATGGTCTTTCTTCTCTGGGGAGAATGCATTCTCCAGATGTAAGCAAAGTATATGGTATATCGTTCACCCTAATGGGGCAAGGAACAAGACGACACTTTGTTTGGCAAAATGATTCTCTCTTGAATTCATCATGACCGTTTAGGGATCCTCACACACTTTACTATGTTGCATTGTGAACTTCTGTGCCGTTTCAGTTTTGTTAGCCCCTGAAACTGCCTTTGAAGAGAACAATTATTTTCATCATTCAGAAGACAGCTTCATTGCTAGCCTCAACCCACATCCAGCAGAAGCTCATGTGTGCCTAGAACTTAACTTGGACAGATTCTGAAAAAAAGCTCATTAGAAACCATCAGAAAAATTACAGGTATTTCTCCATGCCTCAAACTTCATAAAAAGGAGACAGAAAGGTAACATTCCTAAGCAAGGGAGAGAATGATCTTACTGTTCCAAGACAACAGCTGGAGGAATAAAACACTGACATGACCCCACCATACATCGCTATGGCATGTCAGCAAGCATAAAATAAAGGCTGTTTTTTCCTTTAAAGGAGTCCCACATAACTTAAGCACCCAATTTTTCTTTTTAAATAAGCCCAACAAGCTAGTCTATACAGATATTTAAGACTTGCAGACTGTGGGTACAGAGCAGCATTCATCGCTTAGATTCCGAACCCATCTATTTTAGAATAGCCAAACGCGGACATCAGAACAAACCTTTGTTAATGCTATCCTCTCCGTCAGCATGGTTGGGAAATTTTTCTACAGTCTGACAGCTGAGTAGTTTGGTATTGCTGGCCTCCCCTCTCAGGGGAATGGCTCCATTTGTGAGATCTAAACTGTACTTTTCGTCACAGTATTCCAAACCCTGGGGAAAAAATGAAAGGAGAGAGAAAAGGTCATTTGGAGATGAAAACATACATTATACCTAAATACGAAAGAACGTATATCTCTAATATAATATGCATATTCTAGTGTATGTTTCCCACGCGCTTATTTCTGATGGCAAATAGAAACTACAGCTGACATGCAAGAGAATTAAGTGCCAAATCGTAACGGGTAAGTTTGGCTGCAAAGGCTTTGCACGCTTTCAAAAGTTAGCATTTCCCTAACATTATTCATTTCTAAACATGTTCTGCAGAATGCCTTGCAACATCAAGGTTTCTTTACAAACCTAAATATATATCTACAAAGAGACATCCGAAATAATGCAACACGTCATATGCATGCAAAGCTCTTTGCTCCATGTCTTGAGAACAGAACTGAGGTAGGTAGAGAAGTCATGGCATTACAGCAGCTAAAGCTCTTTTGAGAGGTGTTCTCTATAAGCTCACCACTAGAGTGAAAACACATCTCTCTCTCTAGTAGCTATGAGAACTTCTAACTGCTTAGCAATCTCCTTTCAAACCACGTAAGCTCTTACCAGCTCCTCCTCTAATCTGGTCAGAGACTAATGGGTGAAATATCGCTCAGTTCCTTCACCAAGCACACCCAACAGCAAAAGGGGAAAACAGAGAGGACGTGGGATGCACATGGGCAATGCGTTTAGGATCACGAATTCCTACGGAGTCAGCAAACTACGTTGGGATATTCAGAAACTCCAGCAGGATTGTGTTGAACCTCTGATACCACCATTTTCTAAGCAAGCATTAACTGAAATACTGCCTCTCCAAATACAGCATTCCTTCAAACTGTCTACAATGCAACACATGAATGTGTGTATTGTGGACAAATAGCCGCTCTACAATTAAGAAAAAACCCAAACAAACCACCAAACAAAAAACCAACAACAACAACAACAAAACCCCACCAAATTAAATTTTAATTTAAAATTCGGAAAAAAACTAATCAGGGTGCTCTGTTCCTCTAGAGCATCGTACGTTTGTGTCATAAAAAAAATGCACATAAAGATAAGGAGATGACATCCATATTTAGACCACGCTGAATGACTTGAAGATATTTATACCTTGTCACCAGGATAGGTAATGCATTTTAAAGAAACACCACCTTTTCCAAACGCCTAACCTTCATCTATTCAACAGCAACATTTACAGATGAGGAAGGAGCTTTCCCATATATAAGGAAAAAGGTCAACATTTAAACTTATTCAAAAAAATCAAAACGCCCCGTCCCTATTGAAACGGAGTACCACGATGCAAGAATCACCCCTATTTCATTGCATACCTATTGAGAACATGCAAGAGAAAGTATCAAAAGAGGAGGAAAGAATTGCTCGGAATTAAGATCGCTTCCCCCTCAAAAAGATTTTGGAAGAGTTTCAAGCATACTACCAAAGAGAATTATACATTATACAGATGCGTCTCCTATCTGTTACATCTCTGAGATATAATGATACCTCACCTCTATTTTAAACACAACATCATCATTGGAGCCAGTTCTAACAATTTACGTCTACTCTTTTGACCAAATCATACCACCGGTTCCTGTATTGACGTACTTTGCTGGCTTTAAGAGTAGATTTCATAGGTAACCCAGCCAAAAAGTAGAAGGAGATATCTTTAGAGCTCCTACATTTCAGGACCAACACTTAAGAGAGACACTGTAGACACGTTTCATTTGAAGTCCTGCTGACAGAGCTCAAGACAGAAACAAGAATATATAACCCCAAAGATCAGAAAAGAATAAAGCTGCATGACCTTACTTTAAGAAAGGGAGACAGACAGAAGCTTGCAGTTTGGTTAAACAAAGCTATTCAAAGCCCTATCTTCTCTTCTGACATGCCGTTAATCTGGTGTTTAAATGAAGAATAATTTTATTTGTAAAAGCTGCTTCCTCCTCAGCAACTGAATTTATGCGGGCTCTCTGCAGATGAATCTAGTTGGAACACACGACGCCGCAGTATGAAATGGCGTGAGTTGTTGTCAAAAAGTATGGACAAAGGCCATGCCCAAGAAGACGCAGCCAAAGATTACGGTTTTTTAGTCACCTCTGAATTTTGATGGTAAATATTACCCCTGCCAACTTAACTGATACTCGCTTAGAGAAAACTACGATTTTCATCCTTTCACATACGTGCACGTCTTACCTCATACATGACCTGTCCTGATGCCAAGCGTTTTCGGTCACCAAATGCTAACTGCAACAGACGTAAACTCACAACATCACCTTCACTGAAAAAGGTGTACATTATGAAATTTGATTACAAAGCTGCTTTATAGTCCTCATTATCATTTTATTAGATCTAGACTAAGTTTTCTTAATAGCGCTCTCTTGCTGAAGAGACAAACAGCACTTCCCAAGACATGATAATTGGTCACATTTGGCCGCTGAATCAGAAAGGAGGAAATTTTGACACTAACCACCTCAGGGGCAAATGCTAACCATACCCTTTGAAAGCTTTACTGTGTTGTATGGGCTAAAAATTGTCGGAAATAGTTCTTCACAGGGAAGAGTTCTCAATCAAAACTGCTTTAAAGTCAAACTTAAAAAGATTGCCACCCTATGAACAGCTGAGCTGATTAAATAGCTTGCTGATGCTGAGAGAGAGAGATACCTTTCTCTCCTTCCCTCACCACCAGAGTTCCAGTCCCTCTCTTGCATATGCTGCACCCTTCCACATATCGATTTCATCCATTAGCCCAGCAGGAAGCCATTGACTTTTCTGCTGAACAGTGATCGTTCTCTGCCAGGTGAGCTGAACTGGCTCATGAAGGCTCCAGAGACTGCTAAAGTTGGCACAAGGTAATGGGCAGTACCGTCACCTCCCTCCTTTAGGGGCAGCAGGCTGTTATGTCGGCACGGTTAGTGTTCTAGGTCTGCAGCCTCAACTACTGTGTTAATCCCATGGTGTGAATATCAGAAAAAGCATGAAGCAGTCATCAAGCAACAAAGGAAATCACTTAAGAATGCAAGCACAAAAATACAGCCACTGTTGCTTTGCCTTCTTTCAGAAGAGAGGAACTCCTAGGTCCCTCCTTCACGTCCGTTGAATCCTGTCAAAATTGCATTGTAAGCTTAACAGCTTCCCTACCTGAGAGAATCTCCTGCACAGCTAAACAAACAAAACAAATATACAGGTATTAACTGTACGTGAACAAATATATCTATATATATAACAATTAATTCAGGGGCTAATAGTAAGTTTTTCTTCACCTTTCTTGTGTAGACTGAACAGCCCACAAGTAGCAACAATTGCGAGGATCATTCTCAGGCTCTTGAAAAGTAACAGCATAGACAGGAATCCTTCCTCCTTCAAGCTGAGAGTGGTGCCTACAGGTTAAATCACATTATTAACATACTTAAGCCTTTCAACGTATGCCCTAATTGCAGGAACTTCTCCTGAAAAATAATTTTTAAAATCTGTTTTGTCAAAATACACACATTTCCTGCTTTCACTGAATACTACTGATAGAACAAACTGTCATATGGAAACCAGCTCTATCACATCCTAACTGCTTGGCATAACCCAAAGAAGCATGCTTTCCACAATTCCTCAATCCACAGGCACAATACGGAAAACAATCCTAGTCCAGTGGAGAGAAGGCGGTCCCATTTAGTCCATGTATGACTTAACAGTTATTTCAGAAGAGGATTTCTAAACCTTCCAAGACTATACTCAGAATTTCAGTCCCCGAAAAAGTTCTCTTTAAATTAACATACTTCCTTAAGCAAAACATTGAGAGCCCTGCACCTCCAGGCACGGCCAAGTGTAAAGGCCTACTTACTCCCTCTGCAAAGTTTTCATATTCCATAGTGACAGGCAGCCGTCTGAAAAACCCACAGCGAGCTGATTGCTTCTGCTTATGTAGCACAGGGTTGATATTGCTGTTCCTGAAGGATTTTGTAATTGCAAACAGAGATGTCTCCCTTCTCCGGCCACAGTTTCTCTTCTTTGTGCAACTTCAGCAGGAATTCCAGTGACAGCTTCCAGACCTAGACACCCAACACCACGCAATAAATGAATGCGTTATGCCACTGAGGTTGCATTTTAAACACTGACGTGACAAGGTGTATAACCTAATTCTACCGTCCCAGGCAAAATACCCCTTTATGCAACACTGGTTTTGCTATTTCCATTTTGTACGTTTTCAAAGAACACCACAACTCTCTGATCGGAAAGTTGTTCTCACTCGTCGTTCAAAACCAGGTAAAAGTGTAGCCTTCATAGACAAATTCTTCTTGGACTCTGTAAATCAGGAGTTTGGGCCTCATGACGAAGCTATTTGAAGTGACATCAGCTCCTGAAGCCACTGTTGTAATAGCCAAAACAGTCTATGCAATCTGAACACACAAATCAGAGATTTCGTTCATCCAAACGCATGACTTTTGACAAGTCGGGTTGATTTTAAAAAACAAGCCTAAAATTTGCCCCAAGTCAATTAACAGAAGCAGAAGAACATTCCCAAGAAATAGGGCACCTCTGACACAACTTCCTATCAGGCAGCTGCACTGACTCAGATGGGAAAATTCCTACACCTCACTGGCAAGAATCATAGTGACATGGGGATCTTGGTGGGAGGGGGGCATTTATAACATTAGAAGGCGTATTAAGACACTCCCATATTTAATCTCTTCAGGACTACACGGTGTCAAACCGCCGCCTGTAACCAGTAGCCATGAATGTCTGCACACGAGTATCTTCAAAGCGGGATGCATATAGTTTCTTTAAAAGACACAAGATTTCTGACTTTTAAATTCAAGCTTAAAAACGGCAAGCTTACCCGATGCTTCTCTTTCATTCTGAGTGCAAGAACAATCATCCAAACAAAGGTCAACCAGAAGTAGATGACCAACATCTGTAGCCACGGCTGCCACTCCGAAGAACCATCGCAGACTCTGATGTAGGTGCCGAGTGCTCGTACTGGGTCCTCCGTGATTAGTTATGGGTTCTATGGCAGTTACCTGCAGGAAAGCGACAAGTTAATATTGAACTGAATTAACTTCAGCTGAAAAGGTCCATTCTATTATTACAGCTTACCAATTGCCACTCCCTACTTAGAAATAATTAACTCTAAGAATTAAACACAGAAAACCAGTTATATGCAAGAAACTTCATCCTATTTAAGGGACTTAAGTTAGAAAGACAAAGCTACACCTAGTTCTCCCACTGCTCACAGCCCATCAGCACTGCGATACAGTCTACGCCTTCTTTGCCAAACAGGTATTCGGAGAGATCATGGCTGTAAGTCAGATGAGGCAGCGGTCAAGCTGCACGGTAGACACACCATTTTCCATGGGAATGAAACATTTTTGGAAAGTGTTGAAGGGAGATAGTAGCTTAGCAAAATTTACACGAGTCCTCATTTAGAATAAAAATAACCACCAGATAAAGTCAGAAAAGGTGTAAATGCACACCGGCACTTTTAGGAATGTTAACAGAAATGTTAAAAACCAGCCTAAAACAACGGCAAAAAGAACAGCAGCTTGTTAGAGAAAGAGCTAACTCCAGCTAAGGAAGAAGCGCACACTGCTCTTGAACATGTGGAGCAGTCTGCACGCAGCTTTATTACAAGGGGAAGACAGACCTTTCAGCACCTGCAACACGTCCCAGGACTATACGGACTGCTCTAGCAGAGATACAAGCGCACAAAGACTCCGGCACTAAAGCTATACAACAAAAGAACAGAGGCTATGGTTTAGCCTTCTTACAAAAAGCAGCACGACAAAACCAGGAACCTTTACATCAACAGCACAGTTTGACAGGAAAGTAAAACAAAGAAGTGAGCATCACAAGGCAGTCCATTTTTTAATACATTTCCCCTGCCCCACCCCCACCCGCCAAGAGGTGGGGAAAAATAACCAAACCCCTAAGCCCCAAAGTTTTCTCCTCTCCCATATCAAGCACTTGCTGGGACTACACTGCCTGGAAATCTACCACAGAATTTACCTTTCATCTTGGTCACGAGAATTCTAATCTTAGAAGTACCTACAGTAATTTGGACAACTTGGGTTTCTGTCAGATTTATAGGAAAGCTAATGACATTTCCAATCTTCAAAATACTGTACATATCTTGCTGCAGAATTAGCCAAAGGTCAAGTGTTCCTTCTAACTTCTTTTTCTTTTAAGATTTCTTTCCTTGTACAACTGGCCCCAAAGAAATCTCTTCCATTTTTGCATACGGTCTTCCAAAAATGTTGCCTGGTTTTAACACTTCAGTTTTCCACGTAGAAGCTCCTGAAACTGCATATTTTTCCACTGCGCTATGCACTGGCTTTTCATATTCTCCCAGACTACTGCCAACTCATTCTGGGAATGAAGAAAGGACGCTGTTCTCACCTCACTGAATCTGAATGCTACCCTTCTGCCTCATACAAACCAGCAAAATTTGAACCCTTCCATAGTTCTGAAACATACAACCATTAGAAACCAATTCAATATAATGAATGTTTTAAATTCAGATTTGCTTTTACTAGAATCCAGTTCAAATAATACTCCATTAACTCTTTCAGTTGTCTGCGGCATTTCACCTGTATATCCAGAGGGCAGTTAGAGAGCACAGAATCACAGAACCATTAAGGCTGGAAAAGACCTGTGAGATCATCAAGTCCAACCATCAACCCAACACCACCATGCCCAGTAAACCATGTCCCAAAGTGCCACGTCTACACGTTTTTTGAACACCTCCAGTGATGGTCACTCCACCACCTCCCTGCATAGCCTCTTCCAATGTTTGACCACTCTCTCAGTAACAAAATTTTTCCTAATATCCAGTCTAAACCTCCCCTGGCGCAACTTGAGGCCGTTTCCTCTCGTTCTATTGCTAGATAAATGGGAGAAGAGACTAAGGAAAAAAAAAAGGAAAAAAAAAGAAAAAAAAAATTATGCCTAAATTCTTTCTCAGCTTGTGAGTTTGGGTTTTTTAACTCATTCTTTGCTCTCCGAATGACTACACATCTACTCTTACACTAAAAGGCAGTCATACAGTCACTATAAATACCCCGTATTAATACACTAATGGCTTGACACCTTGGACCAGAGTTGCTCAAAGTTAGGGTTAACCTGTAGAACTTAGTTGTCCACTGAAGATATACCCACACGGAAAACAGTCCAGAAATTAAGGTGCTCATCAAAGCCTTAAAATAGTAACAACAAAAACTGCAGAACGTGATGTTAAGACTAGGTCTGCAGTTTAGTTTTAAAAATAATCATTACGGAAATCAGAGAAACATTCAGGCAGATTAAAAACGCATGTTACGTAATGTATAATTTGGAAGTATGAGTTACAGAATAAATTCAAAGCATAGGGACAGTGGCCAAGGGCAAGTTTTATCTACTTGTTTTTGCTAACCCTTACTCCCACTCACAACTTAGAAGTTAACAGTCCGACTAGCAATACCTGTGGCCTGGCTATGCTGATCTAACTAAGCTAATAGCAAAAAGATAGGAAGCAAAATGAAAGCAACAGGCCAAACATGCTTGTCATCAAGAGCGTTGAGGGCATAAGAGCAGAACTTCAGGTAAGCTTTGGCTTTATTCCAAAATCCATAACCTTTGTCACACAACAGCCAACTTTTCCCCCCCGAGGCTTCTTCGTATTTTCTCCTGAACCATTGTCTTGCGGTATAGAAGAACTCCCCAATACAACGGGCAGGTCTAACTACGTTCTATTTCAAATCACTTTGCTAGACACAGATTCGGTATGTGACGTGATCCTTCTTAACCTTTCCTTTTCCTATTCCCTGCTTACGTAGATCAAAGAAATAAAACTTAACAAAGCTATGACCTTTTTCACAAACATAGCTTACTTACTGATTATACGCTGATGTCAGCACACAGCTTGTCATTCCACCTCAAACTCTAAGATTTATCAAGATGATAGGCAAACTAACACAGCGGAGCACCAACCCAACTCATATCTTTAGAAATTACCACAATACAAATGCTTACTGCTAGTAATCACGCTGTAGCACTACAAACAAACAAAACTTCCTCCAGCTGTATTCTAGCAAGTCAAACCAAATCACGTTATGGAAAGCTGAGTAATAGAAAAGTATTTATTTGTGGCAGATTCTAAGGTGAGAAAAATACAGGGAATCTGGGTTTTCTATTAACTGACGCTGATTCTTGTTTACATTAAGACAATGAGACTAGGGGACATTACGACACTTGAGTTTATGGGTTACAGAAGACTGAAAAAAATGAGTAACATCACACCAGTGCATCCCATCTACACAAACACAATATTCAATGAGCAGAGATTCAAGGACTTCAGACTGAAAGTCAATCTTTCAACAGTCTGTCAGATACCTCACTCAAGGCTCGTTTTTCCTACTTAAGTCAACACAAAAATGTGTTCTGCTCTGAAGTCAGACCTGCTTGCTAGCCTGAGATACAAGGGAATGTGTCTCAGTCATTTACAGCACAACTGTGGAAGTTTGAGGTATTTTAAAAACATTATTTCTAACAGAAATTAACCGTTTAGGAAACGCATGCTACGGACGCTTGAAAGAGTGGGGGTTTTTCCTTTCTCACTCTGGCCAGGAAAAGGTATTTTGCAATGCCTTTTTGTGGAAGCGGAGAATTAGGTAACTATGTGCTCTACAATAAAAGCAGGAAATTTGGTTTACTCTCAGTAGACTCAGAAGATAATGGTACCGTTATGCCAAAGATTTTACATCAAGGCTCTCTCGACTCGATTCTCTGAAGTGACAGTACGTTAATGCAATACAGAACAAAACACCTCCTACAAAGAGGCGCTCCAAAGCTTTTCCTGAAGCAGGATTATGCAGCACCTAACAACATAAAAGCTTCCTTTCGCCGCTTAAAAAGTACGTACCCTTCCTGGAAGAACAACTGCTTTAACCACTCTCGATATTCCAAGGTCGTACAGACAGAGAACACTTCCCGCTGCTTCTTCCAACCCAACCAATAGTCCAGTTGTCTTCTGCCAGGAAAACTCCTTTACCACACGAACAGTGGGACGCCTTTTATTTAGTCCACTGAAACGATATGCAGAGCGCCGCTCTCCTGTCACAGAGTTCACCACCTCCAGTTGAGGACCACACGCCAACCATGCTAGGCCATTTCTCCCTGTAAGAGAAAAGAAAGCCGACTAAAGCAAATTTCCAACACAAGACTCAAAACAACTGAAAAAAGTCACAGTCACTGCCCCTTTCCTTCAATAAAAGGCCCTAACGGAGGAAGACCGACTTCCCTAATTCTGGTCGGTTCTCTAAAATCACCCATAGAAATCCTCAAGCAACACATCTTAACATCAACCACCTTTTTATTTTGCATTTGTACTTGTCATTCCTGCACTGAAGAATTTTGATCGTTTGGGATAAAGATTACAATATATTGATCTATAGTCTTTATACCATAGTCGGCTTGGTTTTGCTAGAAATCATCTACATACAGACGGGAATACAAGTCTTAAAGCATACTTCAAACATAACAAATCTAAGCCAATTCATTTTTAGTTTATAAATTTCACTTGACGCGTGCCTACTTTGGGCAGGGATTTGGACTTCAGCAAGAGATTGTCTTAAAACGGGCACTGCGTTAGTAAATCTAAACTTTTACACGTGCCGATCACAGAAAGAATTTAAGACATTTGCTCCCCTGAACTGCTTCAAACTCGAACGAAGTATTAACTCCATTACTGCATTGACAGTTAGGCAGATAGATTCTACCTGGTCTTGACAGAAGCCTCGACATCCAGCTCGGCACCCAGCTCTGCTTTCAGATCACCTGGAAAGTCACCTACCTAATCTGCTTAGCCACTTCCAGCAGCTCTCGCTGCCTACTCATCTGCATCCTATTAAATACTTTGGAAATACAGCTGCAGCGCTTAACAGTGCTGCCCTCTTCCTTCTGTTTTTATTCAGACTAGAAAAGAAAAAGCAGGGGCTTTTGCCGCTGTAACAGTGTGGGAGAACTATTTCTGCGTGTGATGTTATGATGGTCATAGAGCTTGAGCTGGTGCAAATAAATACGGCCCAAACCAACACTATTACTTTTTGCAAAACTGCCTTGTATTTAAGCAGAAATTGAGGAGAGCTCACTGACTCAGCACGTTTAAGTAAATTATTCTAATAGCACAGGATCGGTGCACGTGGTTGTAATTTCAAAGTTTAACTATACTAATGTTTTCATATTAGCATTTTCAATCGTTACAACATCCTTTTTGTTCTCTCCAAACTTGATGCATCTTAACAGCGCCAACCTGACACAGTTGATACTATGACCCTATGCTTCAGGTAACCTCCAGGCCGTAACAGCTTTATACCACCACCAAATTTAAGGGAAAATGCTCACCTCTAGAAAGCTTCCCGCACAGCACAGAATCTAGGGGTATGCCATCTTCCCCAAGTGCCTGAAGAGTCACCTCTGGAAACTGCAGCAGACTGCTCGTTGCCCGAGCCGTTAGCTCTCCCATTCTTCACTCTAAATAAAGAAAACAATGCAAAAATAGACTCATGTCAGCTATAAATAGTTTTGAGCTTGACAGAAGTTTGCCATATTTTACTCCTGCAGAAAGAGGATTTTGTGAGTGAGTTAGCCGGTGATTTAGTGAGTATCACTGGGTCATTTCTTTCCCACTTAGGCAGAAAACCTCCCCCAAATGTTTTAGGCAAAACCCCTACATTTAATCCAAAACCAAAGTTTTAGTCTCAAAAGCCACTAGCACAACAGAGACTGTCTGTATCAGAATTCTGGAGTCAGGCTTACTTCACACAAGTGCACCCTACACATTGTCTTGCAGAGGTTGTGCGGATGCTCCACAAGCTCTCCAAGAAGCACAGATCTACAGCAGAAGGTGAGAAGAAGAAAGAATTTTAGCTCTCTAGCCCAACAGCCCCCAACAGCTAAGATCCTGTCTCTGATGCAGACCATAGCCTTGATTTCCCTTTAAATGAGAAAACAAACAAAACCAACACAGATCGGGATTTGACACTAGAGCCAGTTTACCCAGCTACCTCCTATGGTTATTCTCTAACAAAACTATACTGCCATTCAAGAGTTGCAGTCCCTGCCTAACGTGGCTAAGCTAGCAAAAGTTCCTAAAGCCAGTTCTGAAATTACGCTCTTTTTTACATTGCTTGTTGTACCTGGACAGATGGATGGAGGTGCCAAGTGTCGCGGTACAGAACACACACGCAGCCTTCCAGCACAGGGAGACAGTAGTTAACAAGGCATTTCCAGCTACCACACCGCTTGCCCCTCTCAGCACAAGTTCCGGAATCACAGAATCACAACAAAGAGGATTCCAATCCCTGGAACCCACGTGGCCCAACCCCCCCGCTCAAGCAGGGTCACCTAGAGCAGGCTGCCCAGCACCGTGCCCACACGGCTTTTGAATAGCTCATTCTGAAACGTACTTTTACGAGCAGCAACCTGACAAGCTGAACTGCAAAAGCATTTGCAACACGTGCAACAGGCCCTGGTTTTTGGTGACTCTCTCCTACCAATTTAAGCATTCTCTCCACCACATAAGGAAAACACTACCACACCAGCAAAGCCTTGTCACCGTTATTTCTCTAAAACCGTACCTGACAGCTTACTAGGTAGAAGAAACAAAATTAATAGATGCCTGATTAAGTTCATTTCACCGTCCTAAGAAAGCAAACCCCAGGCAAATCAATGCAGGAAAACGAGTTGATGCAGTCAGTGAATGAGGAGCTGTCCTCAGCAGAACAGGATACAGTCCTGTGTGCCCAAACGCCTGTGGCAGCTGCCAGCCAAGACTGATACAACCGTCCAGACTAAGGAGGCACTTGAACTACCACGTTTAGCCATACACACCACGTGGGGTTCAGCATTCCCCACAGAATTAAGTCCCTAAATTTCCCATAAGTTTACCAAGCACGATCAGGAAGCAATTATTAGACCTGAAAGACTGACACCACGCTTCTTTCCATTGGCAGAAGCTCCACACCCGGAGTCACCTTCCTTCATTAAGGAAGAAGTCAAGCACTTTTGTTTAAGGCAGCAACTTTGCTGCGTGATGCGTGCTTCGTGCAAAATTCAAGAGACCCCCACAAAACGCGCTGGATTCCTGTAAAGCTGTGCTCTCCCCATTAAACCCAGCCCTCTTGCCGCGATCGCCGCTCTACGCAGATAGCGAATTTCCTGACGCCTCCCTTTGGCAGTTACCCATGTTGAAGCAAAGAAACGGTTCGCGAAGAGCAACTGGGAGGGGAGCAGCATATGGCCTTTCAGTGAAGGTGTGCCTTGAACGATTTATTAAGCAAGTCACCATCAGACCCCGTCTTTCCCAGAGCAGCCTGTCACGCACTCCTTGGCTCTTACACGCCACAGCCTCCTACTGAAATGCTTCTGTCTGGCTAAATAAGTCACGTTGAGATCGGTTGCTTTCAGAAACATGCCCCAAATTAAAAGCAGTATTACCCTTTTTTAAGAAAAAGAACAAAGAACGCGTCTGCCCCATGTTCCAGCGTGTTTATCTCATGACTGGTTTTACAGGGAATATCTTTGGTTCTCCCTGTCAAGGACTTTGAAACGACACAAGCCTGAGCTGCTTCGACATGGCTCGGTGCATTCACTGGCATCTCTTATTTCCGTAATAATTTCTTATAACTACAAAATGAAGACAAGAAACTACAATGTAGTTAGAAGTAGACAGCATATTCTGTCAGCTGAACTCATGAGAGATTTGATATTACATTGTGGACCCCTAACTAAGGGCTACGTTATTGCCAGTTTATCCAGGCTTAAAAGCCCCTGGAAGGTCTTGTCGGGGCACTGCTGGCAGAGAGGTGTGTGAGTAACAAATCTGAAAGATGACAAGAAGGGGAAAACATCAGACCACAGGTTAAGGTATCTGGCCGCGATGCCTGTTACTGGAAAACTCGCCTGAGCCACGGCGGCATACTGGTGCTCCCATTCCTTCCGGGCTTCCTCCAGCCGGGACTCCCTCGTTGCCCGTGTGCTCCGGATCCGCCGCTCATGCTCAGCCAGCAAAAACCCCACCTCTTCTGAACAGCTTTAACCAGGGTATCTACGTGTAAGATAGCAAACCCCGTGAGGGACGGGGACAAGCACCGTGGCAGCCACGCAGCGTGTTCACAGTTGTTCAAAATGTTCTCTGCCACCCACTTTGTAAGAAATCCACCGGTGGACCTACCTCAGCTGCATTCCCACCACACTTCCTCGATCTTACAGATTACCAAAGATGCCTCCTGATAACGTTTGGGGAAGTCAAAATCTACTTGCTATTTATGCTGAAATAGGTACGTGTTTCGTCGGCTGTTGGTGGCCCTGTGCTCCCGAGCCCAGCCAGACTGGACAACACTTTCTTATTTTCAGCCTTCAGGTCTCTTATAAGCTTCTCACCGGGACTTGCATTTACCACTGCTTTGTGGTAATATGAAAATACATAAAAGACAAAACAGAAGCCGGTACCCAGATAATCTCAGCAAACAGCAAGATTTCCTGTCAAAAATTACTCTTCTCCCCCCGCCCACCCCCCCACCCCCCTTCTTTTGTTCTTTTCCCTGTTCAGATATATCCCATGTAGCTCTGGAACTTCACAAGCAAAAAGGTCTCACGGCCACTTTGCTCCTCGGGTGGAAGCATCTGATGCCCTCTCTTGTACTGTTACCAGCAATCACAGCCTGGTTTGGTTTTGCCCCTGCCAGCCCAGGAAAAACCTTCTCTTCTCCAGCTAACCCTAACCGGCAGCAACGTAGCCATAGCTGCTGTGCCTCCAGTATGCGGGGCAATGTGGGATGGGATACCTGAAAACCAGCCCTCATCCACTGTAACTGTGGGTACGCCAGGTAGGCAGACAAATCCCCTGCAGAGACAAGTCCACCTGCCCCGGCATGGAGCTGGCTCAGGCGTGGGGAGTTTGTTGGTCTGCGTTCATCGGCACGTGAAAGCAATTCAGCTCTTTGCAGCACTGAACTGGTGCTGGAAACATTAAATCTTCTGCTCCTGATATCTCCTAACAGCCAGGCTGCTGCGGCCACGAGCTTGCAGAGCCACGATCCATCCACTTTGGGATAAGAGACGTGTAAGTGCCTGACCTCTTTTTATGGGAGCTGGAATAAGAAGGAATTAGTGCTGGAGTCCCAGAGAAAACCTGACTGAAAGGACTGCAAAGAGAGCGGTTTTCAGTGCTGAGCCCCAGAAAGGGCAGGAGCAGAGCAAAGGGGAGGAGAGAGGCAACCCTCTCCTCCAGAAGGAGCCGACGGACTGGGAAAGTGGCCGGGGAGCAAGCGGCTCCTGGGCAGGAAGGAATAGCTCTGCTGGGATCTGGGATTGGGAAACAGAGACGACAAATGCCTGGTAGCAGGGATCATCTGTATGTTCTACGTTTCAGCCATGTTTGGTCTGTGGGACCCCAAACTACAGCTTAGTTTTAGAGGTGCTGGGAGAGAAAGGGAAGGAAAGATGCTGAATTAAGTCACACCTGTGAGAGAGACCCAGAATTCTCAGGAAAAAGAGTTACCGCTGTCATACAACGTAGTTGTGAAAATATATGCCGTTCGTTAAGAAGAATACAGAATAAGCTCTTCATATGCTGCCCTTGCTTACTGACAGATTCACTCTTTCTTCATCCTGAGCTGTCAATCACTTTGAACTGGTATCTTTTGTCCTTTTGCCCAGCACCTGGCTGCAATTTGCACCAAGACCAGAGAGGGAAAAATTATGGAAGTGCACCTTTCAGCATATCGTAAAGTTGACAGAGTTTCTTCGTAACAGACGTCTGCTGGACTCACGTCCGCAATCTGTAAGCATATGAAAAGTATGAGCTGACATTACATTTTGAAGGAGGCGTTTTGAAAGAGTTGTCAACACTACCAAAAATCAGATAAGCATTAACATGGAAAAATCAACCATTAAGGTCTTTAAACATAAAAGGAGAACCCTAGCATCTTCGCAATCTGGCTATAACTTAACTCTTTTTAACACTTTCACAAGAAATGAGACAGACAGACCGACAGACCGACAGACCGAAAGATGAGAGGATACAGGTGGCTTTTGCAAAAATTACTACTGGAGGCACTTGAATCCTGGTAACTCTGGCTTACGCTAGCATCAACGCAAAAAACCAACCTCGCAAAACCACTTTGATGGTATTTGTACAAGTAACAGTTGAAGAATCTGTCCTTAAATTTGTTCAAAACATCTTCGGTGAATTACGGGAGTTAGCATTTGAAGAAGCTCAAGTAAACTGTTTTAGGACTACCAGCATTTACAGGCAACGTTTTCACATGGGCACATTTTCTATTTGTATCCTTCCATCTTTCACTTGATAGTACTTTCTTTAACAAAAATACCTCTTCAAAGATGCTGGAGTATACAGTTAATCCACCTGAGACAAAGAAGAACCTATGGGAGCTGCATCTTATTTAGGAATGCAATATCTGGTGCGCAGCACAAACAATAATCTCAGCATTCAGGAAACAAAGTAGCTGTTTCGTAATACTGCCTAGTTTTATGTAAAGAACATGGCTTTTCTATAAAACACGTGCTTATGAGTTATCTAGCTAGATTTATCTGCATTTAGATACATTTTTACAAATATGCCAAAAACTCTTTCAGAAGAAATGGGGTTTGTATCTCTAATGGAGAGAGCGAGCGAGCGAGCGAGAGAGATTTTGTGCCAGCCACATTTCTGCTCTGAAAACAGAAGTGCTCTCCATTTGAGTAGTGCGTTTAATAGTGGCAAGAAACTTTTGACCAGCAGAAGGGTTCTCACCTTTATGTTGCATAGAAAGCAAAGTTAAGTTTGAAGCTACACCCACTTTCACCAACGTTCGAGCCATGCAATTCTATTTCAACAGGTAAACTGGGATATAAATTCAAGAATCAGTTTACCATGATGGGCCCTGCTGTTTCCTCAGGACCGAGTCCCTGCATGGGATATGCAGCACCTTCTTTTCCGTAGCAACCTCGGCCAGAGCACTAAGGGAAAATAAAGTGAAAAGATGTGAACGATATAAGCGTAACTATCAAAATCAAATTGGGGGGCGGGGGGGGTGTGGGAGGGGGGCACGGAGGGGGAAAGCTACCAGATTAGAAACTCCAGTATATTCATGCTTATGTACATGCTTCACTATATTTGTTCTTATGTACATCTCAGGCTTTATTCATTGATTAACCATGCAGCAAAGAATCCTGAATGGAGGGAAGATTTTTTTCATATCTAGAAATTTCTTTTTTACTTCACAGGAAAGGATTAAAAAAAAAAAAAACCACTAAAAAAACCTGATGACAGTTCTTAATGTGGTTAGACTTAGATTTACACGTGTTCCTTCCTTCAATCTGTCTCTTCCCAATCCTGAGGATTTTTGCCTTTTGCTTCCTGCCAAGCCCACCAGATTTATAACTGACCGTTTGGTGATTGCTTCAGTCGAGAAAAATCTGTTAAAATATGGTATCAACAGCAGGAACAATTACCAAATCAATTGCTCAGACATTATTAAGTAAGATACAGAAAACGATACTCTGCAGAAACTCAGAGGAAATATCTTGGGATAGTTACCGGTATTGGAACACCTTCTATGTGCAGAATTGCTTTAAAGATGAGAACTGCAAAGGTGTGCCTGAAAAGAAATGACCTCCCGTCTCTCGGGATTAAGCAACAGGCAATACCGCTCATCCCCTGCACCCGCAGAAAGGGAGTATGGAAACACCCCTGGCTCCCAATAACATACTCTTCATGACAGAATTAAAGCCTGGAAAAGTGTGGAGATATGTTGCTTTGTCAGGGCTTGTGCTTTTGTAGGTATTCTCTGAATTCAACTACACTGTACAACTTGACGCTCCACTTGGAGCCAGGATGTCAGAGCATGTCACGTAACGCATTGTGCTGCTCCATCTTCTGCTAGCAGATAGCTCGGAGCTGGATCACCTCTGAAACGTACTGCTAATGTGGTGGGACTCTGGGGAGTGGTAACAGTGTTTCATAAGCTGTTTTTAATGTTCTTGATTAGTTTGGTATCAATTACCTAGTGATTGTTTTTTGTACAAATCCAGGATTTTACACATTTGGATTAAGTTTATACAGTTGTGCATTTAATTTGCATGGTCTGTTAGCAAAACACTAAATAAAATTCTTTTGGTCAAGTTTTCATCAGACTAATAAGAATCACAGAATCACAGAATCACTAAGGTTGGAAAAGACCTGTAAGATCATCAAGTCCAACCTTAAAAAAAAAAAACAACAAAAAAAACCCCCACCAAACAAACAAACAAAAAAAACCCACAAAAAAACAAACCACAACACACCAAAAACCAACCCACCCAACACCACACAGCACCATGTTTAGTCTGAGACCACAACGGTGGTTGGTATCATCTCAGAGACTGGCCTACTTAAAAATACAAAAAGGAAAAATAAAGGTAAGAATCATGAATAGGGAATCCTTAGTCCCAGCATGCATTTGTGGGGAAGGAAAGAAAATACTCTGCTCTGACACAGCCAGTCCAGAGATTTCTAATAAAACGGGAGCTGTTTCACCCTCATCAGTTCTGTCTTCATGACACTAAACCTTTCAAAACCGACTGTAGACTTTATTTTAGAAATTTCCACCTAAGTGACAATGGTAGCACTTCTGATTCTTTCAGGCTAATTTGCAGTGTGATTATAGAATAAATTCAGGTGTATTAATGAGAGACATCTCCTGTACTCTCTGCTTCATTTTATGGTTATTTAGAAACAACATATGGAACAGTTACCACACCCACAACCTAGAAAGATAGGGGCAGTAGCAAAGCTTGTGAGCTAAAATCCAGTATTGCTACATGCATGAAATCATAGATACGTGTGACAGGATGTGACATCTAAGATACAGTTTGACTTACCAATGAGGGACAAAGCTAAGATAAGATGTACTGCCTCTGGAGAGAAAAAAAAAAAGAGAGAAGAAAGATTCACTGTAGGAATAATTTTGATTTTTGAAAGAAATCACAATGCTTCAAAATGATTGTGCTATAATGGTTATAGCATCAAAAGCAAGGATAAACTCCTGGGAAGACATATTTGCAGTATTTCCATTTAACCATTTCAAGGCAGGTGGGTGGATAAAATACAGGAATTGCCCACAGCAATGACTTCCCTTTCAATACATACAGTTTACTCATGATCTCCATGTGGTTTATAGGGCTGGGTAGCCTACATCCATAGTTTTTCCCCTTCTGAGACTTGCTGTCTCCCAGTAACCCCAACTTTTATAATTGACGCCCTTGTTAATAATTGTTTTCTCTCCCTCTCAACCCCATTGTAGTAAATGTCATCTAAAAAACTTAGTGCACAGAGAAGGCAAAGAAATACATGCATAAGGGAGCGTGAGGCTGTTGGGTTTTCTGTGTGATAGCAACAGTGCAAGTACTGTCACTTGCGTTCACTCCCGCTCTGCACAGTATGAATGACCATATGAACCTGGGGCAATTGAGATCTGGACCCTTTGCCTTTCTGATTTGGCACATCAAGAATTTGTTCATTATAAAAGTGCTAAAAGTCATAATACCGTATTCTAATGGGGAGGGCTACAAAACAAGCAAAAAAAAACCCAAAGAAAAGGCAGCTTACAAGATCACTGAAACGTTGGTGTTGAAACTGGTGTGTGACATTGATATACATAGAAATGATTTGACTCCACTGCAACCAGCAAAAGGCCCCAGTGACCTTGCTGAAGACACTGGAGCAGGGTCGATCTGAGCATAGGCAGACTGATACCTGTGAATACTGCTCAAAAAGCCAAATTAGCAAGCACTTTTGCATGATCTGTCTTGCTGCCTGGGCATTTTCCCACAGTGCTTGGAGCTCTGATTAAGGCAGTCAACCATAAATCACTAAGGCACGTGTCAATGAAGCCCTTACGATGCCACTGGGGATAGAGGAATCATATCCTCTTATTGCTTTAATCGTGAGGCTGGAGTCCATTAAAAATCCACTTAAATCTATGAACAGGTGCTAGTTTTAAACTGGTAATTTATGTCCAGTGGATATTAGCAGCATTTTTTTCCCCTGTATCTGAACTATTGCCAAGAGCTGCTCTAACTAATGTATGATATTCATGTTCAGGCTTACACAATATAATCTCCTTCACTTTCTGGGTATGTATCAGCAGGCAGCAGTAATGGGCATTGTCTGAATCAAAGCCTCTTATAGAAATGTTGCAAACCAAAATGAAAAGTCTGGAATAGCTCACTGTCAGTATACGGAAAGTATTCCAAACTGGGAATTGATCAGTGGATTTTCTGCCATCATCTTTCAAACTGCGTTTTGGAAGAACTCGGACAAAAATTCAGTAATAGGTACCTGATGCCCAACATTCACCGACGAGGATGAGCTGTACAATAATAATAAACCAAATGCTTTTAACAAACAAGGGCAAATTCAGTCTAGTTAATTACTTTGTTATTTTTGGAGTTTGAGTGTTGCAGGGGCAATCTGTCCTTGTACTCATCTGATTTGCAAGACACAGTAGAAGCTCTTCTCCTCCATGCCAGCACTTTTGCATGGTGGCCTTCAAAATTAGGCAGCCAGCCCTGCACTTCTAACTGACAAAAATCAGTTTCTACAAAGGGGTCCAGTTGAAACAGTGCAGAACTGGTGTATATTGTACTGTATTAAGAAACACTAAAGAAGAAAAGCAACAGCAATGGCACACCTGGCACCTGTATTACTGTGTATACACGCAAACAACGTAGAAGCAAAGACAACTTGGGCAGATGTATCCCGAGGCTGGGATGGTTCTGGAAGCTTCTGGGCAGGGTCATGACCCATTTAAAGTAATCTGACTTTTCCACTTTGTACTGTAAAAAGCCTCTAACCACTTTATGGCAGTTTCCATTTCAGTTTTCTTGCAGAAATGGACTTTGAATCACAGAGGTCAATGTCTTCTCATTTACTCATAGTATTAAAAAATTCTGGAATTTAAAACAAAGGAATGCAAAATCTTTTGTTCCCATTGCCCATTTTCCACTCTTAAATGATGTTCCAAAGTCCTGAGGACTGCGGGTCAAACCTTCATCTCTAGTCACTGCACTTCCTTTGCCTTCTCCCCCTCTGCTCCACAGGTCTGCTCTCCGCCTCCCCATGGTGCAACCAACTGAGCTGCCAATAAAACACAGGTGTACCCCCAGCAAGTGCCGCAGGGACACGCTGGGGCAGAGAGGATGGTTACCTATTCACAGTGCATCTGTCTCCAGCTATTTCGCCCATCTGTCACAGTGCCTTACTACTAGCAGGTGAGCACCTAGCTCGGGAGGGCTACAAAAGCAGAAAGGAAACTGGCACTTGAAGGGTGATGAGATAAGCATAATATTGGAGGTAAAGGTGTGGATCACAGTTGGAAACCCATAAAGGGATGTAGGAGCAAATGTTGAAAGTTGTGGTGAGGGTTTTTGTGCTCTGCATTTAGAAATGATCATCAGAGAGCAATGAGGCTGTCCTGATCAGCCAGAGGCAGACAAAAGAAACCAAGTGAAAACAGGCAAAGGCTCAAACGTTTCTAAGCCAAAGTGCTGGTCTTTATTTTTTTCAAGTGAGACTAATTAATTCCTACTGGATATCTGCCAAACTATTTACTCTTACTTCTGGTAGCAGCAGCCACAGAGGTAACCAGAAATCTCTAGGTAGTACAGGTGTTTGCTAGCAAGAGCAGCTGTTACTATTAGAAAAAAAAGAAAAGGTTTCCTTCAGTTTCAGCTTCATAACCCAGATGACAAGTTCTGAAATTAATTAAAAAAAAAAAAATCTCCAACAGACACTTCATCAAAACCTGGCTCATTGCTTGGCTTTGTTTGCAGCTGTTTTGCTCCTTCTGGGGTTTGGCACGGGATAGCTGTTGTGGTGGCTGCGTTCACCCTTCTGCATGTCCTTTTTCTGGCTCACCTTCCATTCAGAAGCCAGGTTCTTTTTTCCCTTGTTTTGTGCTCATTAGTGCAAAAGAAGCAACTGTGCTGCTGTCTTAGCTGATGCCTCAGCTAGACAAAGGAGAACAGCTTCCTTAGGCGGAGGGAAGATGTTTGTTTTGTACTAGGTGCTCACTTGGGACAAAGAGTAAACAACAAAACTAACTCCTTCCCCCCATCCTAACATTTTTGTTAGTTGTCTCCTATGAAGGTTCTCCTTTAAAGTGGCAAGATTTATTGACTGGACTTGAAGGCATCCAGATAATGCCTCAAAAGGCAAAACTATACTTATGTCAGCAGCATTAAGGGAAGTTAAAGTTGTAGATATAAGCAATCCAAACTAAGCCAGGAAGCTTCTGTTTGATTCAGACAGCTTATAGCTGGCTATCACTGAAGTTTTCTTTTGACAACTGCAGAACTATATCCTTTTGATTTTTCAGGTACAAAGTCCTGCAGTAGTTCGAAAGTGAGGAGCAAGATTTCATGCGTGCGACTGACTAGAGAGAGGCAGAAGCATTTTGAAATTATTCAACACAAGTTATGTTTTATTCTTACTGCTTTTCTTTTTAGCACCAGAAATCAGTGCTGATGTCATTCTTGTGTTAGCTGCTTAGTTTAGTGAGAATAAAGGACAGCTAAATTGGGTCCCTGCAAAATGCAACACCCAGATGGCTGAAAAGACAAGTGAACAAGGTGCTGAAATGAGAGGCTTTTGTCTTGGGTTTGAAAAAGAAATAAAAATCAGGCAGCATACAAGTAATACACATGACCATAAACAGAAGTGAAGTTCATTTTGAGCCTGAACTTTGCATTCCTTCACATCAAATCGGGCAGGCAGTATTGCTATACTTATTCTGTGTTAAAAACAGAAGCAAAAGCAAAGCAATGCAAAGAGAATCAGGCCTCAAGGAGTCTCTTTGGCAGTATTTCAGTACTCAGAGATAGTTTTTGCCGGTGAAGTGCATTTCACAACCTCTGTGCAGGCCAGGTGGTATAAGGGACACGAGTTCTTATGGTGATCCTTTCCAATGACCTCCTAGCCAAATGCTCAAGTGCCAAGGAGCATCCCAGGTTTTGTTTCTATCCCAGATCCTGGATATTTCACTGAATACATTTCAACCCCTTGTCATCGCAACATTATCACTGCAGAATGACAGCAGGCTAAGCCAGTAAGTTAACCTGGATCTTGCTGTATGAGACGTTACAACAGAGGCGAGAGTAGTGGCTACAAATTGGGGGACCACTAATCTAATAATTATCAGGTAATTACACAGCCACAGTGAGCCAGGTGTGGCTGCTTTTAGAAATGTCCCAGGAGGAAATGAAGTGGAGAGGGAATTATTCTAACATATGGCAATTTATCAGTTGCTAACACCAGCAAGACTTTGTTAAAAGATTCCCCTCGGGTTCCCTATGACAATGTCATGGATTTATGACTGGTGATGAACATCTCTCTGAATAGTGCAAAATGAAGTAAAGGATTACAGGCTTCTGGGTATTCTGTGATCTGGGATACAGGTGAAACAATTTCCACCATAGAGGGTGTCTTGTGACAGAAGGCAAAATGATTGCTGGTAGTCTGTGAGATTGGTAAGGTATAATATTATTTGCTTAGATTGTTTCACACAGGAGCTAGAGAGAGAGTTGGTAGCCAAAGAACCCAGAAGAAACTTGCTTAGTTTATCTTAGAAGATACTTTTTCATCTGATTTTCTCTGTTTTTCCAGCAGCACTGGTTATATCAGACATAGCAGCATAACACATAGGTGCTAAAATTAACAATTCTGTGTTGTAACAATCTCTTTCAAAAAATGGTGACTGGAGGGAACTGCTCATGAATAAAACTGAAAAGGAAGGAGGAGCGATGCATCATGGAAATGTTGGAAGAATTCTCCTTTCAAAATTTAAATGTGAAAATTTGTTGACAAGCAATATAGATTGCTTTAG
The DNA here is from genome assembly GCF_030936135.1 of Gavia stellata. Taxonomy (NCBI): domain Eukaryota; kingdom Metazoa; phylum Chordata; class Aves; order Gaviiformes; family Gaviidae; genus Gavia; species Gavia stellata. The sequence goes on from NW_026776490.1 coordinate 1,981,808, forward strand.
GTAGGGCAGTGATCATGTACAGATTATGGGGTTTTTTTCTTGTCAAAAGTACAAGATGACAAATGCTGAATTTTGTTTCACTGTAGGTTCACCCCATTGCTATGCATAGAAACTATTTTACCTTATGCCAGACATATGGAAGTGATCAATGTATGTAAATTACATGAGGAGAGGTAAAATACAGCTTTTTAGACTAGGAAATGTGTACTTGTTTCTGGTTATAAGACACTGAAACCACACCAGAGAAGGAGACTTCAGGTCTTAAGTTTTCCTTTAAAATAACAACTGGCGAGTGGGTAGAATAGCGATGATTTTTGATCATCACCATGAAAGCACAATATTGTCCTGAGCTGAACCACTCAGTCAGGTCTCTCGGACACCAGGGTTTGAGAGACAATTGCTTGCCTGTGCGGGGCCGGACTGTGGACCTGTTCTGTGCAGAGGTGAGCTGTTCTGGGACCCACTTATGAGGGTGTACGTACTATGGGCGAGTGCTCAGCAGTGTAAGACAAGTTTCTTCAAAGGTGGGGTTTAACAGGCAGGGCCAGCTTAAGTGTCTGCTGTTCATTTTCCTCCCCTGATGTCATGGTGTGCCCATGGTGTAATGATTTGAACCTACTCTAAAAACCAGGGGTTTTGAGGGGCTGAGTTATTTTGTTGGTTTCTGAGTGACCAAGGGAGGAAGAAGCAAGAGCCTAAGTCAGCTCTGCCTTTCAAATAGTTTGTAATACTACTGTCCCCCAGCTGGTGTCTAAGAAATTATTTTATGACCAAAATGCATTCACTTTGCTCCCAAAATTTTCCATTCCAAGAAAGTTGATTTTTTTTTGTTTTTTTTTTTTTCCTATTCAGTATTGCAGAGTAAGAAACTAATCTAGAGTCTGGCAGGGCTTTATTCTAAGGCATTGTCATATCCTTCATTCTGAATTGAAAAATGGACAGATCACTGGGTTTCATAAATGCATGGAGAAGCTGTCAAAGCTCCTATTTGCATGTGAATGGTCGGCTGAGGTAGGAAGGGAGATACGTAAATAATTCTCTGGCTAGCTCCTGGCAAAGATCATTGCATTTCAAAGTGCTGTGAAAAGCAGCATCATAAAACTTTAACCTATTCACAGGTAGGGAAACTCCAATGCCTTAAATAGAACTGCGGTAATAATGACCACTTGGGGAAAAGCGAATCTTAAAAAGCAATATCAGGTCTCCCACCACTATACATTTTCTGCTTCTTTTAATATTTCAAAAAAGATAAGCTAAAAAAGCCGCTCTCCCTCCCCCCCGTCCAAAAAAAAAAGGAAGAAAAAAAAGCAAAAAAAAGCGCACGATCTAAGCAGTAAGCAGATGTAGACCTTCATTGAAAGTCTGGCAGACAAGTGTGATAGGAGTGGAAGAAATGTAAGGGATTTGAGTATTATTCTGAATTGTGTCTGTATCTGACCCTGGAGGCACCCAAAATAATCATTACTTTAATCTTCCTTAGAATCTGCTCATCATTTCACTATTCTGCTCCGCTGTTGTACTCCAGTACATGCTGAACTAGGTAGAATGGGTGAATGTGTTTGTTTAAAACTAAATGTATACTTCAAGAGATACAGTTCTTCATGCATCCAAAAAGGCAAAAAAGTCAAAGTAAACAGTAGAAAAATGTGGAACACAGGGTAAAATAAAAATCTTAATAGGCTCTGAGCCAGACAATTTTCTACATGTTTTATTGTACCTCGTGTCTGCTTAGGTAGAATTAGCATATGTATATATGGAGAGAGAAAGATTTACTAAGCCATTTATGCCTGAAACAGCTCCAAAAACTGTGATCAGGCAAGGACTAGAATATGTTTCCAAAGTAAAGTTCACCTCCAAAGGTGATGTGAATTATCTACCTCCTTCTTAATCATGAGATAACGTGGGGCTGTTGCTGTAGTTTATCGATATCATTTCCCTCGATATTGTTTTGTAGTTTCCATCTACTTAACTCGAAATAGCATGACGTATATTTCATTCAAGCTCCATAATTCTGTAAATAGCTTGTGCCACCCTTGTAATCGTTTACAGCACACATTTTCTTTCTCAAAAAGCTTCTGCACACTAATTTGATCTGGTTACATTATGCTGAAAAGAACTCACAGAGACAAAGTTAGATGCAATTTCATTCACTGAATTTATAAAGGGCAATTATTCAAAGGCTCTGGGATTTGTTCAATCACACTAATATTCCTGTAATGAAATGTGATTTGTCTTGGTATTTACCAGGAGATTAAAAACGAAAAAAAGGACTGATCGAACAAACTCCTACTCACATGATGACTCCCACTGATTGCAACGTACATGGCACTTGCGATGTTAAGTGCCCTTTTAGGAGGTTATACAAGTTCTTCTTCACTTATGAAGTAATAAACCAACAACACCAAGCAATTGTAAGGATCACTTGAAATTTCTGAGCTCTGCCCAGTTTTCGGAAGAAATGAGGCAAAATCTGTTCAAAATACTGTTCTGTTCCCAGATTAAATTTTTCATTCAGTAACAATCCCCCTTGATCCTGCTTATCCCATGGCTCCACTGCGCTCTACCACAAGAAGAGCATTCATTGCCTTGCTGTGGTTCATTGCATCCTCATGTCCAGTATGATACAATGTCAATTGAAGTCACTACGGAAGACCCTCACTCAGTCTGGTGGATCTTTGAGTCCTTTTAAGGATGCGTATCAATATGAAATTCGATCAGGTATTTTTGAATGCCCAAGCAAGTTTAAACTGAGTTTTTGCGCAAAGGAATGTCATATCTTATCCACGTCCTCCTGTTAACAGGTCTTTCCACTGAAACCTTCTGTGCAGAAGTCCATCTGTGTGAATCACAGAATCATTAAGGTTGGAAAAGACCTGTAAGATCATCAAGCCCAACCATCAACCAACACCACCATGCCCACTAAACCATGTCCCGCAATGCCACGTCCACACGTTCCTTGAACACCTCCAGTAATGGTGACTCCACCACCTCCCTGGGCAGCCTGTTGCAATGCTTTACCACTCCCTCAGTAAAGAAATTTTTCCCAATATCCAGCCTAAACCTCCCCTGAATGTAACACAGAGCACACATTAGACACAAATCAGCCTTGAAGCAATTCCACAGATTTGAGCACAGTAACTTTAGATAAGTAACACTGCAAGTTGGAATAGGTGTTCCATAATGCAGTTGTTCTGTTTCAATAGCCATTCCCATATCTATCGAAAAAGGGCACAGCACTGTGGAAATTTTTATGTCTTACTGGAGTCTTACTTACTGTAGCTATGGCTCCAGACACTTTGAGTGAAAGTTGCTACTGCCTGCTTCGCACATGAGCTCATTGGAGAGGGCCCAGGAGCTCTCCCCACAGCAGGAGACTCCAGAGCTGCTTTCCTGCCACTCCAAATAGCTGCTAGTGCTAGCAGGAGAGCAAGGAATCCCTGCTCCTTTTCAAACATCAGTCTGACAAAGTGGGACAGCGAGCACGGGGCCATGTGCTCCCTCGCCCCAGACATCTTGTCAATGGGCTCTCAGTGCTCTTTGCAAAACAGCAAGAGAAATCTCAAATTGCAGCCACTCAGATGTAGCCACTTGTGCAGACACTTCTATTATCCTAAAATTTATTGTCGCCTATGTCACATGTTAAGAAAATGCAGAAAGTCTCAAATGCAGTAGGGGGTGGTGGGGCAATAAAATTTTTCACATTTTATGACAGGTACACATTTAAAGAAGGAAGTAAAAAGAATGTTTTCTATTAAAAATAGGAGCAGAAACCATTTGTGGCATAAAATCCAATAGGAAACACATTTGCTCTACTTCTGATCTCTGGTGCAGTTGTCTGTGAAGTCCTTCACTAGTCTGTAAGGGGCATCGATTTAATTAATTGGAGCTGTTACTTAAACTATGTTAGCAGTCAGAGAACAACCCACAAAGTAACTCATTAGTAAACAGGTCTATGATGTCGTGGAACAGACGCATCCTAATACTTCTCTAATGCTGGCTAAGGATGATGTTAAAAGTTAGAAATTGCATTATGTATTAACCTATATACAAAAGATTCATATACCCAGAAGGCCACTTACTCAGAAGTCTCTGAGCCTGTTCAAGTGATAACTAAAGGACACACAGACATCAGACATCTGTGTAAAGTTGCTAGACAGTGGCAGGGTACGTGGAGCATAAATGCAACACGGGTAACTCCTTCCTCTCCTTTGTCCTACTGAGACCAGATGCTCTCTTCCACCCAACTGCTCTTCCAAAGGGATTTTTGTGTCTGGCTAAGCTCAGCCTGTGCCTCTGTGAAGCTAAGCTAAGGGAAGAAACTTCCCAAACTCTCTGAATTCTGAAAGTATCCTTAGGTGCATGCATGCATTTACCTACATAATGTAGGTAACATAATGAAGCTATTTACACACCCGTACTTGGACCAGATCCATTAACAGTGCAAAATTACGCCACGCCCTGCTGCAAGTTATTTTTAGCTGTTCCTCAATGTAAATGTCTAATTCAAAATTAAGTTTCAAAATAATCAATGATGTGTTTTGTGTTTCAGTGGGTATAAACATATGCGTTGCATAGTAGATGATTTAAGCATGAAAGGTCTTGCATTCCTAAATCTGTTACAGAATGTGGGTGGGAGGTGGATCTTTTCTCCTTTGCTCATACCAGGAAACAAAGAATGAATGAATATTTGTCATGATGTTTCATCAAGACAGCATTAACATTAATTGAAGATGCACGTGTACGTTGTGGAGAGAATGACAGCTTGCTTACAGTAAAAATTTCTGAAAACCAGGACGTTAGCTTTTAGTATTTGTACGGGGTGTTAGTATGTTGGTATTGAATTGACCCAGACATGAGCCTTCTATAGTAGTCAGTTAATTAGGCCAGGTATGGAGGAGATCAAACGCTATTTAAAAATCCCAACAACAAAAAGCCCAAACCCAACCCAACCAAAACCAAATGAAAAAACCCACCCAAAAAACCTAGCACAATTTTCTTCAGCTCTGACATAAGGACTATCAGGATCTATGTCTTCTCCTGTTCTCGTGTTCTTTCCTTAACCATCCATGCATGGTCACCAGTAGTCCCTGCATTAGATTGGCTTTTGGTCTGGCTGGATATTGCTGTTCTTTTGTTCCCATCTCCAAGATCAGCCTGGAGATTTCTCCATCAATGTCAGGATTCGTGCTCAGTCCTGCCCCCAGGGACAAGTTGATCCCCATGTATACCTGCTAAGCAACAGTTATAAGAAAGAAATAAGAAATAAAGGGTTGGGTTTTTTAGCAGTGTCCCTGTGTCTTAAACTGGAAATGGAATGGTATTTTATCCTGACATGCATTTAAAAAAAAAGTACAAAATAAAAAAAACAACAACCCCAACAACAGCAAAAATCCCAAACAGAGCTATTTCTAATAAAAACATTACTCATACTAGTATCATAGCCCTGACTTTACATTTATTGGCATAAATGCAAACTTACAAAGCTGTGTGGATGCTTGCCATATGCAAATCCATCCATCCATAAATCAGTGTACAGACTGGAGGCTGCACAGCTGAAGTGACTGTAATGGTAAATGAAACCTTTCACCACCAGGTCAAATGCAGTTCAGCATATGTGGTAAATGAAAAAGCGCCATCATACAGGAATTGATCTGTGGCGTGTGTGAAACGAGTGACTGACCAGTTCACACTGTCAGCCACCACAATAGGCACCCCAGGTTTGAGCTGGCAAGTAAGACAGAGCTGAGCTGTGATGGCAAAGCACTGAAGCAACCTGGCTGATGACCGTTCTCTCAAAGTCATGCATAAACAGAGAATTTGCCTTGTGGGACTGTCTGGTAGTGTATTACAAGGATTAGGCAGGCGTTTTCCATCAAAATGAATTGTCAATGAAAAAGGAAGTTTCCATTTAATCAAAATTTTCCACCAGTTCTATCCAAATGAAAACATTACTTTGGATCGTTGTGCTGATCTAAGGCACATAATATTGTATTCGTCTGACATTAACCTCTGTGTGTTCAGGGTAACAGCGAGGTTTATAAGAGCTTCGTGTGGTTTTGCTGCTTTCTTCCCCATTCTTCCCTGCACAGGACCATAAATCCCATTAAAATATTTCAGAGTACCTCAGAAATCAGAATAAGGCTTATATGATAGCAGGACAGCATAAAACATACAGCCCAGTGCCCAGTCTCAAATCCTGGCCAACAGCTCCAAATTGGGGATGAAGTATGTTTATCCTCTGTATAAGGTGCAGTTCAGTGTCAGAGGATGCCATGTAAGACAGGACACACTCAGAAGCGTTTCCAGACTTCTCGATTTGGGGATATGGCTTGGCCATGTCTGGGCTGTGGAGTACGTACCCTGTTTTTCCCCATCAAAGCCTAAGAAAGCTGGACACCCAGATCAGAACAGACATAAATAAAATGATCAAAAGCAAAAGTTATACATTCCTGGATTTCATTTTGTTCTAAGTTGTCATTCTGTGACAAGTTCAGCATTTTGACTGTTTGTCTTCATTTGAAAACAGATGTTGGAAGATTGTAATTGCCCTTGAGACAAAAAAAATTCCTTGCTTTTCTCGGCTTGACTTATTCCTGCTCTGAAACTGTGTCATCCCAGAAAAACAGTGCCACATAAAGCTCCTGTGTGAGTTGTGAAGCTCCAAACCATCTTGACACATACAGCTATGTGTTAATGTCCAGACATAGTCCTCAACATTTCTTGCAGCAAAAACAGCGTTAAAAATTAATGTCTGATTCTTTAATAGAATTTAATACATTATTAAAAAAAATAGTGTTGTTATTGGTTATAGTTTGCTTAACAGAACTATTGCTCTGCTTTTAAAGAACAAAGCTTTTAAGACATTGATAAGTTGAGATGTGTTTGCCTTCACGTTTCAAGGATGTTTATAATGTCAGGAAGATTGGTCTTGTGGCTAAAACTCTGAATTGATAGATGACCTTCAATTCCAGAATCTTACACAAACTTTCTATGTGACGTGAGATGATATCTCTGTGCCTCAGCTTCCAATCTGTAATTGCTTTTTATACACATTTGTTTTATTTTCCATTGACATTGCATGTTTTTTGGAGGCAAGGACTGTTTCTGCGCAATGAGATTCTATCTGGACTTTTCAGAACAAGTAGTACAACTGATAAATAACACAAGTGTTTAGTTCAAGGCTCAAACAAACGTCTGAGTACCAAGAAAAAAGCCTTACTCTTGCTTTCTGGTAAGAAAGCAATAAAAAAAATTAAATATATTTTTAAAAAAAAAACTTTGAACAATTCCTTAACAGTATATCCAGCCTAATTTCACAAACCCAAGCAATTTAGTCACTTGAAAGATACCTTTCTGACTTTTGCAACTGAGAAATGAATTTTTTTAGAGGCTAGTTCCTTTTAGAAGGAGGAAAAAAAGGTGTTACTTAAAAATATCACTTTTATAATTTCCTCTTGTTCTTAAAGTTTCTTTAAGTGATTATTCCACTACATATAAAATTCAAAAGCTGACAATTTTAGTTTTCAAAATTTCTCCCTTACATATCATCATCTTCATGTTATGCAGTTCTCTAGATAAAAAGGCTGCAAAATTATTCAGGTTTGCTACATACATTCATTTCAATATGAAAAGCCTTGTTTGTCTCACATTGCTGTTGAGGAGCAGCGGTTTCATTTTCATTCTGATTGGTGCTGAAACTCTTTGTTTGTGCATTCCCCTCTTTTTCTTTTTTTTTTTTTAATTTTTAATCTGTGGTTTCAGGTGTAGTTTGTTATATCAGTCGACTGGAACACTATAGATTATCGGGGACTTCCAGGTGTCACACAAGAAGAATCACTGTTTTCCAAAACAAGCTGTGCAGTCCCCTAGGTTCTGGCATAGATGAATATATGGGTGTTACTAGGCATAGAAAACGTTTCTGAGGAGTTAATCCCATGTTGTGTTTGAATGTTAAGGAAACCATCTACTCATTCTGAGGGGTTTAAGCTTTCTTCAGGAGGTAAGTCTGGAACAATGGTCCTTATTTACAACAGGTTTCCTTTATTTTCCATAAGGAATATAAAACCAGAATTTCTCCTTTGCTGGAGTTGCTCCTTCCTTGATGCAAGTGCGCACTGCCATTGCTGATTCATTCAAATACAGATTATTACAGTAATAATAAGTGACAAGCTATGTGTTATTTTGAAGTAACACACGTTATGGTTCACATCATGCCTTCAGAGACCTGAGCAATGTGTTATTTCACATTGACAAATGCTCCAAAGTGTTTGCGCTTATGAATAAAATATTCTCCATGTAACTTGACTTTCGAGTGTGCATTGTGCAACAGCATTAGGATGTGGGCCTCACCACAGTCATCCTAAACCTCTATCACCTTCCTCTTGGATTACTCCTCTCCCTTCTGTGGCGCTTGTTCAAAGCTTTTGGAAAGACACCAGCAGACTTTGATCAGTCCTTTAAACCGGTCGTGCCTGCTTGCTACTGCCTTGGTCTGTATGACATTCTGGATGTAATTCACGTCCTCGGTATTGCTCTATGGAAGGGCAATCTGAAGCCTATTAAATTCAGTAAGAGTCTTCCTATTGATCTCGGTGGCCTACAAACGAGGCCACAGTGGTTATAGCTGGTGTTACAACACGAGTTCTCTTTCTGAGCTCAACCCCAACAGTTGGCCTTACCTGAGGGGACGGGCCAAGGTGCAACGTTATTTGGTTGCCCGGGATTTCTGACAAAGTCTTTTTTAGTGGTACGTCAACAGCGCTGGATCTTGCTCTGCAAGCTGGAAAGTGCTTTAACATACAGGAATGATGCAAGGGTCAATTTTTGCATGGGCGCTTGCCAGCTAAATGCAAGCCGTGGTTTGGTCCCTTGAAACTGAACTATTAAATATGCGTGAAAACTGAGAATTAAGAATGGTAACATAAAGCAGCATAGGACCTGGTGTTACACAAACTACTCTGGGCCCTGAGCAAACTGTATCGTGTCTTTTGTTAGACTGCTCGGGGTGCTGCAAGTCTTTTGGGGCAGATAAATATACAGTCCAGGCGTGCCCACCAGAGCCAATTCCATCAGACGGATAGTGAATTTGTTCTCACATAAGAAATATCCAGGACTGTGTCTTGTTGCAAAATCCAGAAAAAATGTGAATTAAATCATCAGCACATCTTTTCCAGTTCCAGTGAAATTTACCTCCTACATAACATTTCCAATATAGAAAGTATTTCAAGAGGAAAATCTCACATGGATTAATGTTTATTGGTTGCCAAGGCAATAGTTTGGAGACCTCTCTAGCACAAAACAGATAATATTATAAGCAGAAGTAGATTAGTATGAGGAGAAAATCTGTTGACTTCGGGGAAGACAATGCTCTGAGTGTTTGTTATACCTTTTTGAGATTATATTAATTTTGCTTTGGTCATTTTTCTGTTCCTTGCTGTACTTTTGTACTGTTATTTGTATGACAGGAGAAATGAAATATCCCCATGAAGACTGGATGCCACTGTACAATGCAAAACAGTGTTTCTGTGTGGAAAACCTGACAGTGCATTTAACAAGCCAGCCCTAAGGTAGGCAGGGAACTGAGACACCATAGGATAAGTGGTCAGGCCAAGGTCATACTGTGGCTTTTTGGGAGACATGGGAAAAGGACACAACCACATCAGTCCTGAATTATCCAAGTTTTGAATGAGGAAAAACTAAAAAAAAAGGTACTAGCTGATTTTGTTTCTGAGGAGTAAAAGTGAGGAGCTTTAGCAGATGCTACTGAGATTGACAGCTGAGAAAAAAGAGTTGAGATATAAAAAAGGAAAATAAATGCTGAGGATTTCTGTATTTATTTCTTTTCAGCAAATGAAGTCTTTAAATTCTCTTTTGTAATCATAAGACAGTATCAGTATATTGGGCTTTTCCAAACCAAACATGACTGTGGATCTAAGCAAAAGAAGGCATTTAAAACAACATTCACTCTGAATCATTTCAAGCCTAGCAACAGATTACAAGAGCATTTCAGACAGGAACAGGAGCTGAATCCTGCACAGTTCTGTTCCAGAGTACATCTGTACCAGCTCTTCCTCCTTTTTTATATTCTCCCTACCACCATCATGATCCAACCCGTGTTATGGAAGAAGGCGAGAAGTTACCATGTTCCTTTAGAGATGAACTTGCCCAACTCCTTGCCAATTATTGCTAGGTTTTGTTTTCTGCCATTGTACCTCTGCAGCTCTTTTTACAGTTCTTCTAAACAAAACCAGGACAAAGTGATAATGAATTTTTAGATCCTTTGATTGACTGATTTCAAATTATATTCAGTTTTATCTATAATCTTTGATATTTCTGAAGTTGCTCTGAACCTCGATTTTTCAAAGGTAGCTAGTCAGCAGAAGTGTTGGATGTTTAACACCTTTGAAAGTACTGTCTTTTAAAAGAGACAAGCCAAATCAAAGTAATATTGCTCATTCATCCTTTAAAAGCTGTGTTCTTCTCATCTCTGCCCCACACTATACATTTTTTTAAATCATGTCTGTAGTTCATAGATCCCTTTTAATCAGATGTGAAGGTAGTCTTTGTAATTTCTAGTATATATATGCATGTGTACATTCTAATATATGTATTATAGGCTAAGATAAAAATATTGCAAATATATTATATGATAATGTCTTCTAGTTACTAGAGAGAGATAGAAACAAATTAAAAAAAAAACAAACTTGACTTTTTTGTCAGAAATCCAAGCCAAACTTTCCGGACTTGGAAACATATTACCCAATCTTTTTTCTTACGTAGTAGTTTCTTTTACTTAGCATAGTGGTTTTCACTGTCCTGAAGAAGTAGGCCAAACCACTTTTCTGATATTTTTCACTCCACTGGATCAGAGGGCTGCTCATCTCTCTTGCCATGAGATTCTATTTGCATCTCAAGTTAAAATTTTCTGTCTTGTCATCTTGATTGTTTGCCTGAGAATCTTTCAGGTGAGATCATCTTACTGTCTTTATCAGAGAGATCTGGCAAGATACTAGAGTTGTTCAACGTTTTCAAGGATGGTGCACAGTACCCTGACAGAGTCGAAGAGTGATGAGAGCAAACAGATTTTGATATCTAGTTGTCAGAAAACTCAGATATGAGATGCTTTCTAACTCAAGGACTGAAGGTTTTGCAAAGTTTATTCAGTGCAGAGGTTTCTTAATTGTTCGTGACAGTGTTCACCTACTCCTCAGGTTGTAATTATGTCAAACAAGCAGATATTTGTTTTCTCCTGCTGCTGATGACCCCAATGAATTCGGCACATTTTTCCTTAGAATACGGGTGTCTATTTCTATTTCCATTGAAGGTTTGGCTCAAGGTCATATTTGGTCAATCGAGAGACAGGAGTCCAGTGGCACCAGGCGGGTACTGAAGTTAAAAGTGGTTGCATTGCATAATCCGAATGTCACCTATTTAATCATGCTACCTTTCTTAGAGGAGCTTCCCAACTTGGATGACAATTATGGATTTGTGGCTATTTGCTTGTTTGCTGGACGACTGAGGTGAGTATGAAGGTCACAGGGGTTCCAGGCAGGGCTGCTAGAAGAAACCTGCATATTACAGTGGTCTGGGGAAGCAGTTTGATGTAGAATCCACTCAAGCCATCGTTAAGATCCTGAATATGCAGTGAACAACATTTCCTTGCATGAATGGTACAAAATGACCCTACATGTTAGTCTGTCATGCTTGGTAGGAAACATATACAGGTATGTTACAGCATTTAGTAAGCCAAAGCTTACTATTCTCTGTGATTACAAACCCCCCAAGAAATGTATGGCATTATGCCAGCTCCATTTGGTGCATCCACAAAATGTGCTCAAAGGTCAACTCTGAGCTTGCTAAGATGGCTAATGCAGTTGTCAGTATGCTTTCACCATACAAATTGTTCAAGAATAAGAAGCTCTGTCCGCTGTAGGGCTCAGCTGTAGAGAAAGTGTTCTGTCTGGAGACAGGCATGCTAGGCCCAGAGTTTTGGAAATTATTCCAGTCATATCAACAGCATCTATTGGCGGGGTCCGATGAAGTAAGTGTTGACGAAGGGTCAGGGCTAGCAATACGTATTGACTAACATCGATCATCCCATCCCTGTGGGCCATGAGGAAACGTGGCAAGAAGTAGGATAGGGAACTGGTGCTCTGTAGTAAAAGATACAGGCCTAAAATATTTCTAGGGATGTGAATATAATTTCTCTAAATGGGTCTTGAAATAAACAAATTAAGTAGAAGTGGATAGTGTAAAGCTTGGGAATATGGCCCTATGCTTTAAAAATCCATAATAAAGTGAATCCAGACATTTTGATTCCATTTCTTCTCCACATCTCTATAAAAAGCAAGTACAAAAGGAGAGTATGGGCTTGACAAAGAGACTTTTCCATAGAGTTTAAAGCAGCAATCTCACAGAAGTGGAGCGTAAGGCTTCAGACCAGTTTTCAGTAAGAGGAGCTTAGTCCCCAACCATGATTTGTACCTTCAAAACCAAATTAAACTTCTTCATGCTTCAACTGCTAAATGGAGCTAGTGCTGCCAAATCATCTTTGAACCATGTCTGGAGGCTGAAGGATGAAAAGTATTGATATTATTAATAATGACTGATAGCCATGGACATTACAGGGGATTTGTCTTCACTAACTTATGACAGAGTTATAATTCTCTTGAGGCAATTACAGACTTCTATTTACCACATAGTGTTGTGGCTTGGGGGAACATTAATTTACAGAAAGATGAGAGCATTGTGAGGCAAAATAATTTTCAGTATGTGGAAAATAAACCTCTCCACCACATTTGATAATAAGCCTGTGACCCAAATGCTGATTAGGTCACATTAAAAAAGGGGAGTGTTATCACTGAAGAGTCAAACTGAGAATTCCTGAAAAGTTAGACGTCTCTACAGAAATGAAGAGAATTGTAGTCATTTTACCAGGACAGAATTTGGCTTTGTAATTTTGCTTCTGAAAATAGGGTTACCATGCACAGCAGTTCTTGACCACTCACATCAACACATCTTTTTTTTGTTTGTTTGTAAATGCATTGATTTTTAACAGTAGCAGTTTATTGTTCTTAAGGTCTAAGGATACAAACAAAGCAAGATCTCAAAAGGAGAGAGAACATTTTTTTATTAAAACTGGAAGAGTTGGAAAATGTAGTCAAGGCTTTGGTCATAAACACACTCCTTCAAATCCACAATAAGGAATAAGGACTATTGAGAAAGAAAAGTATAAAGTTTCTGTTTGATTGGGTTTACAATACTGTACAATTTAGAACATTACTAGAAGCTCTGGCTTACAATTGAATATAGTGAATCTCTTGTACATTGCCTTAGATTTCTGTTTTGAATTCATATTAGAGTTTGTGTTGAAAGTAAAAGCTCTAATAACTAGAAAATAAACCAAAATAATCAGATATGAACTTCAACAATATGAACCTGTTATACTGAGTATAAGTGCCTGTTTAAAGGGATTTCTGTTCATCATTCTTTGTAATTCAGTGTGATATTGTATTCCATCACCAGCAGCTTAATTTATTTCTTTCACCATCTGTTCTTTTTTTTTTCTTCTTCCATGCCAAAAAATCAATAGCACTCAATGAGCAAAACGAAGCTATTCTGTAATTCAACGAAACTGGTTTTATGCTGTTGTTATTCAGAATATATTGGCTTATTTCTTACACTGGTTTTGTTTAGCTAACCAACCCTTTTGTTTTCTAAACCTGTAAAATTTGAAACAGTAAATACTGTGTGTGAGCTGCTAGTACCAGCGCTTTTGTGGCTGTTACTTCATGAGACATATATCAGGCCAGTTGGTTTTTAATTATAGGCAATAGCTAAAGCCTAATAATAAGTGTGGGTACCCTTGCCACAACTCTATCCGGCTCATCCCTTATACAGAGCAGGCTGAGCCACTTGCATAAACAGACCAGTAGTCAAAGCACTTTCCATGCCAAGCAGTATTAATCTAGCGATATCTCGAAATGTCCTTGTGTGTTCCCTGAACCGCCAAAATAATTATGTAAGTTTTGTGAGCTCCTAGAACTACAACTGTGCTCTCATTAACACCTCCTGTCCCTGTGGAGATATAAATATATATGAGTCTTCAGAATACAAAGTTTTAGATCAGAGCACTTTGCTGAATACAGGACCAAATGAAAACTAAAATCAGTAACGCAGAAACTCTCTTCGGGGTCTGAAATGGAGAAGTAGTAAGGACCACATGTGCTTGTTCATCAAGGTGATGTCCATCCATCTGTGACAGGCTTACATAGAGAGCCTCATGCCATGTCTTGTGAAGAAATGGTGGTAAATGAGAGGGTTTAGAAACCTCACACTGGAGCTTCAAAACTGTGATCAGTCTTCTGGCCTAAATTGGAATAAGTTGGACATAGGTAATTTAGCCATTGAAGTGCCATGACCCACAAAGCACTGTAGTATTTAGGCTCAGTTTGACAGTTGATTTTTAAGGCTAGATATCCTATGATCTTAAACTTGTTGCTTCTTCTGTGTAACATGATGTCACCGAATTTCACATCATAGTGTCAGTAAGTCCATATTTTCAGCTGAGTAGTTCTAAATGACAGGCAAAAGATGGAGTATATGATTAGCCAAAAAATGCCGTGGCAAAACTCTCATAGTTCTTATTAGATTAGACTCACACTTTTCTGTATAAGAAAGGCTAGTAAAATATATTTTACTATGGAAAATATAGCTAGCTGCACAGAATTCCTTTCCACATGCACTTATAATTTAATACAATTCTTTCTTTCTACTAAATACTATTACTATAATGCCAGGAATTATGTTGGATTTCAGGTTCATATCCCAACTGTACAATTCAGGATATGCTTCAGACCTGTTTATTCAAATAATTTTATTCAGACTGTGGCTAAAATAAACAGGGAAGCAATTTGAAGAAACTCGACGCAGGTTTTTCTGAAAGTCTAGTAGACATAATGATTAATATTTCCAGGAAGGCTGATGATTAGAGAAAATAATGGTATAGAGAAGAGCTTTCAGAAAAGAAGAAGAAAAAAGATGGAAAAGAGCTCTTACTGAAAATTGCTGGTAACCTAAACCACCTGCAAAAATAGAGCATTTGCAATAGAAGACCTTAAAGTTGAAACAGAAGTGAAAATAATACAATTATTAAATTAAGGATAATTGACAGATAAAATAAAGTGATTGATAAATGGCAATAGTGTGCTTGCTGTTTTTCCTCTCTGATTTCAAACAGAACATGATCTTCATTAAGGATTCATTCAAACGGATGTGATGAAAGACAGAAAACTAGCAGGAAAAATATATCATGGCTTTACACAGTTATCATTAAGATGTAGCTCTTTGTCAGTTACCAATTCATCAGCACTGAGAGTGCTTGCCTTCAGTACCTAACAACATCCTCATGCTAACAGTGCTCTTTTCTCTTGAAGTCTCATTTATCTTCCTACACAGGTCATTAAAGTTTGAACCTGCTTGCTTGAAGTTGTGTCTATGGTTGCCACTTTCTCTGCATCCACCCCCACGCTGTTCTTGTGCTCCTGAGATCTCTTTATTTCAACAACAGCAGCAGCAGCAAGAGTACTGGAGTTTTTGCTGGTAGAAAACTGAGGAAAGATTTTGTTTTAGTTTCATCTGAGTTTCTAATTTTAACAAGTTGCAATAGTTTTCCCTAAGCTACAAGGTCTCGCTTTTAGTGGGACTTGGTAAGTCTTAGAGCGTCTGCTCTCAGCTACATAACACATAGTACACATACATTGCCATTATTTGGATATTTTTCCTTGCTTTGCTGTTCACTGGTTCTGTTTTAGGTGCCTATGTGCCATGACAGAACACCCTAATTCATCGTTGTGCTTGTGCCTTCCTACTTGAGGAAAGAAGTTTACCCTGTGGACTGCTGTAACAATGGTGGGATATATAAACAAAAAAGGTTTGAATTTCTATGCGAAAACTACATGAGTTGTTAAAATGAGAATATAAGTAACTGCATGGGAAACTGGATATCAGAGATGTCCATGTGCTCCTGAGCTTTTGGCCTTCTCCTTATTGACGGTGAGAGGGGTGTCAGTTATTACAGAATCACAGAGTAATTTAGTTGTAAGGGACTTCTGAAAGTCACCTAATTTAACACCGAACCCCTGCCCCAAGCAAGGCTGACTAAATCAGGTTGCTCAGGGCTCTGTCCAGACAACTCTTGAGCGTCTTCAGGTTGGAAATTCTACAGCCTGTCTGGGCCTCTCTGCCCGTGTTTGGCCACTTTCACGCTGAAGAAGTTTCTCCTGATTTCTGATCAAGATTTG
This sequence comes from Gavia stellata, assembly GCF_030936135.1. Lineage (NCBI taxonomy): Eukaryota > Metazoa > Chordata > Aves > Gaviiformes > Gaviidae > Gavia > Gavia stellata. The sequence continues at coordinate 1,998,109 of NW_026776490.1, forward strand.
CTGTGGTGCCTCTTGTCCTGTCACTGCGCACCTCAAGGAGAGTGTTTTCTCGGCGTCCCGCCCCGCCCGCCCCCCCACCGCCGCCGGAGCGGGGCAGGACGCGGAGCTGCAGCGCCCGGTGCGCGGTGCCGAGGGGCCGGTTCCCGCCCGCCATCGCCTGCGGCGGGAGGAGCTCGTGGGCAGCGCCGCCCGCCCCGCCCGCCCCTGCCGCTGCGCCCCGACCGGCCGGGGGGGCTCGGCTCGGCCCGGCTGCGCTCGGCTGGACTCGTTCCGGCTCGGCTGCGCTCGGCTAAGCTCGGGTCGTTTCGGCTCGGCTCGGCTGCTCTGGGCTCGGCTCGACGGGGCTCGGCTCGCCCGGCTCGACACCACTCGGCGGGACTCGGCTAAGCTCGGGTCTTTTCGGCTCCGCTCCGATCCGCTCGTCTCGGCTGGGCTCGGCTCCGCTGGACTCCGCTCGGATCGGCTCGGCGGGACTCGGCGGGACCCGGCGGGGCGGGTCTGGGCCGGGCCCGGTGCCGGTGCCGCAGCCCCCGCCCAGGCGAACCGGCCCGGGCGCTGCCCACGCAGGAGCTCTCCTCGGGCGGGTCCCGGGACACCCCTGCCGAGCTCCGCCGAACCCCCCTCGCTGGGCGGCAGCCGGCGGGACCGAGAGACCCCGGCGGGCGCAGGGCAGAGGCGCGGCGGTCCCGCCCCTCCCCGCCCCTCCCCGCCCCTCCCGGGACAGAGGGGTCCGCAGCGGCTGTCCCGGGGCTGCTGCCCCACGCCCACCCGTGCGGCGGCACCGGAGCGGGTGGAAGAGGCCCCCGGCTGCCGACCCCAAACGCGCCCCCCCGCAGGAGCTCCCGGAGCGAGGGGGCCCTGGCCGGGGACGCCCGGCGGGCTCCAGCCCCGGGACGCGGAGCAGCTCCCCCGGGAGACGGTGCCGCCGCCGCCGCCGAGCCCCGCTGCGGGGAGCGGGGTGGGGAGCGTCCCGCCGGCGACCCCCCACGTCCCGGGTGGGCAGCGCGCGCGCGCACCCGCGTGTGCATTTGCTTTTCCTCCTTTCGCAGCAGTTTGGAATAACGGGGCGGGGGGGGACGGAGCCGGGGCGGGGGGGCGGGCGCGGCCGGGGTGCAATTTCTCCTTAATAATGTCATAGTCCCGATTCTTTGCAGTAAAACACATTATCATTAAATTGCCATGACGGCTCTGCTCCGCTCTGAATTGTTTATTGCATCGGGATTTCGATCGGAAAAAACCTCCGAGTCCAATCATCAAGAAAAAGCACCAAAAAAGGCAAAGTGTCCATTGGAAATGCTGAGAAACACTTCAGTAACTCCTGAATATATTCCCTGTTTTCACTGTGAGACTCCAGCTCTGAAGGGGGGGAAGCAGAATACAGAGATCCGGTAATACCACACTATACCATCTTTAACTCGCGAGAGCGAAGCGTAATACGCAGCAAGCTGCAAATACAGTGCTCTTCACTTACAGTAGCTGAAAGCATTTCATTCCCGTTTTTCTATCCGTTGCTGGGTTGGGGTTGGCTTTCCCCCCCCCCAACTTTGAGCTGTATGAAACAACTTGGCTTACCTGGAGGTGCACGGCGCTTGTGTTCTAGCTTGTGCTGCGGGTTCTTCCTGCAAAGAAGAAAACAGTAAAAGCTCAGCTCGCTACCGTGCTCCACACTTGACAAGCTCTGAACTCCTCGGTGTTCCATGGATGATTTCCGTTTCTTTTTAAAATAAAATTCTGTGACCAGTGCCTGACCACAGGCTCTCAGCTCAGGGTGGAATGGAGGGTGGGAAAAAACCCACCAGATTAAAGCAGAGTTCCTAAAGAAGAGCATAAGACTTCCTGCACACGAGTGCCTGGATAACAAGGGATCTAATCGCTGGGATCAACCTCTGGTAAAGCTCGGACTGAGATCCCATTCGGACTGAGAATGATCCCACTCTGTACTGGGAGGGGGCCAGGGGATCCAGTTTGGACTGGGACAGGGCCCAGTCTGTCCTGGGAGGGGGCCAGGGGCTCCAGTTTGGACTGGAACAGGGCCCAGTCTGTCCTGGGAGGGGGCCAGGGGCTCCAGTTTGGACTGAGAATGATCCCAGTCTGTCCTGGAAGGGGGCCAGGGCATCCAGTTTGGAATGGGAATGATCCCAGTCTGTCCTGGGAGGGCGCCAGGGGATCCATTTTGGACTGGGACAGGGCCCAGTCTGTCCTGGGAGGGGGCCAGGGGATCCAATTTGGACTGGGAATGATCCCAGTCTGTCCTGGGAGGGGAGCAGGGGATCCAGTTTGGACTGGGACAGGGCCCAGTCTGTCCTGGGAAGGGGCCAGGGGATCCAGTTTGGACTGGGAATGATCGCAGTCCATACTGGGAGGAGGATACCGGATCCAGTTTGGACTGGGAATGACCCTAGTCTCTAATGGGAGCTGGCCAGTGGATCCAGTTTGACTGGGAACGATCCAAGTCTTTCCTGGGAGGGGGCCAGGGGATCCAGTTTGGACTGGGAATGATCCCAGTCTGTACTGGGAGGGGGCCAGGGGATCCAGTTTGGACTGGGATCGATCCCATTCTGTCCTGGGAGGGGGCCAGGGGATCCATTTTGGAGTGGGACAGGGCCCAGTCTGTCCTGGGAGGGGCCCAGGGAATCCAGTTTGGACTGGGAATGATCTCACTCTGTACTGGGAGGGTGACAGGGGCTCCAGTTTGGACTGGGACAGGGCCCAGTCTGTCCTGGGAGGGGGCCAGGGGATGAAGTTTGGACTGGGACAGGGCCCAATCTGTCCTGGGAGGGGGCCAGAGGATCCAGTTTGGACTGGGACAAGGTCCACTGTGTAATGGGAGGGGGCCAGGGGATCCAGTTTGACTGGGACAGGGACCAGTCTGTCCAGGGTGGGGGCCAAGGGATCCAGTTTGGACTGGGAATGATCCCAGTCTGTCCTGGGAGGGGGCCAAGGGATCCCGTTTGGACTGGGAATGATCCCAGTCTGTACTGGGAGGGGGCCAGGGGATCCAGTCTGAACTGGGAATGATCCCAGTCTGTCCTGGGAGGGGGCCAGGGGATCAAGTTTGAACTGGGAATGATCCCAGTCTGTCCTGGGAGGGGGCCAGGGGATCCAGTCTGAACTGGGAATGATCCCAGTCTGTCCTGGGAGGGGGCCAGGGGATCCAGTTTGGACTGGGAATGATCCCAGTCTGTCCTGGGAGGGGGCCAGGGGATCCAGTTTGAACTGGGAATGATCCCAGTCTCTCCTGGGAGGGGGCCTAGGCTCGAGGCCTTGTAACTGTCCTGTGCTCTCACTGACTCACTTACTCTGAATCTTTGAGAACTGAGTGGCTTTTGGTTGTACAGTATTTGAACAAATATTACTGCCTAAGACTAGATTAGTCTGAGAAGCTGTGCTTACCTGAAACATGTCATTAAAGAGTTTTAAAGACCCCTTTGCTTCCTGCCTGATGAAGAATGTCTGCTTTTGCTTTTTTATCAAAGTCTTTCTAAATACTTCACTGTTTTCCATGGGAGATCATAGTGACCGATGCAGAAGAAAATGACTTGTTATGGCTGACCTGCAACTCTAAATGTACTCCTGGTAGAGGCCACTATGGTAGAGCACACGTTAGAGCCGAACACCGAAGTGGATTTCTTGTCACTTTGTCACTTGCAGCTTCCTGCGCTACCATGGCCATTTACCACACGGCAGTGGTTACCAGCGGGGGCATCACCACAGAACAGTGGTGCACACCGCTCCTTTCTGAGGAAGGTTGATGTTGTGAACGTAGGGCAGCGATTTAACCACTTACTTCCATTGGTAAATTCGTATTTCTAGCAGAAATTCTTTTATTTCCTACAGTTAGGGAAAAAAATCCTCCCACCTTATACGCGTTACATAGGTAGTATAACTGAAAAAAATTTGCATCCTCCTGTTCATAAAGCTACTGTGAAAACTCAGTTCAGTTAACAGCACTTCCCAAATGCAATTTTTGTACACTTACGATATGTATTTACAGTGGAATTCCTCTCGGAAAAGTGTGCAAGGTAAATGTGCAGTAGAAGGCAACAGTGCTTTAATGAAGAGGAAAAGTTAATGTCTGGGGGAAGGAAAAGTGTGTAGGAAGAGGGGAGTCCCTGTGGTTCTTAGGTGCCGCTCAGAGCTTCGGTGAATACCTTCTCCATCTTCTGCTGTGTGGATGCTATTATCCCTGAATTCATGGGTTGTATGGATTTCCTGTCTTGTGACAGATGGCAGCAAATTCTGTGCCTGAGCCTTAGTCCCTGAGCATACAGGTGTTGTAAATACTCTGATTTTCTAAAATAATCAAAATATGATCATATAGAAAGGTTAAATTTGATTAATAAATAAAATAATAAAATACAAAGGCATAAGTTAGGATTGTTCAGTTAGAAACAATAACCATAGGAACCTCACCAGGGAGTCACTGTTCCATACCAAGGAACTAACAGTAACGAGATGCAACGATGAAGAATTGAATAGAAAAGTCTTGTTTGAGTCCTGTGACAATGTGACCTGATAGGCACCAGTGATGCTGCTTGGAAAATTCCTTACCTTTCCCACCTTGATTCAAATATCAAGAATGCCAATCAATAAATATTAATAGAAATAACCATTGATTGTTTTAAGGATGGATATTGGTAGAATAGTATAATCCAGAGAGCGATTAATAAAAATTAAATTATATATATTCTGTATGAAGGTAACTAGGTATGAATTATCTGTGATTTAATCATAAACTAACTGTTGAACAATGTAGCATCATGAATAGGTAGAATTTGCTTGTCAAGACAATGATAAGTTGTAGGCCTGATCAGTAAACCGAGGAAAACTTAGGAAGATTCAAGAATGGAATTTTACAACCAAGCTCAGCATGCACAAAGATTGGGTTCAACTAAAGGACACCATGAGGAAGACTATGGACGACCACCAGAGGACATCAGACGACGACCTGTGTACCTGAAGGTGCATGCGTCACGAGCATTTACATATATTAATGAGTTCTCGGAAACGGTATGAGTATGTTAATTGTTTATTGGAAATGTGATGAATATGTATACTTTGATTGTAAATAACTTTTGTAGCAGAGAAACTAAGCACGCACACGAGGTGGAGTGATCCCCTGTGCGTCCAGCGCTGCAATAAAGAAGTGTCTGCTCACCTACATACATTGTGTAGGTGAGTTTTTATAGTACAGATTTGTAACACAGGGAACAGTGAAGTTGTAAAAGAATGGGAAGGGGTGGGGGGAGCTATCGGCCTAGATCATCTCTGCCTAGAAAACCAGAAATTTTAACTAAGTCATAAGTAGGTTCTGACACAAGTTTTGTTTAAAAGAGAAGTAACTGAGCAAGCAAGACAGTAAGAATTACCTTCTTTGTAAGGTGTTGATGAAAGGTTGGGTGGAGCCAGACAAACTCCGCTATTTCATCTGTTGGATAGCATTGCCCTCATCTGACCTAGGCACAGATCTCAAGTTTGGGACACGGAGAATTCGTGGTTTGATGGTCACAGTGGCATCTCATTGGGCACACGGAGACTGCATGCCTCTCGGCCGGGTTAAACGAGGCCTTCTGGATGTCTGTTAAATGCCAGGAAGACTGATACTCTCCTGGCAGTGCAGAAATGAGAAGTTGCAAGCTTCTGGAAGATTGCATTGGGTTAAAGATGAGGTCACTTGCATCTTTAATGCAGCGTGGGTGCGGCAGAGCGGGTGGCCTGCGTGTCCACAGACCGGCTGGAGCCTTTTTCTCTGGCTGAGTGCTTACGCTCGGAGCTGAAATGAGGTGTTCTCCGGGTCCTGATGGTTCCTTATGCCCTGACACAGTGCCCCTCCAGCTCTGCCTGTGCCTGATAGCTCAGCTGAGACGGGCCATTTTGTATAGCTTTGCTACAAGAAAACACTCACACATGTTTAATATTTTTAACATGCTTTACTGAACTTGTGATTATAAAGGCAATTTACAATAAAGCAATTAAATAAACAATAAGTTAAAACACCATACATTTACACGAAGTATTTCAAAGGGCTCAAATGACTATCAGGTTCCAACTCATTAAGACTTTAAAACAACATCAATCTTCAAAGTGTATCCACACCTATACTTAGCATTGTAACATGTTTGAAGACTCCCATCAACGATTAAGAGCACTGCACAAGACAGGCATGAATGATGTGCTTGAAGCTTCCTGGGAAATATGGGTTTTACCTCTAAATTGAATTGACTCTTTGGACAACAAATTGTAAACACTAGCAGCCTTTCTGGAGTACATGAGTGATACCCTTAGTGGGAACCAGTCTCCACGTCCCTCACTTAACACTGTAGTTTCACAAATGTTTCAGGTTAGTGCTGCCTAAAGACATACCCCACCTTTCTCCAGCCATCTGTTCCCATGCGCAACTCGTGCTACCCTTGAGCCAGTGCAAAGCACTTGTACGTTTGCTCAGTGAACCGGCCAGGGAAACTGATTGAGCTTCAAGCTAATTCAGCAAACAAACATGGCAGAGCACTAGCTGTAATTCTCCTTGATTTCCCTGGTCATGTTCGCTGTGCAGATGTGCTGGCACCAGAAAGACATCAGCACAGGGGAGAGACACAGTGCCTGGGAGCAGGAAGACTATTTCTGTAGGCAGCAGTACTGTTAAAAACACCAGTTAAAACCATCTTGTGGAACTACAGGGTTCAGCTTTTTCATTTTGAAACAAGAAACGTGTTTTTGAAACAATTTATAGTGCCAATCAAATAGTCAGGAGCAAAATGGTGGACTACCAGAATAGACAATAACTTCTTATGATCTCTCTCATCCCTCTTTCTCTCTGCCTCAGCCAGCCGGTGCCCAGGGGTGGAGTGGACTTCAGGTTTTCATCTCGAAGGGTGTATGGTGTAAAGAGTGCAGGGCCACCAGGCCGCAAACACAAAGCAATGCTCCAATACTGTAAACGGGATCTGTTCCTCCTCTCCGAGTACGGAAAGCCCACAGGATAGTTGGTACAACAGGGGCTGCTACAGTATCTCTTCTTTATTCCTGTCTTGACATACCCAAAGGCTTCATCATCATGAGGTTCTGTAAAATCACGTTCTTTCACGAAATGGTTTTCATTAACTCCGTGCTCCACCTTCCTGCATGGAGACTCCATAGGTGACAAAAGGATGGCAGCGTTTAGATGTCTTGGAGTTAAGTCCACTACGATACCAGAGTCACTGAACCTTCCAGGAGAAAATTCACCCAGTTCCTTCAGTGAAGACGGTGGGTTTAGAGGACAGGCATCTTGAGCTCTGAAGATGTTTTGAATGAGCTGCTCCACATCTAGGCTAGATGCCACCACGTCAGTCTGGATGGCCTGTTCCACCATCACGTTGCTGACTTTCTCCTCCTCCTGGAAAGAAGTTAGTTTCTCATCCAGAACATTTTCAAGCATCTCTTGATTCACAGCAGAACTGGAGGGAGCTGGATCACTCAACTCAGAGGTTATGGTGGTCAAACTGTCTTCACAGGAATCAGTCCCGTTAGCTGTGCCCTCATTAAGAAGCAGCCCACTATCTGCCACCTCCTCCAGAGCTTGGTCCTCTGTGGTGAGGCTGTCTGGCACTGTGGCACACAACACCAACGGCTTCTCCTCTGAGTCACACCTGTGCTCCAGGCACTGCTCATCTCTCACAGAGCTGCTCTGAGTCATCTCCATGCTCTGCAGCAAAGATTCCAGTTTCTTGTTTTCAATGCTAATGGCTATGAAGTATTGCTGCATTTTTTTGTCTTTCTCAGCCAAGCTGTTTTTCATGCTTTCAATAACCTGCTTGAGTTGTTTAACTTCCCTTCTTGCTTCCAAGGCAGCCAGCTCTGCCTCCACACGATGACACTCTTCCTCAACCCAGTCTTCCTTCATCCGTCCCAGCTGAGCTTTGAGTTCTTCCATTTCTGTTTCCCTGTAGCAAAATAAAAAAGTTATAAAGCTTCTGCTGACCGGTCAGTTAAAGAGTCAACGTGAGGCTCCACTGCACTGGGATGGCTATGCTGCAGAGATGCTCCAAGAAAGAAGCAAGCTTTTCCATGCAGCACTTGCTGCTGCCTTCAACGGAGCTGGCAGAGATGTTAAGTCGGCTGCCCAGACACACCGGCTGACTGCTAACTAGAGTCACCGACCTCGCCACACAGCCAGCAGCCTTGTGGGCTGTGCTCTGATCCTGGACATTCTGAGGTGCAAGTGCTGGCTCTAGGTAAGGTCCAACCAGTGCAGCGCTTAACATCTCACCTACTGCCTCACCCTGGAGGAAATGGAAAGCTGGAGGCTGGAAAGCTGCCCGGCAGAAAAGGACCTGGGGCTGTTGATTGACAGCCGGCTGAAGATGAGCCAGCAATGTGCCCAGGTTGCCAAGGCGGCCAACAGCATCCTGGCCTGTATCAGAAATAGTGTGGCCAGCAGGAGCAGGGAGGTGATCGTGCCTCTGTACTCGGCGCTGGTGAGGCCGCACCTCGAATGCTGTGTTCGGTTTTGGGCCCCTCACTACAAGAAAGACATTGAGGTGCTGGATCGTGTCCAGAGAAGGAAGGGCAAGGAAGCTGGTGAGGGGTCTGGAGCACAAGTCTGATGAGGAGCGGCTGAGGGAACTGGGGATGTTCAGTCTGGAGAAGAGGAGGCTGTGGGGAGACCTCATCACTCTCTACAGCTACCTGAAAGGGGGTTGCGGAGAGGTGGGTGTTGGTCTCTTCTCCCAAGTGACTAGTGACAGGACTAGAGGAAATGGCCTCAAGTTGTGCCAGGGGAGGTTCAGGTTGGATATTAGGAAAAACTTCTATACTGAGAAAGTGGTGAAGCATTGGGACAGGCTGCCCAGGGCGGTGGTGGAGTCACCATCGCTGGAGGTGTTCAAGGAATATGGTGGACGTGGCATTGTGGGACACGGTTTAGTGGGCATGGTGGTGTGGGGTTGATGGTTTGACTAGCTGATCTCACAGGTCATTTCCAACCTTAATGATTCTGTGATTCTGTGAAATGAGGAACTGCTGCCTGGATGCGTCCCCTGTGCCTGCCAGCAGCTCGTCACGTACAGCCAGAGCCAACACTGGCCTCAGACAGCAGGAGGGCTCGGGGCTGCAGGCATCTGGCTTGCTTCGCACCCACCCAGCCCAGCGTGGAGCCAGAGGCTGCTGCCTTGACTTGCAAGCAAGTGGGGAGAGGGGGCCCTTACTGAGATCCAGCCCTCCCAGATGCAGAGGTCGGGCTATCCCGAGCTGGTCCAAGGGGTCCCTGGGACTCTGCCTTGGGGCTCCACTCAAACACCCCTTTGTGCCCGCCTGGGCTGTGTGTGCTGGAGAGCCAGCTCTCAGAGCGCAGCTTTAGTAAACAAGATGACAGAGATGACGTCTGTTGCTGTGGAATGCACATTGCCGCTTTTTTGCTCAGCATCCATACAAAGGGCTCTTGCGAAAAATTCAGTATCTAAGCGACAAAACCACAAGCGGGCACACTGGTTGGTGTAAGAGCTTTTCTTTCATTAGGGGAGAAGGGGGACAGCTGTAGTCATCTTTCACTGAATCAAGTAGAACAGGAGACTAAGGTAATAACATGCTTGCAAGTCGAAACTCTTATGTAGAAAAGGTCTCAATGCTAAATCAGACTGGTAAAAAATGACCCTTTAAAAATATTCTGCTAGGGAAGTTCAGAAAAGGGAAAAGAGGCAGCCATATTCATAACTAAACTGCATGGTACGTATTCACAGAGCACACTATGAAACCTGAAATACCTGAAACGAACCTAATCAGATTGATCATATTTCAAATTTCTTAATGAAGACTTTATGCGGTCCAGAAATGAGTAAAAACATTCAGGATTCCCACCCCTAAATGCTCCTGAATTAGTCTTTCTAATTCTGATTTCTGAAGTGAAATATACCTTTCTTTAAGTTTGCTCTCAGATTCCTTCAGCTTTGTTTTCAAATGCCGCACTGTAAGTTCCTTCTGCTGCAGAGGAGTCAAGCACTGCTCTGGATTTTCTGGCTTCATGCTGTGATTGTCACCACAAGAAATGGTGACAAGAAAAAAAAAATCAAACCATCACATAACATCACTCCTACAGTTCTTAAGTCCTGGCAAAAAGAAAAACATCCCATACACTAATACAAAGCTTGACTCATTTGGGGCTCCTCACCGCCTGCACAAGTGACTCCCTCCGGCAAATCAAAGTACTTGAGGAAATGGCTGATTTGTGGCTCTAGTGCAAAATTTGGTATTTGTTATACTTGTCTTCAGTGCAGGGAGACATTTAACTTTAAAACACGCAGCCAACCCCTCACCCTAAACAGGTGGTGTGCCCAAGGGCAGGCAGCCGGGCCACCGGCAAAGGCACCCAGCTGCAGACACGGTCAGGTGAGGTAGTGTAGGGACTGCGTTCAGCTCCACATGTGAGGTAGGAAGCTGAGCACCCTGAAACCTAGATTCATCCTGTCTAGCTGTAGGTGCATATCTGACATGCTTGGCTGTTGAGTTGCCTGAGAGAGAGAGAGAGAGAGAGAGAGAGAGAGGGCAACAGCAGCAGCGTGGTGGCAATTTCTTCTCTGCAATACGTGTTGCATGCTCTGACAGGTATCTGTTTTCTTTCCTGTACGGGAAACTGCACAGAGAGGTGCCTAAGGCTGGGCAGGGTGAATTTTCACCTGAGTGTATCATATTTTCTATACTACCCCAGCCAAGACTCTCCAAAGCGAAAGGACCCTTATACAAAAGAACCAGTAAATCCACATGGGAATTGATGCCCTGAAACCACATGAAGGAGCCTGCCTTGGGGTGAAAACCAACTATAAGGGGCTTTGACTAAAAGTAACCTTGAGTTTTACAGTGCTGGAACAATAAAGCTTTTACAGGGGATGGAGCACCCTGTTGACTGGCGAGCCACCAATATGAGGAGTCACACCTATGCTGAGGAGCAAGTTGACCTGCACGGCAACCCAGACAGCCAATGCCACATTACCGTGCAGAGACGGTAAGTCAGTGCGCTGAACACTGGCATGCTGAAATAAAGACTTGCCTCATCACTGAGCTGCTGTCGCTTCCTTTGCATGAGCCTGGCTTGCTCCTGCTGGCTGAAGAAGCCCCGTAATTCTGGCGGACGTTAGCAGGACACATCTGGCTTTTGCCCAGTCTTGACAAAGGGTCCTTTTCACGAGAAGCAGGTGGGCTGGCTCTGGACTTGTAGGATAAGGATCCATTATTCCGACCATAAGGGCCACGGCTGCAGGGGAAGCAACACGGTTAAGGCATATTGGATTATCCTCATCACGCAACCCATTATGTGTCTTATTTTACACACAAAGTTGTCTAAACACTAAAACAGACAGGTAACTGTGAGTGGCCGTGAAGAAAGTCAGTCCCAAAGTCATCAGCCACTGCACGTTCTTTCACTGACTGTGGGGCACTCAGTCTGAATTACGTGATCTAGGAAAACCTCAGCCATTTTCACATTTCTCAGTGGATAGCACGATTCCCAGTGACTCCATCAGATCATCCACGTTCCCTGAACCTCTGACTCCATTAAGTAATGAGAGAACTGCAGCCTGGACTAGTGCCAAAAGAACCACACTTCAGCCTTTCCCAGCCAGGTCTGCATAGAGATGCCTGTCCACGGAGGTCTGCTGTAAGACTGCTTTCAAGCTCCTCAGCAAGCAGCCTGAAGGATCACAGCGTGCAGTGAAAACAGATTTTGGTTGAGCCACTGTTCTTTCCTGCCTTTGGCATACCGGCTGCTTCAGCTGCCATTGTCAGCTATTCACTTGCTTAGATATAGTTCGAAACCCACCGTGAGCAGTCTGAAAGAGTATTAAAAAAGCACAGCCTTTTCTTTCTTCCTTCCAGTTTCCCTCATACGTATCTACCTTTCTTTTCCCACTCTTTACTAAATAATCGGACTGTCAACTGTGTGCTTGACAGCAATTGGTATCTGCATTGCCTGACAGCTGCCAAAGGGCTGGGGTGCTCTGAGGACAGCTTCTCGAGGGGCATTCCTCACTTGCTTTGCCTTCTGCCCTACTACGCTGCTAACTTCGTCCTCTCATGCCAGTTGTTCTTCTAAACTGTAACGGAAGGGCTGGTTTCAAGAAAATATGGTAAAAGGCAAATCCAGACAGCAAAAGAGAAACCTTAACCATAAAAATTGAAATACCACAGAATTATGAAGCAAGCTCTCTTCTCAAAATCATCTGACTTGGTTTCCTCCCTTCTCCGAAAATGGAACCGTTTATAAGGAACAGGTGGTTAAGTGGCTGCCGCAGACCTCCATCACACTGCTGCCGTTTGGGTCATTTTATAACCATTTCACAATGAAGTGCAGGACTGTGGCTTGTGACAACGTGGAAACGTTTCACAGCGACTTAAGCCAAACAGTTAAAAGAGAACATATTGCAAAGGAGACATCTCTTTCCACTCGGTACAGTACAGCATCAACTCTTGTGTGAGGCAGAATTTGCCCAGACTGTGCGTAACACAGCCACGCATTTGAAGGAGCATTCTTACAGAGGACTTCTGTCCAATTAAGTAGGTCAGTATGCTCTAACGTAAAGTTACATTTAAATGCACAATAATCTATGAAATGATACATCATCTTACTGCAAGTAAGGTGATTTTAGAGCTTCATATTATATCTAGTATTGCTTTCTCCCCCAGCCAGTACCTTTACTTATTAGGTTTAACCTAGAGAGCACTTCAGTAACATTTATTTTTCCAACAGTCTCATGACACAGACAGGAAACTGCTCATTAAGCATCATTCTGCCAACCTCTGTACACTGGGGCAAGCTGCAACCTTGGAGACGTGTGTGCCTTAAGCACAGGGCTATCCCACTGCCAGTCCCAGCCTGCCTGCCAGCTCTTCCACAAAGGGCAGGAAACCAGTCCTGTCAGTTTGAACTCTTTGGTTTTGGTCTCCAAACACAGCATTTGTATTTTTTTTCTTCTTTCTCGTATCACAGTTCTCATCCACATAAGTACTGCCCGAGAGCACAGCATCACCCAAATTGTTTTAAAACTCACAATACTGCTATTGTCTGTATTAGCTGCAAGACCTTACAGAGTAGTCTACCTCTGCACTAGTGACACCTGCACTATTCACAAAAGATTGCTTTGCTTACTTGAGAGAAAAAGAAGATCTTTTGCTTCCAGCAGCAGACACATGGACTTCAGGCGCTGAAATACCGCCCATGCTGCCTGAAGAGCTAAAATCGGCTTCACTCCCTGGCAAGGAAAAGGGAAGAGTAAAAACATGATGATAACTCAAAGTCTGTTTTCAAAATAACAATGAATCCCAAGCATCCTTCCTTTGTCCGTCCTGTGTGCATTTTAGAAGTTGCATGAATTTTCAAACATCCCTGAGGACGAGCGCTGGGCTTGTTCCAGATTTTCAACGTGTCTTCAGAACCGGCACTTCAACAAGAGCAGAAAAAACATTTGAACACAAAACCCTCATGCTACAGAAGCCATTGTAGGACGCGGCCAGGAACATTTGTTGTGACAACCTGTTTGCTTTCTCACAGCCATCAGCACGTGAATGAGGCTGCTCACGTGGCTCCGTCAGAAGCCCAGTGATTCGGAACACACAATTGTGATGTCAAATGAGAACCAAAAATAGAGCGAAGGCATCTAAAACACAACCTCCCCAGGATTTAGATATCTAGGTACATAAATGCAAGTAAAATCCCAGTGTTTAAAGGGGCCAAATGTTCGAAATGCCACCACTATCTCTCTGCAAAACCTGCTGAGGTCTTTATGGTCGAGCTTCCACTTTTGAGCCCAGTAACCACCACTTACCCCATGCTCTTATACCACAGTGGAATCAAATAAGTGAGATTTGCATGACTAAGATAAAGACATTCGCTTCGCTTTCTATGCCTACACATAAATAGAGATACATAAACAGAAGGAACATACAGACATATGCACTCAATACTGCTCAAAAAGTGTTAAAAGGAATCACTCTGAGGGAAACAAATACTTTTAGGGAAGTAATTTGGCCACCAAAAAACAAAGTTCAGCAAACACTGAAGCTGTTTATGATTTGAAGTCAAACATGGCCAGAAAATGGAAAACCAGAGTTTTCTATTTTCTGTCTGAAATGATGCTTTCATTTTGAAAACTGTCAAATTTCTTTCTTCTTTTAAAAAGGGGTGAAAACATTAAAAAATCTCCCCAGTCATTCTAAAGATTTTAGGTTGAGTATCATCTCTGTTCAGTCTGAAACACAGGTTTTCTTTAATGTATTGATTTGGCAGCAAAGCCCCAAATCAGTTATTCCCATAGCTCCACTTTGAACATAACAGGGTGTCAGACAAAAAAAGAAATAGGGGATGTAAAGGAAAAGAGAACAGGGAATAATCTACCAATTCCTGAGTAATCGTTGCTCAGAAAATAGTTCCAATCCCAGGATTCTCATTAAAAAGGCGTTAATAACCTGCAGGAATCCCAAAAAAGGTCAACAAAAATGGTAACACGATTACAGGGCACTGTTTAGGAAGGGAGATGATGGGAACTTCTGTGTTCTAAGATAAAAAGAAATACTGGCAACACAGGGAGGAGGAACACAGCTGGAAAACTGTAGAGGAACTGTAGAGAAAAACAGGTAACAGCAACACAGGATTCTGGCTGCAATGTGTGTTATTTCATGAAAAATTACTTGAAATAAAATCTGATGGTTGGTGGGAGTTGTGCATAGTAAAATGTAGCTGGAGTAAGTTCAGAATACTTTAACCAGGGAATCAGAAAGCTATTTTAAACGTTGGCATAAATAATAAAGATTGTAATTTAAAAGCAGAGCACAAAAAAAATATCTCCCAAGGGAAGATTCATAACGGCCTCTTTCATATGCACAGTATTTCTTTCTGTGGAGGTGAAACGAGCTGAAAGTCACAGAAAACAGTCAGAAAGAGCAGAAAATTTGCTGCAGTAAATACCCAAATTGCAAAACGTGTTCTAGCTTGACCTCACGCCTATTTAAAACAAATACTTAAGAGTGTGCAGTGTGTGTAGCATCGGCTTCTCTTTTTTGACTCATCTTCCAGACTGCTTGAATATACAAAAAGGAATTTTTTTGACTAAAGATCACAGCTATTGCCATTTTCCATACCTGCCTCAACTTTGACCTTGAAACCCCAGGGCCCTTCTTACGCCAGAACTCAGCCATCTTTTCCAGATGCAGGAGCACGTCCCCACAATCACCACGAGACCTGCATCTCTGCCAAAAGGCATGTGGAGCTAAAAGATGAATTGGCTGGCATGGGTCTCACCCTGTCCAGCAGCCCGGCGGCTCAGGCGCTCCCTGCAAAAGTCCCATCTCTGCATCCCCTACTCACTCAGCTTTGCAGTCAGAGCCGTGGCTTTCTCATGGACCAAGCGCAAGGCTATGCTCGAGGTGGCAGGCATCCTGAGGCGAGAACCTCCCTTTAACGGTGGGCATCCCACTCTCTGTAAATCTGGAGCAGTATCGAGACAATTAACGGGCCAGAGAGAGAGAGAGAGAGAAAGGAGTTATGGTGTGCCTGCTGGGAACTCGGCTTCAAACCCCCAACAAAACAGTTACTGAATTCTACGAAGGGGAACAGCTTCCCTGGGAGCAGACTCCCCGCATCACCTCAGCCTACCCAGCAGACTGCTGTTAGGGTGCCCTTCTCCTCTGTCCTCAAGTCCATCCTACACACACATCTAAGTAGAAATTTCTTTTCCCTTTACTGAACTAAGTAAGAGGCATCTCCTTTTTTTTTTTTTTTCCTTCTGTGAGGAAGGAGATAAGTACCTTACTGCAGAATATTTGTGCTCGACACCCTGAATTGCAGGTGGCCTGTGCCACCAGCCCAGGGCTGAGCAGTTCATTATTTAGGACAGATGGGACTCAAGCTTTTGCCTTTTACTTGCCCATTCCTCCTTTGTAACTTGCTGACTTCTTTTTTGCAACCTCCATTTTCGCTGTGACGTCTGGGCGCTTGCTACAGCCTAAGAGTCTTCTGAACAAAAGGAGAGACGTGTCTTGAGAGGCCACAGCCCAACCACTAATTGTCTACATCTCCACTAAGCAACAGCAACCATCATTTTTTAGAAGGGGGTGGCTCATAAAATTTGCGACACAAAATTAAAAGATCACTTTTCTAGGCCACTTGAATTCAACAGAAACTTGTAGATTTGCATTCAAACATACAAAACACTTCAAAGCCAAAACTGTAAGTGCTACTTAGCTTATTCTCCTTTGAAAGAAATGCTTGGCTATTTGAACATGTTTTCCACATCAATTCAACTAAATTTGTTTAAATTCAAACTTTAAATCGAAGAACTATAAAAATCCAAACTAAAGAAAATAGCGCTATGCTAATAATTTTTATCTAACTCTTAAAGCATCTTTTGCTCAAAATATTTATATTCCGATTACATTCCAGAATTATCTCTCGGATGTTACAGAGCACCTTTTTCACTTCAGTGCAATTTAGTTAGCTTATGTTCTAAAAATACTTCATGCCTGCTGACTAACAAAATTCATGGTGCAAAATGAGATACAGAAATTTCCCTGTGCAATGCTAGGCGCCTTGGGCAGCGGTCCTCAGAAACAGGACAAACAGAGAGTGCCTAAGCTTATCAGGGATGAACAGAAGCGGAAAAGGCATCTAATTAGACCTACTTGAAAGATCCAAGCGTGATCTTCAAACACAAACTTTCTTCTGCAGCTGAATGTCCAAGACTGACTTTCCTTTCTGTTAAACAAAAAAAAAACCAAAAACCCTAAACAAACAAAAAAGGAGAGATAAAAGAGACAGAGACTGTACTTGGCTTCCATAAGGGCTAACAGCAGAGCTGTCAGAGACCTGATGAGGACCACAGGAGACTGGGGTGGGATTCATCTGACTAAACATGAATGTCTCTAACGTAGACACCCGCGTCTGAGCCAACCTCGGTCCCATTTTTAGACAATGGAGAGTTACTCAGTAGAACCAGTGAGTTCAAGGCACTGCTTACCTTATCCTAAAGTAAATGCTTACATATTTGGGCAGAAAGACCGCACACTAGAGTCACTGATTTTATTTGTTATATCTCCTTTAAAACAAAACAGGACCTCAGTCCACTTCTGCAGGCGGAGACAATTACAGCTACATTACAGATACACAGCTGAGGTCAGACAAATGACAGTCCATCTCTGCTCTATCCAATTTGGCTCAAGACCGTGAATGTACATCTCCCTCACCTCCCAAACAGCTCCCGTAACCCCCAGAAGAAGGGAAATGGCAGATTCACCTCTTAAAGCTGTTCCACTTAGGAAGTGGAAAGAGAGCCAGTCCCCACCCACAGCCCACAGCTCCTGAAGGTCATCTAAGGAGACCTGGAGATTCAAATGTCACCTCTTCTAAATCTCCAACACCGAGGGATTCATGCCAGAGAGAGGAGCTCCAGCGGGATCTACTGGCTGTGCCGGGTCCGTTGAGCCAACTGGGAGGGACCACTCACAAACTGCCACCGGAACCCAAACGTTCTGAAGCGTGCGGGGGAGGGCGGGGCTATGCAAATGACGGACCCCCAACAGCCGCATCCACCCCCCACCACCCACCAGACTTCACAGCGCTGGTGCCTTCCAGACCTCACAGCTCCAACTGCTACAGCACACCACACCTTCCCAGGGTGACGCCCCTCCATGCCCAACTCCAGGACGCAAGCTTTGAGGATAGCACGGGCTTGAACCCGGACACGGCGTCCTCGCTCCTGGAGGGCGAGATGTGCATGTTCATCTCCCTCTGAAAGAGGGAAAAATAACATTAGAAACCCTCAACCTGACACGACAAGAGCTTTAACTCATTTAAACCAGACACAGAAGATGTTTCTATGAACTTCTGATCCTAGTATTTAGGAACAAAAATACAGGCATTAGACAAGTATGATTAATTGAAGGAAATCACACCAGATAATCTCAATGCCACTTTAAAGAGGATTTCCTATTGAAGCAAGCTGGGAGGGGATTTTGTCAGCCAGGAATCCATCAGCAAGCACTTCAATCTTTAAGGGAACTGATTTTTGGAACACTGAAGGGATATTTTTCATTATAAAACCATTTACTCCAAGCAGGAGAAGATCATCCACTGTACACTCGCACTCTGCTATTCACACACCCCTCCCTCCCCGCCCTTTTTTTTTATTAATTAAAAACAAGTGCCACTAAGCAGTATTTCCGATGGAAGGCAAATGTGGGTAAGCCTTCCAGAAATACAGGCAGCTCAAAGCAATTGTCCTGTTCCACAGAGAGCATCCCAAAGGAAGACTGAGCTCCCCAACACGCCTTGCACAACTGCAACCCCTCCCCAGGAAGCCCAAAGAGAAACATGATGCTTTTGAAAAATCCCAGTCCTCCGCACTTGATGGTGTCAGAGCAAAAGTCTGGACAAGAACAAGAGCCCCACCTGAGGCTCAACAAAGCTGTATTTGATGCACAGTCTGGGAAAACCAGAGCCAGCAGATGAACTGAGAGCTTTTACAGAAGGCCTCAGACCTCCCAGCATCAGCGCTGAGAGCAGCTTCCATACGCCAAGCACAGGGATGGAGAAACAGGTGGTCACGAGCAATGGGTCCTTCCCAAGGTCTCCAGGCAGCCTGCACCATAGAGGGTTGCTTAAGCAAGCCGTTTGTAAGAGACAAGGTCTAGGAGGAGGCTCTTCCATAAACGGCATTCTCAAGCCGAGATCCTCGAGAACACGACCTTGCTGCTCGCTCTCTTCCCCTACAGAGCCTGAAGGAGCTGCCCAACGGCTCAGGCAATCGCCATTTTCAAGAGAGGCAGAGTCCAGCAGTATGTAAGGCTGCCAGATCCAGAGACATCTCCTGTATGGATCCTTCCCCTGACATACAGGCCCATGCTGGCCAGTCTGGTATTTATGACTGGAGCTGAAGTGCTCTGGAAGGTCTGCACACACTGGCCACTGAAAAGCTCTGCTCAGTGCTACCAGATGATTTCTAGTTCAATTCAGCGGCAGAAAGACCAACACGGGAGAGGCCACAGTCCCACGTGCAAAGGGAGCAGAGAACAAAACAAAAGATACCGGGGGCAATTCTGGAAGCAGCACTGGCCGTCTGGCAGACGCATTTTTACCCTCACCTGGTTCAGGTTTTGGGGGGGAAGATCTCCGAACCAAAGTCTTCTTTAAGCAACTCCAGCGGGTGGAGAGGAAGGCAGTTGGGAATGGGGACGAGTTAGCCGTGTCACGGGGAGAAGAACTGCAGGAATAGAATGACAAGCGTTAGAACCACAAACGTCCAGGGAAATCGAACTAGAGCAGTCTTCAGCCTCAGAAAGACAAAAAGAATGGAGAGGAGGAGGCAAGTCAGGAGGCAGGCAGGGAGATTTCCCGTTTTGAGTTGTACGTAGAGGATCTTCAAACAAATCCTTTGTCTCCATTTTCACAAAAATTATGATCTCGAGCAGGTGGGGCGAGGAAGCAAGGACTGAGTTCAGCAGGCTGGATCAAAGGAGTCAGGGAACTTCTTTCAGAATTCAGAAAGAACTCACCCATGAAACTGAAGCCCTCTCTCAGAGCAAGAACTTCCGACATCATCTACCTCTGACTTAGCAGGTTTGTTACTGAGCTACAGAAAACATTTCCCCAAAGAACTGGAGTCAGGCAGCTGCGCAGCTATAGCCTAACGGGTTTGACATCAGTAGTATGCAAGGCTCTGGAGAATTTGAAAAGGAATTAATCAACGCCATCAAACTAAGCAGGATAAAAGACACCCCTGGGCAACCAAAACAACGCCAGCATCCCAGCCCCTCTAGCACATCTCTGAAACTCTCCCAGCGTCCTCTGGGTGCTGGTGATTACTCAAATCGTGTTGTACATGAACACTCCAAGATGAGAAGAACCCTGCGTCAAACCCCATTTGGGGTGCCCCCATTTGGCTGGGACACCTCAGGCACAGGAATAAATAGTTACCCTTGTAGTTCTATACTTTGTGTCCCAGCATCGCTCCTCGGTTGGCATGGGCCACTTGCCAATTTTCTCAACAGCCCTACAGAGGAGAGTTTTGCTTGCCTGAAGGAAACTCTGCAATTGGGTTCACTGTGATCACACAAAAAAGTGCTAACCAGAATTATGTGTTTCTTTTCTTCTTAGCCTTTTATGACTTTCTCTAGCAGTTTCACTTCAAATAAAAGTAAGAAAAGAAAAGCATAGGGGGAAAATGAGGCAATTATTTAAAAATTCAGTCAAGATGAAATGAACACTAAAATCATTGATGCAAGTCAACAACGGTGGCTAGCACGGCTCCACGGGCATCCCACTCATTCTATTAAGTCGCATATTTATAAACTTCTATTAAAATCACTTTTGCCAATACCTTGAACGGCGATTCCTTAAGCAGCCTAAACCACTCATTCACAACAGTGCCCAGTACTTCTTTTTCTTTAAACCTTCATGCCATTCCTGTCAGTGTTTTCTGGCTTCAGCTGTCTCCTGCACCTACCGCCATGCCTGTCTTGAAAAGGAGCTAAGGGACCGTCCATGTCACATCTGTGGCGTGCTTCAGGTTGTGACAAGGATTTTTGCACGGGCCGTAGCCAACATGCCTTTTTTTGTATCCCAGCGGACGAACAAAGGCAGACAATCTTCGCTTTCGAATGGGAAAATCCCACAACAGGAAGAAAGGCGCAGCTGTGCTGGACTCTGCTCCCTCACGGATTTAACAACAGCCCTACTCTGTTTGGTAACGTACTGGCAAAGGAATTGGAACAGTGGCAAGGTAAATATGACAACGTAAATAACCCTGTTACAATATGTTGATGACATACTAACAGGAGCTGACACTAAAGAAAGCTGCTTGGAAGCCATGGTTAGTTTGATGAATGATTTGGGATTAGCAGGATACAGAGTTTCCCAGAAAAAGGCTCAAGTTGCAAAGGAAAAGGTTCGATACCCGCGCTTCGAAATATCAAGAGACTTGGGAATAGAGAGAAAAGAAGCAAGTCTGCAGAACCAAAATCAAAAAGAAAACAATTGAGAGGGTTTCTGGGGATGGCTGGATTCTGTCGAGCATGGATTCCTAACTTTGGATCGATGGCCAAACCGTTATATGAGGCGGTGAAAGGACGAGGAGAATTGCTAGAATGGATTTCTGGATGTCGGAAAAGTTTTGAAATGATAAAGAAAAGTCTGATGGATGCCCCAGTATTGGAATTGCCAGATAGGACAAAACCTTTTCGCTTGTATGTGCATGAAAGTTAGCACATGGCCCTGGCAGTGATGACCCACGTTCTTGGAAGCTGGGAAAGACCCGTTGCTGACTTCTCAAAGCAATTGGATGAAGTAAGCAAAGGGTGGCCAGCATGCTTACGAGCTGTAGCTGCAACCGCCTTCTTGATCCAGGGAGCTCGAAAACTGACCCTGGGACAGCCGCCCACTGCGGAACAAAAACATTTACAGCATGACTGCACAGCCACCATTGAACAAGTTTACAGGAAATTAACCACAAGAAGTAGTCATAATAGAGGACAAGGAGAAATAATTGAAGGAAACAGAAAAGCTGCTTTAACAGCAAAGAAAGCTGCCTTATGTGCATGTGTAAGTGGAGTCTTGATACCCAGAAATTGATAGGAAACCTCCTCAATATTCTGAAAAAGAAGACCGATCAGCAGAGACGTTAGTGTTCGAAAAATTCAGAAGGATGGCAGGTAATACCAAGTCAACAGTTTCTCACCACAGCCAAAAGGATGGAAGCCCTCCTCAAAAACTTCCATGGGGAAATGCAAATGGGAGCAGACGCTACGATAAGCAGCGTGAAAAGATACGCTCTAGGACCAAAGATGCAAACAAATGCAGATGCAATAGTAAGAAGATACTGAACTTTTTGTGTAAACAATCCCAAAATACAAAGAAAACCTCCTGCGCGTGATGTGAAAAGAGGAATAACCCCCGGGGAACGCTGGCAAATAGATTTCTCTGAGTTACCAAAATGTAGACAGTATCTACTAGTGTTAGTAGATACGTTTCCAGGATCGCCAGAAGCTTTCCCTTGCCACACCAATCGGGCTAGAGAGGTTGTTAAAGCATTATATTAAAGGAAATAATCCCTAGATTTGGGATTCCTGAAGGGCTATCTTCTGACAATGGGCCTCATTTCGTTTCAGAGGTGGTCCAGGGAGTGCCAAAATTTCTCCAATTTAAATGGGATTTACATACCGCATGGAGGCCACAGCTGAGTGGGAAAGTAAAAAACAAAAAAATGAACCAGACTCTTAAGAGGCACATCTCAAAATTATGCCGAGAAACTCGACTTTCGTGGGTGGATGTTTTACCAATTGCTTTAATGAGGAACAGTGTGAAAAGTGGATGGTTAAATAAAATACTTCACGGGATGGGATTCTCCTTAACAGGTTGGTCACAGAGCTTACTTCAAACTCTGATTATGTTTATAATACTGATTGTAGTAGTTTGTATCGTTTTTGGATGTATCGAGAGTATAATTGTTCGGGCTGTAATGTCACGATCCTCACCCCTAATGATAACCACAACTCAGGAAAGAAAAAAGCCCCTTCCTCACAGGATATGTGCAGTAAAAAGAGAGGATCCTGTGACTTCAAGTGAAGATGAGGCACCTAAGAGGCAATGGGAACGAGGGCAACTAAGCTCAACTGTAAAAAGTACTTGTAACTGTTGCTCGGAACGTAGAAATGCTTAACCGTGTGTTTACCGAGGGGTGCTAGCTTTGTGGAGTTACCACCTAGCACCCACCTCTGCGCAGACATGAAATAAACAAGGATCTCGACTCTGCGTGTGCATCAGCCTCTTGCACAGTGGGTAAAGAACCCAACTTCTGGGACAACACTGGGAGCCAGCAGCTTCCCCCCACAGGCGAGCATCTCTGCTGCAGGGCTGGTGGCCCCACAGCCACCCTCGGGCCTGAAGCGCTGGGGGCTGCTTAGTCTGAAGAAAATAAAGGGAAAGTCCGGTCAGAGTCTGCACGCGAGGAAGAGGGTGGCAGGAACAGGATCTCTGCCTCTCTAGTACCACACACCTCTCTCCAGCCTGACATTGCTCGGACACGGTCTCTCTCACTGGTTCTGGTTTCTGCCTGTCGGTTGCAGTATTTGTCTCTTCTTCTGATTTGCTCTTGAGAAGCGATGGGTTTTCTTGAGAGACATTGTCTTTTTTCCCCTCATGCCCATGAAGCTTTCTCCAAATAGAGATAACATCCAGCCAACACTTTGGCTCCTCGAGGACAAGGCTTTTCATCTCATGCAGCATTTTGCCTGGAAGAAAAAGCGGGTTCAGGTTAAGTAGTTCAGTCTCAGCATTTAATTTTCCTGCCGACTGAGAACAGCTGTTAACAGAGACTGTGTTCAGATCTCATCCACGTGTGAATCCAGGAACCACAGCAGCAGCAGACATCACAGGCACAGCTGAGCTCTCAACACCCACATACCCCACCAGCAGAGACTGAGGCATTACTCTGATTACGAGGAATACAGAGGCCAATTCACTTAAAAACCTTGCAGCCGGTCAAGGGGAGGAAAATAAAAAAGGTATTTCTATTTCTCATTTAGAATCATGGTTAAATTGGAGCCTAAAGCTGAAGGCCATTTGCGATCTCCCAAATAAGAATCCACCAGCATGCAGATATCAGTCCATCTTACTTAAAATTCTTATTCCAGCACTGACAGAGAACGTGACCTGAGTAGCTGAGATTCACAAGAAATCTGTGCACTGAACACTTAAGTGACACAAGATACACGCCTGGATCCACTTCACCTACAAGAAAATGACTCACCCTTCAAATGCACACAACGGGTCCAGAACTGGACTTCAGTTTCAGGTGGGGCTGTTGTAAAATCACTGAATTTAGTTGTAAGCAGAAATAGAATGTTAGAATATTGGTGTGTTTTGAGACTCGTAACCATAGGAACCTCACCAGGGAGTCACTGTTTTGTATTAAGAAACTAATCGCAACGAGATGGAACAATGAAGAATCGAATAGAGAAGTTTCGAGTCCCGTAACTATGGGGACCTGGTATGCAACAGTGATGCTGCTTGGAAATCCCCTTACCCTTCCCATCTGGATTTGAATATCAAGAACGCCAATCAGTAGACATTAAGAGAAATAACCATTGATTATTTTAGGTATGGATATTGATCGAATTGTATAATCAAGAGACTAATCAACGAAAATTAAAAACCATGATATATTTTGTGCTAAATAATTTGTGTAATGGCAACTAGGAATGATTTATCTATGATTTGATTATGAACTAATTGTTAAACAATGTAGCTTTGTCGATAAGGAGGATATTCCTGTCAAGAGAATGGTAAGTTGTAGGCCTGGTTAGTAAACCCAGAAAATCTTCTGGAGGTTCCAAGATTAAAGGGGAATGGAATTTTGCAACTAAGCTGAGCGTGCGCAAAGATTGGGTTCAACTAGCGGACACAATGAGGGAGACTATGGATGACCACCAGAGGACTTTGGACAACCACCAGTGTACCTGAAGGCGCATGCGTTATGAACATTTACATATATTAATGAGGTCTCAGAAGTTGTATGGATATGTTAATTGTTTCCTGGAAATATGATGAATATGTATACTTTGATTGTATATAACTTTTGTAGCAGAGTAGCTCGGCACAACACTAGGCGGAGTGATCCCCCGTGCGTCCAGCGCTGCAATAAAGAAGTGCCTGCTTTCTAAACTTCAAATTAAGTCTTAGAAAGTTCTTGGTTTTGCTGACTTACGGTAACAGTTTTGGCGACCCAGATGGGACCTTGCGAGTGAGACTGGAAGGGATCGAGTGCTGATCAGACTCCAGCCGGCACTGAGGGATTCTCGGCGAGGACCATCGCCCTCGACCCATACAAGCTCCTCGCAACGTTCCCTGGAAAAGGGTAAGGCACTTCTTGGGAATTTGTTTGGATAGCCTGCCCGTAAGGTGCAGTGAAAGCTTCGCAGGGTTGGGGCTTTGTTTGCATTGGAAGCCTAGGCGTCTGCCCCTAAGTCATAAGCGAAAGCTATTGCTGGGTTGGACATTTGTGTATTTGAGACAGTTGTCATTTGCATTTGGTAATTTGATATTTGATAATATAATTATATAAGAATAATAAACATAATGGCGTTAACAAAATTGTTTAAGAGTAAGAGCGCGGGGAATTTAGCCATTGACGAGAAGATACCAAAGACGTCACCCTTGGGACGTTTATTGACACACTGGAATGAGTTGCATGATGATTTGCATAAAAGTCAAATGATTGAGTATTGTAATAATTGGTGGCCTTTATATGTTTTAGATGATCAAGAGAAATGGCCAACTAATGGGACTTTAAATTATAATACTATCTTGCAATTGATGTTGTCCTGTAGGAGGGATGGCAAATGGAATGAGGTACCTTACGTGGATTTGTTCTTTTACTTGAGACAGCGAACTGACTGGCAGGAGGAGTGTAAATTGATAAGTCGAGGTCATTTAGTGATGGCTTTAACCTCTGAAAACAGGAAATCTGAAAGTTGTTGCTCAGCTTGAGTTACTGGAAAGAGATGCAGAAAATGCACAACTCCAAGAGAGGATGAAATGGAGCTAGAATTAAATATAGCCCCAATGTCACGTGAGCGAAATTCTTCCCCGTATCAGGCGCAAGAGGGAGGTATTAGACCAGGAGAAAGGGTGGAACCAGATAGTAGTAGTGGAATGGAAGAGGATGTGGCGGGACCACCTGAAGTAGTGGTTCATACACCGGTATCGCGGAGAATCAGACACCAGACACAATTGTTAGCTCCTTTGCGACAAGGGGTTGGTCAGTACGGACCGCTATATGTGAAAGTTCCGTTTTCTGTTACTGACTTAATGGCGTGGAAACAGGCCGCAGGAACGTATAGAGAAGATCCGGAGAGTGTTACAGAACATCTTGAAAAACAAGGTCAAAAACAAGTGACTGAAAAACATAGGCCAGCAGTATTACAGTGATTTCTTTTCATCATTCCTAATGATGTAAGGTGAGAGATCACGACATTAATGCTTTAAGGGATATAGGCTAATGCAAACATATAAAGTAAGTTGCCCTTCTGCTGCAAAGAACTAGAGAAATGTGTCTTTTTTAAGCAGAAACAAACAACCCAGAACTAGAAATAAGTTCAGTCTTTCCAGAGAGGAAAAAAATCCGGAGGAGAAACAATTTAAAGTCCATTTATGGAAAAGCTTTACAAGGCAGCAGCTATTCAACAGAGTCATCGAATCTATTGGATATATTTAAATAATACTTTCCTGTCACATTCTGATTATCTATTCTCAGGCATGCAACTTTTTGCATCTTAATCCCGTAAGATTAAGATGGGCAATCTTATTTGCTTACCTTACTATAATCATCTACTTATAAAAATGCACTTATCATTGGACCCTTTAAAAGGCAGGATTTCACTATTTGACATTGGAGACTTACAAAGCACAGGCTTACAAATGTAGAACTGTATTTCTTAAACATAAGGCCAATAAAGTCAGTCTCTAACAGCTGGTCAGATTCCATAGTGACAGAATTTCACAGGTCTATACTAAAAAGAAATATGGGCAGTACAAGTGCTTGGGCCTTGGGAGAAAAGTGTTCCCCTGAGACTGACCTGAATAATGAAGCTTCACCTTACTTCCCTGGGAAGCAAAGGGGAATCCTTCCTCTTGTCAAGCCAAACAACTTTGTAAAAGTTTTTCCTATTGCAAATAGCAGCCGAGCAGCACAGTGGCTCTTCAGAAGCTTTCCCATTCTCGCTTTGTGGCGAGGGAACACTGTGTGCGCGGTCGGTCTGCACTCGCCTGTGAAGGGTATGGACTTTCTCCCACAGACACAGCTTTCCTCACATAGTAGAAGTGATAGTACTCATCCTCCTTGCAGAAATACTAATGTGAACAAGATCAACAGTAATAAAAGAAGTGTATCTTGAGTTCCCTTTGGCTTCCTGTGGATAAATGCCATCCTCCTGAAGGAAATATTTTAATATCCCTTCACATGCAGTCACAAATGGAACGGAGAGAGGAGAAAAACTCTCCTAACTAGATTTTAATCCCAGGACATGCAAGGTCAAGCTTGGCTGCTTCTCTGAACCAATGTTGAAATAAAAGGTGGGGGTTTTTTCATGAAACACTAAGTTTATCTGAAAGGTTTTGCCACAATAATTTTTTCAAAGGCTATTAAGCTCAAGTTGTCCACAAGAAAAGTGTGGCGGAGAGGAGCTTTAGCTTTGAAAGCTGGTTGGTTGGGTTTTTTTTCTGAGGGCTACTTCTTGGTGCCGAAGTGGTTCAAGGCTTACCTGCCATGAGTTGCACCACTATCAAGTCATGAGACTTACAGAATAAACTTGCCTAAAGGAGGGAGAATTCCCTTCTTAGCTCAACATACATGGTTCAGATTAATATGTTCTTATTTCCTTCTTTCTTCCCCTAGGAATTTTCCTCTGGCAAAATTGAATGCTTCAGTGGACACTGTTTGAAATCAATGAGAAAAAACATGCCGCCCTGTTCAGACTCTAGCTTTGACAAATGCATGGAAATATTAAGTGAAAATGTCAATGGAAGACACTTTACGAGGTATTGTATTTCTAGATGTCCAATCCCTGTTCAATTCATAGAATTAAAAGGAAAAGTGAAAGCATGCACAATGAGTCATGTCATGATAAATCTACAGCTAAAAATCTGCGGGGCAGTATGATTATGTTAATGTCAGTGTCAGTGTCTTAGAACGAGAATCACTCTTCTTAGTAAAAGTCTTCTGCTTGTATAAAAAACGTGCATCTTTTCCCAACTCCTTTGAGATCTCTCCTCCGCTTTGGTTACTGAGATGTTATTTGCACTATTGAGACTTGAAGATTAGCCGGTTAGGAAAGTTGCGTCCTTACCGAACTGTCTGCATATGGTACGCAGCAGACTTGGGATCTGAATCCTCAGTGTGGTCCACAGGCTTTTCTTTGCATGATGTGGAGCACTGGATTATAAATGTGGTCAGGTTCCCTAGTCTTGATGGGGAACAGTACAATACAAGACTTCTATACAATATTCTAATACAATAATTCTTTTCTTCTTTCTCTCCTCTGTTCTCTTTCTTAATGTAGGCGGTTGGCAAAGCCAAAGTCAGACCAAAAAAAAGGAAGAATATAAAGAAGGTAAGTAGTGGTAACTCCCTAGGATTCCTTTTTAGTCTGGTTTCTGAGAAGGATTGCGTTTGGTCACTCCATCTATTTAACTTGGCCACAAAAACTGCTGAACTCATCAACGCAAAGCAGCTGAAGTTGTGAAAATAGATAGTGAAAAGATAGTGAATTTCCTATGAGTTTTACGAAAAGAGGTAGGTGAGAATAGGAGGATATGCTATTAATTCCTGTCAGGCTTGGGGAGAACACAGCGTGAATTCCAGCCTGCTCTTAGGCACTAGTGCCTGAGAATCTGTTCCTTAGCTCAGGTTTCTTCGTGACACGGATTTTCTGGAGTCTGCAGGACACAAATTAATTGAAAATCGTTCTTGCAAATAGGAGGTAATATTTGAGTTAAAAGGTAATTCAGTCATGAGGCGCACAAACCCGCTGATGTGGGGAAGGTGTCACTGAAGTTCAGTGATTCACCTTGGAACTGAATCACTGTGCTGAGTACACAAGCAGGCTTGGTGCTGTGAGGCTGCTTGCTGGCAGCCGGGAAAATGCGTTATTTCCAGGCAGCGTCCTGCCAGCCATGGATGGGCTGAACGCAGGAAGGGGCCTGAAATGCGCTTTGTGTGTAGTAATTCAAGTTCTAATTGTGCACTACTTCCTCACTGACCTCTCTTAACTGTTTTAATGATAGTGCAAGTAACAGACCCGTGGCAAAGGATGCTGTGTGGTAAATACTGGGCAGATCGTTTTTAAAGCAGGCAAGCGTTTGAGTTCTTTGCTATTTGGGAGTTTATCTTGAGACGTTTCTTATCTTCTAGAGCTTTTGTGTCAGGATGCAGAAAATGAGTGATGCATGCTTAAACAATGGACTAAAACCACGCATCTTAAGAAAAGACTTCCCACATAAATATTTTTTTAAAAAAACTATTCGATACAATTTGACATGAATGGAGTAAAAACACCTTAGAGAGAGGTATTTGTTGCTTTCACTTTTCCAGAAAGAAGTAACTGGAATGAACTTGCTTCCTGCATGGAACAAAAGCTGCGTGTTTGTTTTCATCAGATTGGCTTCCCAGTCTATTAAAAAATTGCTATACAAGTCATGCTTTTAGGTAGGTAGTTTAAACATAATTAATTTAAGTTGAATGCTGTGGTGATGACAATAACTTCCAATTCAGTATTTAAAGAAAAAATCAAGCCACTGCAGATTTTTTTACATTTTACTAGAGCAACGGTGAAATAAAGGGACTAACGTATTTTCTGTCTCAAAATATTTTATACATTAATGCATTGTAGTCACCAGAACACTGAAGACCGGAGCTGATGCAAAAGCTGCACAACAAGTCCATGAAGAAAACGGGGATTTGGAGGTCCGCTGAAGCTGCAGACTTCAACAAAGTCGTTACACCATTACAAATCAATCTGTTTTGTTCGACAAACTTATAACAAAGTAAGTGGGTTTTTTTCATGATCTTACAAAGCTACTAAAATGAGCCTTACTAGCAAGCCTTTCTGCTATGGCATAATATTGGCTAGGGACTTTCTCCTTCTTTTGACAACAGAAAAAGGTATTGTTATTGCTGGCAGCAAGAGCTAAATGTATTCAGTGGTCAGGCTGAGACTTCCCTACGTGCTCTTACGTATACGGTACATCCGTGTGACAACTGCTGGGCTGCAGGTGCCTTCCATAGTAGAGTTCCAACAGGGTGGTGCAGCTTGGAACTTCTGGGTTGTTACTGGCAACCTCCGCTAACATTCCGTGGTCATTGATCAGGTAGGGTCTCCTCCTCGTCCTCTGCCTGCACTGGTATGTCCTGCTCGCAGGAGCAGGCAGTGCCCCTGTGCCGTAAGAAGAGCCGGTGGGGAAGACGGCTGGCCTGGCTGAACAAGGAGCTTATGCTGAGGCTCGGGGAAAAAAAGAGAACTTACCACCTCTGGAAAAAGGGGCAGGCAAGTGAAGAGGAATACAAGGACCTCGTTAGGTCATGCAGGGAGGGAATTAGGAAGGCGAAAGCCCAGCTAGAGCTCAACCTGGCCACGGTCGTGAGGGACAACAAAAAAAGCTTCTATAAATACATTAACAACAAAAAGGGGGCCAAGGAGGATCTCCATCCTCTACTGGATGCGGCGGGGAACATTGTCACGAAGGATGAGGAAAAGGCTGAGGTACTTAATGCCTTCTTCGCCTCAGTCTTTAACAGCCACACCAGGTATCCTCAGGGTATCCGTCTCCCTGAGCTGGATGACAGGGATGGAGAGCAAAATAGGCTCCCCATGATCCAGGAGGAAGCAGTTAACGACCTGCTATGCCACCTGGAGACTCATAAATCTATGGGGCCTGATGGCATCCACCCAAGGGTGCTGAGGGAGCTGGCGGAGGAGCTTGCCAAGCCGCTCTCCATCATTTATCAACAGTCCTGGTCAACGGGGGAGGTCCCGGATGACTGGAGGCTTGCCAACGTGACGCCCATCTACAAGAAGGGTCGGAAGGAGGATCCGGGGAACTACAGGCCTGTCAGCCTGACCTCGGTGCCGGGGAAGGTTATGGAGAGGCTCATCTTGAGGGCGCTCACGGGACACGTGCAGAATACCCAAGGGATCAGGCCAAGCCAGCACGGGTTCATGAAAGGCAGGTCCTGCTTGACCAACCTGATCTCCTTCTATGACCAGGTGACCCGCCTAGTGGACGAGGGGAAGGCTGTTGATGTTGTCTACCTGGACTTCAGCAAAGCCTTTGACACTGTTCCCCACAGTATTCTCCTAGAGAAGCTGGCGGCCCATGGTTTAGACAGGTACACTCTTCGCTGGGTAAAAAACTGGCTGGATGGCCGAGCCCAGAGAGTTGTAGTGAATGGGGTGAAATCCAGCTGGCGGCCGGTCACAAGCGGAGTCCCCCAGGGCTCAGTTTTGGGACTGGTCTTGTTTAATGTCTTCATTGATGATCTGGATGAGGGGATAGAGTGCTCCCTCAGCAAGTTTGCAGACGACACCAAGTTGGGAGGGAGTGTTGATCTGCTTGAGGGTAGGAAGGCTCTGCAGAGGGATCTGGACAGGCTGGATCGATGGGCTGAGGCCAATTGGATGAAGTTCAATAAGGCCAAGTGCCGGGTTCTACACTTTGGCCACAACAACCCCAGGCAATGCTACAGGCTTGGGGATGAGTGGCTGGAAAGCTCCCCCGCAGAAAAGGACCTGGGGGTGTTGATCGACACCCGGCTGAATATGAGCCAGCAGTGTGCCCAGGTGGCCAAGAAGGCCAACGGCATCCTGGCTTGTATCAGAAATGGTGTGGCCAGCAGGAGCAGGGAGGTAATCATGCCTCTGTACTCGGTGCTGGTGAGGCCGCACCTCGAATACTGTGTTCAGTTTTGGGCCCCTCACTACAAGAAAGACATTGAGGTGCTGGAGCATGTCCAGAGAAGGGCGATGAAGCTGGTGAGGGGTCTGGAACACAAGTCTTATGAGGAGCGGCTGAGGGAGCTGGGGTTGTTTAGCCTGGAGAAGAGGAGGCTGAGGGGAGACCTCATCGCTCTCTACAGCTACCTGAAAGGGGGTTGCAGAGAGGTGGGTGTTGGTCTCTTCTCCCAAGTGACTAGTGACAGGACTAGAGGAAATGGCCTCAAGTTGCGCCAGGGGACGTTCAGGCTAGATATTAGGAAAAAGTTCTTTACCGAGAGAGTAGTGAAACATTGGAATAGGCTGCCCAGGGAGGTGGTAGAGTCACCCTCCCTGGAGGTATTCAAGGAGCGTGTGGATGTGGCATTGTGGGATGTAGCTTGATGGACATGGTGCTGTGTGGTGTTGGGTGGGTTGGTTTTTGGTGTGTTGTGCCTTGTTGTTGTTGTGTGGTGGTTGGCTTGCGTGGGTTGTTTGTGTGTGTTTTTTTTTTTTTGTTTTTTGTTTTTTTTCCAGGTTGGACTTGATGATCTTACAGGTCTTTTCCAACTGTAGTGATTCTGTGATTCTGTGATTCTGTGAATTATTGTTAATACATTGATTTGTGTAAGGTGTGGGGCTTTGTACTTCGCAGCAAAACTGTTTAACCTGTTTTTCGGAAATAGGTGCTTGTGGCTGCTTAAGACTTCCAGGTCTGAGAGCATGTGCGGGAGGATGTATTTGGAAGGTGTTTCATGTGTAAAGAATTTGGGCACAGCCAATGTTGAAATTTGCCACTGGTGTCTCTGTTTTGGGATTGCCAGTTGCAGAGAGGTCTTCATACCAGAGCATCTTTTATGTACTTGCCCTCTAAATGAATTTTCTTAGCATCAGAACTGCCTTCACTTTTAATTAACTTTTCTTCCATGCTTATGAATGTTCTTATAATGCTTGGTTGAGTTAAGATACTGAGGAAAGTTGGATAAAGCCAAAGTGAAGTAGTCCCAGTGTTTCTGCCTGTCTGTCCATGGCTTAATTCTCTTTGTGAAGCCCAAATGGACATTGTTTTCAGAAAGGTTTGCCAAGTGTAACAGCAGTGGGATGTTTTTTCCAGCATGTATAGTCATGGAAAACCAGTACAAAACTTAGATTACAGTTAAGAGAAGAACAAGCAGCCTGTTGTCTGAGGAAGGCTGTGAACTGAAAATTACTTAATGCTGTCATGCAGAACAACTTAAGTGCTATTATAAACTGCCATAATTTCTTTCTGTTGTCTTACTATGATCTTTAGAATTCTTATTTTTCTCTTGCTTAAATGGATTTTTTTTACTGTGCTCACCGAGAGGGAAAATAAACCTGAAAACAGTGTATTTTTGCAAATCTCAAACGCTTGTTCTTAAATCTATAAAAACCTTGAACATTTGATCTAATTTTTAAGTAGTGAGAGCTTGCATTCATGTATGTGCTGTGTTGACTGGTGTGGCTATTCGTAAGTGCTAAGAGTTGTTGAAGTAAACCCAGTTTAATGCCTGCAGTGACCTTTTTCCTTTATTTACTCACAGACATTAAATAGAAAACAATTTGAACACGTATTTAACTATTTAGGAAGTTTAAGTCATTTGTAAGGTTTTCTGCATTCACTTGCCATTGTTATAAAAGCAAAAACCTTCTAGCTGCATCGTAAGTTAGAAAGCGCTTTTCTCTTTCTCCTTAATTCAAATCAGGTGTCTTCCACTAAACTTTCGGAAAGACGATTTGAAGGGAATTCACAAGGATCGAATGAAAATTGGAGCACGTCTGGCTGACGTTGATCCAATGCAAACAGATTGTTCAGTAAGTATTTTTAGTTCATTGTGTCAGTGAGATGTTTCCAGTGTTTATGAAAGCTTTCAATAACGTGCTGTCTACAGCTACCTTGGTTTACAATTTTCTCTCAAGCAGTTTGAAAATTGCCCAGAGCATTTCCTTTGTGCTGACATACAATTTCTGATGGAACCTTATCAAGGTTGCAGCTTTCTTTAACATATAAAATGTGTTCTTTTGAATTTCTCTTTAGGTACGGTTTGATGGTGTGGGTGGTCTTTCTGACCACATTTCAGCTTTAAAAGAGATGGTCGTTTTTCCTTTGCTTTACCCAGAAGTCTTTGAGCGATTCAAAATTCAACCTCCAAGGTAACAGACATTGTTTCATAGAATCATAGAATGGTTTGGGTTGGAAGGGACCTTAAAGATCATCCAGTTCCAACCCTCTTCCATGGGCAGGGACACCTTCCACTAGAGCAGGTTGCTCAAAGCCCCATACAACCTGGCCTTGAACACTTCCAGGGTTGGGGCGTCCACAGCTTCTCTGGGCAACCTGTTCCAGTGCCTCACCACCCACATGGTGAAGAATTTCTTCCTTATAGCTGATCTCAATCCACCCTCTTTCAGTTTTAAAGCCATTACCCCTTGTCCTGTCACTACATGCCCTTGCAAAAAGTCCCTCTCCAGCTTTCCTGTAGGCCCCTTTCGGGTACTGGAAGGCTGCTCTAAGGTCTCCCCGGAGCCTTCACTTCTCCAGGCTGAACAATGCCAACTCTCTCAGCCTGTCTTCATAGGAGAGGTGCTCCAGCCCTCTGATCATCTTTGTGGCCCTCCTCTGGACTTGCGCCAACAGGTCCCTGTCCTTACGTGGGGGGCCCCAGAGCTGAACGCAGTACTCCAGGTGGGGTCTCATGAGAGTGAAGTAGAGGGGAAGAATCACCTCCCTCGACCTGCTGGTCACTCATTTTCATGAGAATATTCAACTGAGGTATCAATATGTTTCCATGCTTCAAAATTTTCAGGAGTGTTGATGGGGTTTTTTAGCAGTAGTAAAAAGTAATTTCTTAAAAATGGATAGAATCCAGAATATATGTAGGTTCAAAGATGTACTGTGTGGGGAGAATATACTTTGAAAGTGTCTTGCCTTTAAAAGGCAGGGTTGGAGTGTTTTTGTTTTGAGTTCTACGTACAAGTCAACTTCATTAGTTTATAAGCAGGAAGAAGGAATTACCTACTGGTAGTCAACTGTAATTTGTTTCTTGGAAGTCCAGTTGTCTCTCCCACCGACTCTCTTTTTTTTCAAGTGCTCAAGTATCAAGTTTACAATTGATAGGACTTGCAACTAGAACCTTGCAGCGTTTGTTGTACTTAGTTATGAAATGAAATTATTAGTTAGCTTTACATATTCTTGGTCAGCAAAACTCAATCATGGTATATTGAAATACGACTTTTAATCCTTTGCTTTCAGTAACTTTAAAAGTATTACAAAGAACGACAACAAAATCTGTGTTTTGCTTCTTTATTCATTTAAATTCTTTTTGAAACAGCAGTGTATTGGCTTTTCTAGCTGATGGCTATATTTATCTGATGGCTATATTTATCTGATGGCTATATTTATATATCCCAGCTTCAGACTTCCTCCTCATTTATCATCAGCAATGGGAGACCAAGTCCACTAACTTAAAGCTTTTTACGGGAGAATTAAATGCTTTACTATCAAATCTTGCCTTTTGTGAAAACAAGAATGAATGTGCCGTGTATCATTGAAGAATGAACTGGTGATTCATAAGTTAGCCCAGTCTTAGATTCTGTGCTGAAGTTTGTTCTTGTTTGGCTCCACTGTGCTGTAACCACCCCTGTTAGTTTGTCAGCAGTTTTGGAAGTGTTGTTCTGGGACACTACGATCATTTCTCAAGGTTCTGTACATCTGCATGATCCTCTTTATTCATGTTGTTTACTGCCTTGTTGAGTTGTGTAGGAACACAAAACTTCCATCTGGTTTGACTTTTCTCACGCTTCAGCTGTTACCGCTCTCTTACACGTCAAGTGTAAGCTAGAGAGAAGAGTTGTGTGTTGTAGGGATGAGGGTTGTAATAGGTACTTTGCCATGATGTTTTTTTCTTATGTGAATCTTTGGTATTTTTAATTGCAGAGGCTGTCTCTTCTATGGCCCTCCAGGGACTGGGAAGACACTGGTTGCTCGTGCACTTGCTAATGAATGTAGCCAAGGTGACAGGAGAATAGCCTTTTTTATGAGAAAAGGTGCCGACTGCCTGAGTAAATGGGCGGGGGAATCTGAACGGCAGCTTCGTTTATTGTTTGATCAGGTAAGGTGGAAACGTGCCACGTGTTCTGTCCGAGTTGTAACTGTAGTTTTCTGTGGTCAATATTTTTAAGAACTCACTCTTTTTTGGGTTTTGTCAGTTCCTTCCACTGAAACGGGATTGTCAGTGTTTCTTTTTTCAGTGGGTTTTTTAGGGGCTTGAAATCTTGAGATGTATTGGGAAAGATTAATAAAACAAATGAGAGAACCTTGCAAAGCAACACCCCCCCCCCCAAAAAAAAAAACATCAAACAGCCACAAAAAAGGTTTCAAGAGGCAAGAGACAGTGGCTTTAGATCAGAGGGAAACAGATGCAGGCTGCAAGCATGGTCATTTAAATTCATAACAGAAGCTTGCTTCCAGAACCTGTAATTGAATTAAGTCCTGGCTCTGTTCTCGGTGGTTGCCAAATAGCTGTAAATACTACTGGTATGATTTGTTTCCTGTCACCCAGTCTCAGTGGGTTGACATAGCTGCTGTCTTCTGTTACTCGTGCCACTTACTCCGTTAGCTCAATTAGTAGAGATCCCTGATGCTAGCTGGAAAAATCTAGCTCCAGTGACTTTCCAACCATGACGTTTTTCTCTTTAAAATTGTGCTGGTTTACTTATGTCAGTATTCCTGTGTTTTCATTCTAGGCCTACCAGATGCGACCTTCAATTATTTTCTTTGATGAGATAGATGGTCTTGCTCCTGTGCGGTCCTGTGAACAAGACGAAATCCATAGGTAGTACATTTTTTGTACCTACATAGAAGCTGCTTGATCTTTGTGAAAAGAAGACCACAACCTATTTAACTTCATGTGACACATTCATTTGTCCTGAAAACTAGTAATTCAATGCTACTAAACTTCAGATGGTTTTTAAACAATAATTGAAAACAATTCACTAAGCTTGATAGCAGCACAAGACCTGTGTTACCTTGTCTGGTTTTTTATGTCTTAAAACGAGTCTTTCAGTAAGGAGCATCTCATCAATAAAAGCTTGTCCTTTTTGAGTGGTCATTGGAGAAGGTCATGTAAAACGTAACAAAATTTACTAAACCAGTGAATGAAAATTATATTTTTCTGTTAGCTCTATTGTATCAACACTTCTGGCACTTATGGATGGGTTAGACAGCAGAGGAGAGATTGTGGTAATTGGAGCCACCAACAGGCTGGATTCTATAGATCCTGCTTTACGAAGACCCGGACGGTTTGATCGAGAGTTCCTCTTCAGCCTGCCAAATAAAGAGGTCAGAACTTAAACTCAACCCTAATGCTAATGTGGCAAAGTCCCTCTTTGCAACAAAATCACATAACAGTGCAGTATCCCGGAGCAGTTAAAGTCGAAATCAGTGTTGTACAACTTGGACAAAAGAGGGATGTCTGGAGAGAGCTGCGTTGTGCTGTGGAGGGCAGACCTGGTACTGAATATATATGACTAAGATGATTTCAACAAGTAGGTAGTTCTAGAATTAATTTTGGTTTCACTGTGACCAGCCAAGAAAAGGGGATGCTGCTAGTCACCGAAATGTTTAAGTAAGGATCAATGTCTGAATTAGCTATAAATTACTGCTATCTCATCTGGAAAATGAAAGAAATGGTGTGCACGCAAGAATTCCTTTCTGCTAACAACAACTTTTACCAAGGCTGGTGCTGGAGCAACTTAAGATTTTTCATTCCCAAAGCGGTTCATGTTTGCTTACTTATTTAATCCAATTAGGCACTTTCACCCTGAAGCGCTCTTGCTCTCAGTTCTTGGTTTATGAATGGATAGTGGACGTACCTGTGTTGGACTGTTCCCAGGCTGGGTATCCTGGGCGTTCCCTATAAGTATTTGGGGATCTGACATTCTTACTGGTACTCGTTAACAGCGACTTGGACAAAGATGTGAAGTACACTGCACAGGTGCAGGGCTTGGGAAGCTTCTAGTTCAATGGCAATAGCTAAGCAATGAAAAAATAGGTATATAGCAACAAAAACATATTGGGGGGACGATCGTGTGCAAAACTGGAACCCTGTTTTTGTGGTTTTTCTCTGGCTACCGCTGATACTGCTTTTTCTTGTAGTAGCACTTTTTGGAAAAAGGATAAAATGCTTATTGGAGTGAAGGCTAATAAAAGTGCACTGAGCAGTGTAGTTAACACACACATTTGCCTCCAGTTTCTATCTGCTTTCAGGAACAGGAGAGGAGGTGCCATGAAATGGATATAATACACGGTTCCCTACTGTGGAAGAATTCTAGAAATCTGCCATAATTAATCTGTGTACCAGGAAATACTTAAATGAAAGTCTTGCTAAGATCAGACACGAAGACAGGCAACATTTGACATTTTCTGGATCAATGACAGGAGTTTGAGTCATAATTATTGTTCTTCGTAGTAACTGTAGCAATTTGAATGGTAGTGCTAGGACTGTCTTCCTTGAATGAACTGGCAGAAAACCAAATTTGATGAACTAATGAGCCTGTCAGCATGAGATTTTGCTGAATTGGAGAGAAAAAGTATTTTTATTAATGTGAGGTGGTTTTGTGGTTTTTTTTTTATTTTTAAGAGAAAACTTAGGACAAACCAAAATGCAACCATTTTGTTTCCAGGCTAGAAAAGATATTTTCAAGATTCACACACGAGACTGGACCCCTAAGCCACTGGACATGTTTCTTGAAGAGCTAGCTGAAAAATGTGTTGGTAAGTTTGAAAACAAAGTCAGTCCCTGCACGTGACTGAGTCCTAAGGAATCTGAGCTTGTACCAGGCAGCACCCGAGCTCTTGTGCCTTGCTGCAGAGTGA
Organism: Gavia stellata; assembly: GCF_030936135.1. Taxonomy (NCBI): domain Eukaryota; kingdom Metazoa; phylum Chordata; class Aves; order Gaviiformes; family Gaviidae; genus Gavia; species Gavia stellata. The sequence continues at coordinate 2,036,480 of NW_026776490.1, forward strand.
GGCAGCTGACACGCCTTGGGAGCAAACAAAGTTAGATGCTTCTTTTCTTGTCATTTTCTTCTTGTCTCTCAGAACATTAAATAGCTTTGGGGCCTCTTCCTCAGGACTAAAGTTCTGATTAGGAGGCCGCTTCATAAGCGCAGGGTATCAGGCTGCGAGCCACGTAACAAAACTTCTCTGCAGTTCGGTAATGCTTTGGATTATCTCTTAGCCTGTTAATTTTTAGCTGCATACAAAGTCTTTCAGTGTTGCACTTTGGAAACCTTGGCCTTGACTTCTGTGTTGCCTGAGACTGACATAACATTTGATTCTTGTTTTGTTTATTAGGATACTGTGGTGCTGATATTAAATGCTTATGTGCTGAAGCTGCCCTCTGTGCTCTGCGCCGCCGCTATCCTCAAATATACAAAAGCAGTGAGAAACTGCAGTTAGATATTGCTTCTATTAAAATAACAGCGAAGGATTTTGTCATGGCTATGCAGAAGACTGTTCCAGCTTCACGGAGGGCTGTGGCTTCACCTGGGCGAGCACTATCACCTATTTCAAAACCACTGCTTGAAAACACACTAGCAAGAATTTTACAAGCCTTGCAGAGAGTATTTCCCCACGCAGAGCTTGCTCTAAAGAAGGACCAACAGCAAGGTATAACAATAGTAGCCGCTTCTTTAAACTTCTGCCAAAGCAAAAACTTCCGATTTGTGCAATCAACGTACAGAAACCTCTCAGCCATAATGACAGTAGGATTTTATAATATGCACATGCACGCCTTTATTTCAGGAATATCGTGCATAGTTTTTATTCTGGATTCTAAACTGAAGTGCTGGATGGGAGCTGTGAATGACTCGCAATACATAGGAGAGAACTATGCATTCTCTCCTAGAGCACCCTGTTTCTCACAGTAGCTAATATCGTGTTTATCATTCATAGAGATGGATTTAAGGTTTAATGTGTGAGGCACCTCTTTCAAAATAAATGTTTAAATGGGGGGAGAGGGCATTTTTACATGAATGCTTCTAATTCCTGTGAAGAATGTCAGAACCACAATACAACTATAAGTGGTTTAAGGTAAATATTGTTACAGCTATCGTGATTTTTAACCATAGTCTCCTAATTTGAATGTTTGTGGATCACACTGTACGCCTGCACATGAGATCAGAATGTTTCAGTAACGTATACTCTGGGGCTTGGCTTGCATAGCGTATGTGAGCTCACACTCCTGACTGCATCAACCCTGACCAAGTTGTCTGTCGGTTGGTGACAGCAAATAAATTGATAAACTCGCTGCACTCCTGATTAACGGAGATCCATGAATAGTTAGTTATTATCCTAATCCCTGGAGAATATCCTGCCAGTATTACTCCCAGTAGAGCTGGTAGATTGTTTGCATTGGTGAAAGAGGCAGAAACCCACCAACAATATAAAAGCAGAGAGGCTAAGGGATTGGTAATTGCATCCCGTCTCCGTTGTCGGCCTTTCATGATCTCTTCCTTCGGGGATCTTTGAGGAGCCTTATTTAGAAGATGTGTTGGTCTGTATATTCTGACTCACTAGTCCTAGACAAAGGGAAGTCTGTGGCCACCACGTTCACTTAATTTCCCCACATCCAGTGGGGGAACCTGCTCCAGAAGGAAGTGGCCTTGTTGGGTTTTTCAGGTGTCTAGGAACTACAGAAGTTCCTAATCATCTTTATTCTAAGGAAGAAACCTCCTGTTGTTTTCACCAACAGAGAGAGAGAATACCTTATGCAAATCATGCGATGTAGGACAGCTTTGTAGAGACTTGTGCAATCTCCTTAGATCTGTGGTAGGATAAACTCTTCAGAAAATAACATTCTGCATGTGCCCTCAAATGAAGAAATACAATATAAGGGGTCTCCAGCACTGATTTAGAAGCTGTATTAATGTGAGAGGAAGATATGGACTATTCAGGAAAGTTAACAAACCTCTCTTGTCTTTCAGACAGTTTAAATCATATTTTAAGAAATTATGCAATTGACAGTGATGAGGAATCACCATCAATCTTTGAAGATAAGCCAACTCCTGAAATGCCTGGTAGACAAAAGGAAAAATTCCTCAATTTTAGCAGGTACATATTTGTCCCTTTATGTTTGCATTATTAAGATGGCCGTGTCTGTAAACAGTTTTGGTGTGAGGGGTGGTAGATGAAGAAGTAGAGGGGAGGGGTGTGGGGGGGTGATCAATATTTGCAAGAAGTAAGCGTGAAGATCCAGCTGGGTACTGAGGTTCTAATGGAGTACACTGCCATAACCCATCAAACTGAATGGCCCAGCCCTCTTTTCCTAAGTCAAAGTGGTCCACAGACTATTAGAATGTGTTGATTTAATCCATGGCATTCCTTGAAAGACTCAAGACCAAAGAAACGTGCTGCCTGTCCTTTTAGCTAAAAAAACCCTACAGATTCGTGTAGACATCTTTTGCCCTTCTAATTTCCAAGATTGTTAAACCAGTAGCGAATTATGTAGCAGAAACAGAACTGAGAAATGGTTTGTTAAAACACTGTGAGAAAAACTTAAACAATGTCTGCATTTTGTACCTTTAACCGACTAAGTTTATGTTAACTTTTTAACATTTTAATGTGGAAGTCATATAAGCTGACAGTTGAAAAAACAGATTATTGTCGTCACTGGTGGGTCAGTTATTTTTCTCACTTTCTATTGCTGCGCTGTCCAGAAAATCTTCTGACCTGCTGAGCTTGGTTAGGTCTCTAGATCTTTGACTTCAGCCAGCAAAGGTACAATAGTATTGTGGTGGAAAAAAACGAATGCTCTTCACCAATGTGTTTCATGCTAGTAAAGCAGGATTACTAGGAAATTAATAGACAATTCAAAGATGAAACATTAGAATGACTGAATAAAATAAATATACATCTTAATACATATTGAGTGTACTGCTGTAATTTAACCAGTCCATTTGTGTACTTCTTCAGATACAGCTAATGTGTTTCAGTGCCCACGTTAATTTTTTTCTAGAAATGTTGTTCTACTCCTTCCTTCCCACTATCTCCAGTAACTATGGCCAAATTTCAGCTAAACTAGACAGATGTAGAGATCTCACAGCTACTTAAACTCAAGACCTACTGAAAATCAGTGTCTACGGGCAGTGAGGAGATCCAGATAGGCGTGTGCTGAGAGATAGAGTTGTTATTCTCCCCCATATCGGGTTACTGATAAGTTGTCACACATGTATTTGGCTGGACAGCCCCCCTGTATGATTTAAGAGCCGTTACTTAACCCAGCCAAAGGAACAGCAGACATGCTGGGGATTGGCAGGATTTCTTAAGGGAGGTATGGTACAAGTTTTTTAAAAAGAAAATGGGCTTTGACAGTGTTCCTGATCACAGACCAGCTTATTATTTGCTGGAACATGGAGAGTATTTACCGAAAGGGAAAAAAAAAAAGAAAGAAAGGTGTATAGGAAAAAACCTTATCCTCTGTGTGCCTATTCATCACCTCATTTTTAAACTTGTTTTCTTCTTCCTGTTCTAGAAATGCTTATTACCAGCCAACATCTTGCAGGCCACGGTTCTTACTAGTTGGAGAGCCAGGATACGGGCAAGCTTCTCATTTGGCACCTGCAGTAATACATGCCCTGGAAAAGTTTCCAGTCTATACACTAGACCTATCTGTTCTGTTTGTTAGCATCACATCATCGGAAGAAACATGTGCACAGGTACCTTTTTTCCTCTTTAATCTCATAAACTAGTAAAGTAAGCAAAATTCATTGTTAATGGAGGTGCCCTGGTTTGAATGTGCTGTTAGGTTTACTTCTGTCTGAAAAGCCACTTTTCTGCTAGATCAAATGATACCAAATGAGGATGTTACATGTGGCCGTATCTTTCATTCCAAAGGAATGGAAAGTGAGGATGTTGCTAGCAGCTCGGGAAGCTGGGAGGTGCTGCTAATAAACCCCTCTTTATAGCAAGAAGTCCTCCCCATCTCGGTGGGATCCAGAAAGTTGTTTTCATTGCTGCTTAAGAATCTGTGCTCCCAGTAGATGGCTCTGCAGCAGCCTGACTGCCTGTCATGCACTTTTTGTAACCTTCATTTTCATTATATTTGTAAGGCAATCAAGCTTTTGGGGAAAAGAAGTGTTTCTTTTCTTATATATACCTATACAGCTTGTACTGCTGCAGTATATGCAGGAAAAGCGTTAAAATTCATGGAACGCTTACGTTTGTTTTTCTTATACTAGAAATTAAATATAAGCAGATTTAGTGCTGTTTTCCTTTTTACTTTTAGGCAGGAAATCCCTTTCATTGTTTGACATCACTGTATTAAAATATTTTCACCTTTAGTAGCAGCATTTGAGAGCTCTACAAGTAAGGATGGACATGTTACATGACTGGAGACTCATTTGTCACATAAGAGGAACAATTCCTTTTGTGTTATGTGATGGTTGCACCTGCGGTCATATAACTAGCATGTCTAGTCACTGCCTGGATATACCACGTGCACTTCCCATCTTGTGACAGGAACTCCCTGAATATTGATAATCTGAAAGGGTGCACGGAGAACTTTGTCATGTGAAAGGACTGTTGCCGCTTCCCTCATGTGGTAGATGCATGTCCTCTTCTGTGATCGAGGTACCATCTGTAGGCAATGGCTTGTGGTCTTCCGAAGCACGTAATCTGGTCTGATTGATAATGAGAGGCTGTGAGTGATTTAGCTATTCAGGCAGCTATTCAGACTGGTCACCTCTTATAAAATGTACGTGAAGTTATGAATTGTAACCAGGCTTCTTTCACAGTGTCAGCCCTCATCTTTTCACACAGGTCTTTGCTTGTTCAAACTGTGCTTCAGAGTGACTTGGATATGTGCGCACTCTGAATTGAAAATGGTGCAGTCAGAGTCGTGTAGTGATTTACCCAGGCTAATACATCTTGCTCAAGGGTTAGTCTTGTTTTTTCAGGCACACCACCACAGCAGCTGAGTTGTAAGGCTCTTTAGGCATTACCTTAAACCTAAGTAGTTTTGAAATCAGGCAGAGATTCAGGTCAGTTTCTGTCTGTGTAGCAATGTCCATATTTGAGTAAAGTGAAAATTTTACCTTATTGTTAAGGAGTTGTTTTTTGTTGGATTGTTTTGATGTTTTGGCTGCATGTGCTCCTATTTCATAAGACAGTTTGACTGACACGTAGTTATTTATTAGCCTGTTCTACATGGTTTAGTTTTCTTATCCAAGCTTTCATTTTACCAGTTGATGCGAGAAGCACAAAGAACAGCACCAAGTATCATTTATATTCCACATATCCATTTGTGGTGGGAGGCTGCTGGAGCTACATTGAGAGCTACTTTTACAACACTACTGCAGACCATTCCAGCATTTGCTCCAGTTTTGCTGCTTGCAACATCTGATGTGTGTCATGCAGATCTCCCAGAAGAGGTATTTCTGCTGATACTTTTCTTACTTTTTTTAGTCAGTTTTTTGTTAATTTATAAATCCTTTAAACGTTGGAGTACTGTGCACTCTTAAGCAAATTCATACTGTTATTACTCAGGCACCCTAACCAGGTCTCTTAAAATTTGCTTAGACAAAACAATGCTTGAAAGCATTTGCCTAAAGTGTTTTCTGAGTAAAGAGATTGACTTTGACCCAACTTTTTCCCCCTTCTCACACACTCATGCTCATTAGACAGACATAAACATTTACTTCAGACAATAATTCCAGTGACTTCAAGATTGTTAGGTATGTACTTAGTCAAGAATATACGGTGCTTGAAATGTACATGGGAAAAAGATACTTTTACTGAAAAGTGAAAGATAGTTTTACAGAGAAAGTACGATGGTCACACTCTTAATGATGGAATGTAATTTCAAATTTAAATTCTTTATTAAAAATTTCAATTTCTTTCTTCATATCAGTGAAAGCTTTACAAATCAGAAAGCTAAGATCCAACTTCTGTTTAAGTAACTTGGAAATCTATTTTTAGTTGTATTTCTTAACAAAATTCAGTAAGAGTATGTGCTTAGCTTTCTAGGTATCTGAGAGTGTGCATTAAAGGAAGGTGTTCAAAATGTGAATATGCTGCTCTGATTATTTTGTCTCATTTACTGGGGGGGAGAGAGGGGGTTGCCTAGATGTGTTTATCATCAAATGCTTTGAAAGGGCTTAACTTTCTACAGAATTTCTTCTACGGTTAATAATTTCTTTCTAAAATAAGTATTGAAATTCCTTCCATACTTTCTGGTAGTAGAGATTGAAAAATGGAGTAAAACTTGGAAGTGTGCAGCTTTAGACACCTCATTTAAATTAATTTAAAAAAAACCCACAGCACCTTACCAAAAAAGCCCACACTTGTCTCCTGAATCCTGCCTGTTCCTTCGATAGCTGCCATAAAGATTCAAACTAAAGGACAGCAAGGCAGGTAAATACAAAATAAGCAGTCTAGGAGGTGCTGAATGTCAGCACTTTATCAGTGTATCATAGGGTCCCTTCATTGAGCTTTAACTCTAGAGGTGTTCCTTAGAGAAGATACTTTAATTTGCCATGCTAACCTATGAAAATCCAGCCTTTTAAGGCCAAGAAGATACCTTTTCACAGTTTGTCTTATCAAGGTGATTATTCGGTTTAATTTGGAAAGGCACTCATCTTTTTGGAACAGAACATGAATTTGTGTGACCTTACATCTGAAATATCTTTTCTCCTCATGCTTTAGATAAAAGAATTGTTTATTAATGATGATGAAGTGTTCAAAATCCAGTTGCCTAATGAGGAAGAAAGAAGGACATTTTTTGAGGACTTAATTGTAAATCAAACTGCTAAACCTCCTGCATCAAAAACTAAGACAGGTGAGGATATTCTACATAGAAAACTTTGCTAACTGTAAGTTAACAGCTCTACAGCATTTGCTTTGGTGGTAATTTTCTATCAATAATTTTTCATAGGCTTGTATTTGAGTACCGTAAATTGACTAAAAGTTTCTGATTCTTTTAAGCTTGGCAGACATTGGAAGTACTGCCTGTAGCACCACCGCCTAAGCCTCCACAGCTGACAGAGGAAGAAATAAGACAGCTGGAGGAGCAGGAGGAGGATATATTGCGTGAACTGAGGATTTTCTTAAGGGATGTGACTCGTAGACTTGCCGGTGACAGACGTTTCAGAGCATTTACAAAGCCTGTCGACCCAGAGGAGGTAAATTAGTGTTGATCTGTAATACCATTTTATCTGCGTGTATTCATAATTTCTGCGTGTTTATATTTCTCAGAGTTTGTGTGCTCTTTATAGGAAGGTTTGTCTGTTTTTAGGACCGTACTATTCTGATTTTTCAAGAAGCAGGAAGTTTGCTTTTACTTTTGCTGACTCCTTGAGGCCCTCAAATGTCTGTTATTTGAGTTTCACTGAAAGCCCCGGGTTCCTTCTGCAATGCCTTCAGAACTTTAGAATATTTCAGTTGGAAGGGACCTATAACGACCATCTAGACCGACTGCCAGTTAGACCAACTGCCAGTTAGACCTACTGCCAACACAGTTCACTCATGAAAAGGCTTTGACATGTAGGCATGTTACAGCACTGAAAGGCAGAGAGATCTCTTTCTTTATAATTATAAACAGTATCTATAGGACTGTTTTAATAAAGCCTAAAGCTCTTTAATTGACTCGCAGTAGTTTCTGTGAGAACAGGAGTAAGAACAGCAGTTTTTAAAATAAATTCCAAGATTCTATTCTCTGTTTCATCTGGGGCTCCTCCGTATAAGATCAACCATAAGGGCTGTGTGGTTTCTTCTTCCTCCCATACGCTTCTGTCTTTTTTTTTTCTCATGTAATGTATTGAATAAGTCTAAGCCAGGGGCATATACTTCGAAGTCAGCTGTCGTTTTAATAGAGCTTTGCATTTCAGCAAAGTCCTGTTCCCCTAAACATCCACTGACTTGTCTTTCCCTTTACTTCTAGTTTCTGAGATGTAAATAACCTAAACAAACCTAGATGTCCTCATCTCTACTAGTCATTAGGCTCCTTTTATGGTCTGAGTAAAGAAATCGGCACCTCTCAGTCCAGTTATCTCATGCAAAAGTAGATGCCTAGGACAGATACTTCAAAGGTGCATTCCTGCACCTTTTTCTTCCCGCCAACAACAAAGAGAATCTCGGGTGACTCTACTGAGAAAGCTTTCTTTGCTGTGATTTGCTGAAGCAAAGTGAAATGAATCCCACTCTGGGTGTCTGCTCCCTTCTCTGCCCCACACGTGCTTCTGACCTCCCTGCTTCTTGTTTTTCCCTCTTCTGGTCTGTCTCTTCAAAGCCAGTTGAAATAGCCCTTCTATTTTCAAGCAACTAACTGGTTAATTTCCATATCTTTGGATGTGTCATAAATATTTGGGGTTTTGAAGAAGTCCTTTATTTTACGTTATTAAAATAATTAATGTTGGTAGATACTGTGTTAAATCTCTGAACACGCATATTTCATTTGTAGGTACCTGATTATGACGCAGTTATTAAACAGCCCATGGACCTTTCGGCAGTTCTCTCGAAGATTGACTTGCACCAGTACCTAACTGCAGGAGATTTTCTAAAAGACATCGATCTAATCTGCAGCAATGCTTTACAGTACAACCCAGATAAAGACCCTGGAGGTGAGAATGTGTTTTTATCCCTAATTTGGAAAAATTAAAAATGTATAAATTGATAAACGTCGTCTGTGGACAGTAGACTTGGAATTAGATCATTTTAAACATCCACAGAGAGCATTTCTTGCCAGGATGTAAATGTTGGAGCATTAAACTACTTGGACAAGAAATTGTGATAGAAGTGTTGATCAGTAACTAGTGCTTTTGCTTTAATGATTAACTTTTATGTTGTTATGCTGAAAATATTCACTGAGATAACCCTTCAGAACCTATCTATGAAAAGAGCAAAATCTTTCGATAAGTAATCAAAATAAAGGATTTCATCGGCTGGTAGAAAAGACTCAGTTCTGACTGTAAAATTTCAGATCGTCTCATTAGGCACAGAGCTTGTGCTTTGAGAGATACTGCATATGCCATCGTGAGAGAGGAAATGGATGAAGATTTTGAACAACGCTGTGAAGAAATTCAAGAATCTCGCAAGAAAAGAGGTATGGTTTTTGACGCTAATGATTTTAAGACTTGTCTCGGTATTTGTAACCAACAATGCAAGACACAATTCTTTGCTATCTGTTCTTTATTGCAAGGTTGTAGCTCTTCAAAGTATGCTCCGCCTTACTACCGTGTAATGCCAAAGCAGAACTATGTTCCTGGCTGTGAGAAAACAGACCCAAAGTGTAACGAAAAGATGAAGATGCCAGCAGCGCCTGTAGATTCCAGTACACCGTGCTCTGAAGGCAAGTTGCATTTTATTCAGACTTTCCTGGAGAAGGTGCTAAAGTCACTGATACCTTCTCTGGTTTTGTGACATAACAGGTTTCTGTGATGCCTGGTTCTTCGTGCCAGAGGCGTTCAGTGTTTTTAATTTGCTTCAAAACGTGAGATAAATCCAGAGGTCATTCATTCGATAGAGTTATGAAGTTCAAGTACAGTGGATGGTTTACATTGTAAGACACTGGACTTGATGACCCAACTGACATTTAACGGCTCCTAAATTGCTCTCTCTTGAAGTCAAAAATGTTGTACATGGCAGTTTCTGAATACTCAACTAGCTTTTAGTTACGAGAAACAGTATTTTTCCCTTCCCTGCCCTCAAATGCTAAAATCTATGCCACCTCTTAGTGTGATTTCCAACTGAAGGGGGAAAGGGCAGAAAAATAGGGGAGCAATAATAATAGATATGTAAAGGAAAGACAATTATTTCCTCACTTTTCCTGTGAAAAGGACATGAAGGAACAAAGGGACTTGGGTCTCTTTCGGCTAAAACGCATGACATGGTGTGAACTTTCCTGGTCTCCATAACAGGACTAGGAATTTTGCCATTGACTTCACCCATGCGCTTTGTGCAGTACTCCGTCGATACAAAGAACGGTGGGTTTTTCTGGAAGGCAAAAATGCTAAGTTTGTTTTAAACAAGGTTAACAGAAAGCGTGTGAGGTGTAAGTCTTCACAGGCAAATTTTTCTCCAGCAAATATTCCCTTAAAATTGTCTCTTTAACTCTGCCCAACATGTGTTTAGCTTCTGAAGTTTACAGCTTTATAACCGATTTGAAGAAGGGCTCGTCTCCAAATGCTTTTCTGTTCATCTATATTAGTTCACGTAGTAAGACAGTAAGCAACTTCACCTAATAACTTTGCTTTCTGGTCATACTTCCTATCTAAAGTAAGAATTTTCTGCTCATAAAATCTTGAAGTTGATGGTTTTGTGAGTGAAATTCTGTAGCTGGCTTTTTAAAATCTAATAGCAAATTGACCTCATTAACTTGCAACTCTTTCTCTAGACATATGTAGGGAGACAGACAATGTTACCTGAGCTCCTTTGATAATTTTCCTTGTAAGTCAAGTAAGATGAGGATGCTGGATTTTGAAGGAAGAACTGTTCTGGTAATGTTTTGGCTTACTTTTTCTGATATCTCTTTGTAGAGATGTCAAAAAGGAAACGCAGAAAGAACAAAGCGTCTTCAAGTATCGCAGCAAAGAGGAGGAAATTTTAGTTCAATAAAGAGAATAAAGTTCCAGAAGACCAAAATGAAGCAGAGAGTGCGGAAGAGTCTCCAGAAGAACATGTTTCTAACATGGATTGCACGGAAGTTGAGTCCACGCAGGATTCTTCTATGGAAGAAAATGGAAGCGTACTTCAAGAACGACAGAAAAATGGGCATGAAAATAAATCTGGGTCAGAAAACGAAAGAGAGAGGGTTCTCCTTGTGGCTAAATCTGCTTCTGAAAAGAAAAGTGTCATGCTTTCTGAACATTCAGACCTAAGAGAGGACAGTGAAATGCCAGATTGCCAAATAGCAGAAAGTTCTGAAGACGGAGATTCAAATGGTAAGTGAAAGGTCAAACAGGTCCTTTAGCTCCTTTTTCTTCCTGAGGAGGATTACACTATTTATTAGGAGGGGGGAGGGGGGGGGGGGTGAAGGGGAGGGGAGGGGAGGGGAGGGGAGAGGAAATATTTCCAGTCGGAAGGGACCTACAATGATCATCTAGTCCAACTGCCCAACCAGTCGAGGGCTGACCCGAAGTTAAAGCATGTGGAGGGCACTGTCCAAATGCCTTTTTTTGGGGCACTGACAGGCAGGGGGCATCGACTACTGCTCTAAGAAGGACTGTTCCAGTGTTTGACCACCCAGGAAATGGTGGGCATAGCCCCAGTAAAAGGGGGAGAAAGCAGCCCGGGTGGGGATAGCAACGCCACCTGCACTGTGAGAAACACCAAGACTTTTTTGGCAATTTTCAAGCCTTTATTTTCTTTTACTGCCTGATAATTAGACTTAGAGGGCTGGCAGCCCTTGAGGGCCGGCACATGCCCCAGCTGCTGGCCCACCCCGGTTTCGGCAGTGCCTGGGGCGTTCTTCTAGTGCTGCCGGCGGGGTGGCCTCTTCTTGGCTAGAGAGGAAGCCTCGGGGCTGCCGGCCCTCCTCTTCGGGGGCCGCCGTGGCCCCCCAGGGGAGTGGTCCCTGCCCCGGCTGGGAGTAGATGGATGTGCCATGGCCTCCTCGGGATCCTCCGGGGGCTCTTCTTGCTCCCCAGGAATAGGAACGGGGGCAGAGGGAGGGCTGCCAGGACCCCCACGAAGGGCAGCTGCTGAGGTGCTGGGGAGGTCGTCCATATTGGTTCCCTCGGAGCTGCTGGAGGGGGCTGGGACAGGTGTGGGAGACCCTCCTCGGGAGGCAGCGGGGCTGGGGGCAGCCACGGGGCTGCCCTCCCGCTCCCCGGCAGCATGGCCATCCTCCAGACCCAGCAGACGGTGGGCTTCCCCACTGCACCGTCGCACAGCAACATTAATAAGTTGGTGCACAAATGTTGCCGCACGGTTTTGGAGGGAGGCCCCCAGCAGCTGGACCAGTAGGTCTTCATCCAGCCCAAAGAGGACCAGGAGGGGCATGACGAGGTCCTCCACGATGGCCACCAGCGAACGCCGGTTCCCAAAGATCCGTCCCAGCTCCTGACGCACCCACGTCAGAAGGGGCTGGAGGAGAGCTGGGTGGTCCCGGAAAAGGGATGCCCAGGTGTTGGGCTGGAGGCCACCCAGAGAAGCCCTGGACACCATCCCCACAGGCTGTGGTAGTGTCGCTGCAGGGCTGTGGGCAGCTGGATGGCCAGGAACTCCTCCTGCCTGGTGGCTGACGACGGATGAAGCCACAGGTGGGACAACATGCTCCTCAAAGTTGTCATCTGCCCGCACCGAGTGCACGATGGAGAGGATCCTCCTCTTGCAGAGGGGGCACTCGGGCTTGCTCTCAGCCCACCGCAGGATGCACCCGTAACAGAATTGGTGGAGGCATGGCATCACATAGGCGGCATTGTCCCAGCTGTCCAGGCATATTGGACAGCAGTTCTCCAGCTCCGTGGCCATGCTCTCTATGTGCTGCAGTGGGCTGGGGGGAGCTGGCGATGTCAAGAGGCTCCCTCTCACCGGTGCTGCAGCAGCGGGTGTCACACTAGAAAAGGAAGAGAGGCCACGGTCATTGGGTGGCCTGGCGAGGGGTGGAAGAAATGCCCAGGTCCCTCAAGAAGGAAACCCTCCCAGCTCCCCAGGGTGAGGTGTCCCCGCACAGCTCACCTCTGCTGCTGTGAGGGTGCCTCCTGGGTGCCCCGGCTGCCTGAAGCTGGCAGGGCCGAGAAAATCCTTTGACGGCTCTGGGGTTGGACACGAGAGCTGCAACAAACAACTCCCTGAGCACGACACCAGCACCAAAGGTCTCGCTTAACACTCCAAACCTCACGAACTCGCTCAGCTGGAGTGCTGGCACGAGCTGGCTGGGTGCGACTCGGCGCCCAGATATAAGCAGTGGGGGACGCCTGGTCACAATCCATCGCTTGGGAATATCACAGTCCGTCACTAGGTGACATCACAGTCTGTCTCTCGGGGACGTCTCAGTCCATCCCTTGGTGACAACAGAACCCATCGGTTGAATCGGGGATTCAGTGACATCAGAACCCATATCTTGTTGATGACACTGTCCCAACGGGCCATCCTCGCCCAAGGCGCTCACCCTGGCAGCGCTGCAGCCCCAGTACACACATCTGGGGTTACCGCAACACCAGTGCCCACTCCGTCCCCCCACCTCTTGTCTTGTGCTCGGCATCGGTGTTTCACACCAGTTACCGAGGTCTCAGCCATGTCTTCCCAGAGCCCTGTCAGGTCGCTCTGGCCATGGCAGATGTCTCCAGGCACATACGACAAGAGGGTTCATTGGGTAACACCCCGTGCCTCCCTGGGAGGCTGCGGGACAAAGTCCCACAGGCTCTTCCCACACCCCAGCATGCTGGCCAGCCCTCGGGGCTCCCCTGCTTCCTCCCACAGGGATCAAGGGCAGCACTTGGCTCGCTCTCACAGTTTTTCTCCTGTCTTTCTCCCCTAGCCAGAAGGCACAAGGGTGATGCCCTCTGCTCAGCACCCATCAGGCCTCATGCCGGTGCTATGTCCCATGTGGGATCCTGGACAGGAGGGAGGCCGACATAGCAGAGGGGCTCAGGGGAGGCAAGGAGGGTCTGTGGGGCTGGGGCTGGTTCAGCATGGACCAGAGAAGGTGTTGGGGCACCTCACAGCACATGCTGGTGCCTATGGGGAAGGTATCAAGGGGATGGGGACAGGCTCTTCCCAGCACTGCCTGGTGGGAGGGTGAGAGACGGTGGCATTGCCTGAAACTAGAGAGGTTCAGGCTGGAGGTAAGGGATCAAAACCAAAATCCCTGTGAGGATCATGAAGCACTGGAGTGGGATGCCCAGAGATGAGGTAGGATCCCTGAGCCTGGAGGTCTTCAAGACCTGAGTGGCCACAACCCAGAGCACGGCGGTCACAAGCCCGTGAAGGGGGACTCGCCAAAGTCCCAGAAGAGAAAGCACTGCCTGTAGAAAATACAGCAAAGGTTTCCAAAGGTGCTACAGCTTCCAGAAGCTGCAGTGTCAGAAGCCACTTTCTGGTTTCCTTCGATTCAGCAGCTTTCACAAACATTGATTAAAAATAGAATAGAACAGAACAGAACAGAACAGAACAGAATAGTTCCAGCTGGAAGGGACCTGCAACTATCACCTAGTCAGACTGCCTGACCACGCCAGGGCTGACCAGAAGTTAAAGCATTAAGGGCATTGTCCAAATGCCTCTGAAACAGTGACAGGCATGGGGCATCGACCACCTCCCTAGAAAGCCTGTTCCATTGTTTGACCACCCTCTTGGTAAAGGAATGCTTCCTAACATCAAGTCTGAACCTCCCCTGATGCAGCTTTGAACCCTCCCCACGCATCCTGTCGCTCCCTCTCCACTTCCCCTCCTCAGGAAGCTGTAGAGAGCAATGAGGTCGCCCCTCAGCCTCCTTTTCTCCAAACTAGACAAACCCAGAGTCCTCAGCTGCTCCTCATAGCACATGCTTTCCAGCCCTTCCACCAGCTTTCTTGCCCTCCTCTGGATGCATTCAGGGACCTTAACATCCTTTTTCAACTGTGGGGCCCAGAACTGCACACAGTACTCAAAGTGAGGCCGCACCAACGCTAAATACAGCAGGATAAACCCCTCTTTTGACCGGCTGGTTATGCTGTGTTTAACGCACCCCAAGATGCGGTTTGCCCTCTTGGCGGCCAGGGCACACTGCTGACTCACACTGAGCTTCGTGTCAACCAGCACCCCCAGATCCCTTTCTGCAGGGCTGCTCTCCAGACACTCTGCTCCCCATCTATACTTGTGCCCGGCGTTCCTCCATACAAGGTGCAGATTGCCCAATGCTCCAATCTATCCAGGTCCCTCTGCAAGGCCTCTTGTCGCTTGAGAGAGTCAACAGCACCTCCCAGTTTGGTATCATCAGCAAACTTGCTAATGGTGCGTTCAACTCCTCCCTCCAGACCATTGGTAAGAATATGGAACAGAACTGGCTCTAGGACTGAGCCCTGAGGAACACCACTGGTGACTGGCCACCAGCCCGATGTAGCCCCATTCCCTACAACCCCTTGAACCCTGCCGTTCAGGGCCATTATTTGAACTTAGTATTTTAACAAGACCACAAAAGTTATCTGTCTCTCCCATCTTCTCCCATGTCCAGTTAAACAAGTGTCCTCTAACTCTCAAAGAAAGGACATAAAAGTAGCAAACTTCCAATAAAGGAAAGAACATATAACTAACGTGAAATAAACAAGGAATGGAGAAATATGACAGGGAATTAAGTAATACATCACAAATACAAATAAGCTTAAAAATGTTGACATAAAAAATGTTCTTTTTTCAATAGCTATTGCTTGAGCAAGGCACTCGAAATTTCTTGCCAATTATGTTTTATTCCTCTGTCTTAAATATACATGTATAGTTCTAACTTTTCACTGACTGTTTTTGAATGTTTTACTTTTTTATATTATCTCTTTCATATTTTTCCCCTCCGTTACTCTGCTTCCTCAATAATTTATTTAATTGATTCTTTTCGTTCAGTTTTCCTTCCTTCATTTCTTTTCATTCTCCTTCCTCTGGGTTCTGGATAATCTAGATCATCTGTGTTTTTAGTCTTTTTTTTTTCCTCTGCATCCATTTGGTGATGAGTCAATGCCCTAGCTGGAGCAAAAGGAAATAGGCTATCCCAGCCATATTCTTATGGAAGTTGTCTAAGAGAAAGCATAGTTAACTACAGTTCTACATTTGTAAGCCTGTGCTTTGTAAGTCTTCAGTGTCAAATAGTGAAATCCTGCCTTTTAAAGGGTCCAATGATAAGTGCATTTTTATAAGTAGATGATTATAGTAAGGTAAGCAAATAAGATTGCCCATCTTAATCTTACGGGATTAAGATGCAAAAAGTTGCATGCCTGAGAATAGATAATCAGAATGTGACAGGAAAGTGTTACTTAAATATATCTGATAGATTTGATGACTCTGTTGAATAGCTGCTGCCTTGTAAAGCTTTTCCATAAACGGACTTTAAATTGTTTCTCCTCCGGATTTTTTTCCTCTCTGGAAAGACTGAACTTATTTCTAGTTCTGGGTTGTTTGTTTCTGCTTAAAAAAGACACATTTCTCTAGTTCTTTGCAGCAGAAGGGCAACTTACTTTATATGTTTGCATTAGCCTATATCCCTTAAAGCATTAATGTCGTGATCTCTCACCTTACGTCATTAGGAATGATGAAAAGAAATCACTGTAATACTACTGGCCTATGTTTTTCAGTCACAATAAAAAAGAGTTGTTGCATCCCTTCCCATCGCTGCCTGTCTTGCAAGTAGAGACGATGAATTGTGCTGGAGAGAACTGTCCTCTCCGTGGCTGGTGTGAACCAAGTGTGTTTTGGGGGGGTTTACTCTTCCCAGATACTGATGCTTCTTACAGGAAGAGCAAGCTTTCAACAACCCTTAAGAATACTCTAGTAATGCTCTCTTCAACAAAGACGGAATTTACCTATTTGCAGTCTTACCGTAACTGTGCCAGCTCTTCTATTCCCAGGAAATACCGAATGCTGTACGCCTTGGTAGGCTGAAGTCGGTACACAAGATCCTTTCTTAGCAGGATTTGAAGTGGATTATGGAGTGGATACAGTGTGCGTTTTGATTACAATGAGCAGAAGTCACAGAAAGCCAAGCCGGTAATATTAGCTGTCCCAAAGCTGGGCGAGGCGGGGGGCACATTATCCTGCACCACAGGTAGCCATTGCATTTGTGCCGTATGGTGCCTAACACACCCTTCCCTGCTGGGGCCGACAGACCATGCTTTTTCCCTCTGTAATCTGTTCTAGTCCACTGTTCACGTCACGCAGAAAACTACCATCAGCTCTGGCATTAACACACACTCACGTCTGCAGTCTCAGTGGGGATACCGAAAAATCCAGACATGAAAACCAAACTCCACAAAGTCGTAGAAAATACCTAGAAAGGTGCAATTCTACATTGGCAGAAGAATGGAGTAGATGGCCTAATCTCTTTTTATATTTCCCCCCGTCATTACTCCTTGTTACCATTGTTACTTCTCTGCTCTTTGAAGGGAACTGAGTTACCTTCTCACTACCGTAAGTGGACCCTCTAGAACAAGA
This sequence comes from Gavia stellata, assembly GCF_030936135.1. Lineage (NCBI taxonomy): Eukaryota > Metazoa > Chordata > Aves > Gaviiformes > Gaviidae > Gavia > Gavia stellata. The sequence continues at coordinate 2,053,559 of NW_026776490.1, forward strand.
GTTCTACCATTGCAGGGGCTTAATAAAGGACTACCACCTCCAGATCTGTCGTCATAACCCTTTACAATCACAGTTAAAAATTATACCATAAATTATACCACAAATTAATAGCTGGAAATATGTGGCAATATGCAGTAGAAATACTTCTGTAGTCTACACTCAATTGGAAGTTCCCTCCTATGGAAATAGTTTTCACATTTTGAAACTGTTAAACGTGCCAATTTATAGCCCAGCTACAATACAAGACTGCACCCATCACCAGTGGTCACAGCTCAGCAGCGGAGCGTAGCACTGGCACGGGAAATGAAGGTGCTCAGCACCATCCTAGCTCATACCAGAACGCAGCCTTCCCAGTTGCCACTCTCAACTGCTTACAATAGTTCAGTCTCTCATATTTTGACTCTGTATTTCTTCAAAACTTTAGCTGACTGAGCCTCAAGAAAAACATCTTCTAGGATTCTGGAGGACAGAAAGACCAAGGTAATAAAGGGCTGTCTCTTAAAGATAAGTCAAACGATCAGCATTTTTTACACCTAAGTAGACATAAGACATGAAAAACTTATGTATATTTAATTTAATGTAACAAGTAACCTATTGCTACTGGAAAGTAGTGCTCAGAAAGACCCCCTCCTCCCCACACCCATACACTTAACTGTCTTGAGTAGAACTGAAGATGTGGGATTCTCCACCGTGTATGCATACTTCTCTACTGAAGTTTATATATTCAGGACAGTTATTCATAGTTTCTGAATTCAGTTACTGGAGACAGAATGCAGTAATGAAATCTCATCTGAACTGGCTGTGCACTTCCTATCTTGGGTGGTTTCAAGGTCAGTAAGACAAGTGATAAATGAGTTGCAATGACTCAAAACCAGTAAATCCTGAGGTCCAGATGGGATTTTTCCAAGGTTGTTAAAGATATTAACAAAGAAGAATGTAGACTGGTAGCAGTAATCCTGGAAATTTAGATTATTGTGAAAAGATTTTGGAAGCTACAGGAGAAATACGACTGACAGACAAAAATGTCGTAAGCAAAATAATACAAAGTTACTTAAAATGCATGCAAGACAAATGCAAGCAATTTGCACCTGGTATGAAATCACCTGCTAAAAACACAGTTGGATAGTAAATAAACCCCTCTAGCAGATGAGGCTTAGCTAATGCCATTCAATGGCAGGCTTCCCACTCTGAAAAGGAGACTCCCTCCTCACCTGCACCCTCACACACCCGCCCCCCCTCCATTTTCAGCCAAGATCATCAACCACTGCTTCAAGAGGAGTCAGTTAAACCCTGCCACTGAGGCTGAAAGCAAGCTGCCTAGGACCTTCCAGGAGACCTCCAAGAAAATGCATTAATAAAAAGAAAGAGGAGGACCTTTGCACTGCTGTTTTGAGTTTCTCCTTCAAATGACACTGGGCTTCCCAGAAAGAACATGTTAACAGTTTTAGGAGATTGTATGTCTTCTCTGTGTCAAACGCATGGGAAAACCATAGGCAAAGCCATGTGCTTTTTTAGTGTCACCTACCATAGTTTCTTCTGTAGGTTTTATTAGATCCAACAGCAGTAAGATTCAGATTTTTTGGAATGATTCTGATAGCCTTTGATAATTATTTTCTCTAATTGTAGATAGTAAGAAAGAACCTAGCAAATTACAGAATGATTCCCTGATTGTTAGCCCACCTGTGGTAAGGAATGGCAAGCCCTGAAATCACATGAACAAAGCTAACGAGAAACCTTTAAGGACATGGGAGGCATGAAGTAGATCCTGGAAATCTTGGCAATCTGCTGCCTGTGGGCTGAGGGGTGCTGAGGATTCTCAGGGCTCAATGAGGAGAGTGGCAAGCTAGTAGAAACAAATGTGAGGGGTTGCTTTTTTGGGGTGTTGGTGGTTTGGTTTGGTTGGTTTTTGCCTTGCTTTTGCTGCTCTCTATGTTTTAGTCTAGGTTTATGTAAAATTCTGTTGCTAAGCCAGGATAAGTCTCCTGGGTCCAGGACCCTTCAAAACACCTGTCTTGCCCCACAATGTGTTGCTTTCAGCATCTAGCTGTTGTTTTATTCTGTTAATATGATAAGACACAGATGAGATTGCTAGAAATACAGAGGAAATGGGCAGTACGGAATATGAATTGGATGTTTAAGAGGAAATACTTACGGCAAAAGCTACAGATAACAGGGGGAAAATTACATGTCATCAGTAATTAGAAAAATCCTGGCAATATTATAGACATGACTGTCCTTTAGGGGGAGAAAAAGTAGAGATGATATGCAGTGACAGGGTATTGTTCACTCAAACAAAACCTAAAGAGATAGATATTAAATATCACCTGCTAAAGTAGTTTTTCAAATCAGACGTTTCAGACAAGATGTACCTGAAAATTTCAAGGTGGTTAGCCCTGGTAATTTCTGCTACACCAAAAGAGTGGGGAAAGCCCAGGTATGTGGGAAAAAAATGAAAAAAAAAAAAAATTCAGCTTTAGGCTCCAATTTAACCATGATTCTAAATGAGAAATAGAAATACCTTTTTTATTTTCCTCCCCTTGACCAGCTGCAAGGTTTTTAAGTGAATTGGCCTCTGTATTCCTCGTAATCAGAGTAATGCCTCAGTCTCTGCTGGTGGGGTATGTGGGTGTTGAGAGCTCAGCTGTGCCTGTGATGTCTGCTGCTGCTGTGGTTCCTGGATTCACATGTGGATGAGATCTGAACACAGTCTCTGTTAACAGCTGTTCTCAGTCAGCAGGAAAATTAAATGCTGAGACTGAACTACTTAACCTGAACCCGCTTTTTCTTCCAGGGAAAATGCTGCATGAGATGAAAAGCCTTGTCCTCGAGGAGCCAAAGTGTTGGCTGGATGTTATCTCTATTTGGAGAAAGCTTCATGGGCATGAGGGGAAAAAAGACAATGTCTCTCAGGAAAACCCATCGCTTCTCAAGAGCAAATCAGAAGAAGAGACAAATACTGCAACCGACAGGCAGAAACCAGAACCAGTGAGAGAGACCGTGTCCGAGCAATGTCAGGCTGGAGAGAGGTGTGTGGTACTAGAGAGGCAGAGATCATGTTCCTGCCACCCTCTTCCTCGCGTGCAGACTCTCACCGGACTTTCCCTTTATTTTCTTCAGACTAAGCAGCCCCCAGCGCTTCAGGCCCGAGGGTGGCTGTGGGGCCACCAGCCCTGCAGCAGAGATGCTCGCCTGTGGGGGGAAGCTGCTGGCTCCCAGTGTTGTCCCAGAAGTTGGGTTCTTTACCCACTGTGCAAGAGGCTGATACACACGCAGAGTGGAGATCCTTGTTTATTTCATGTCTGCGCAGAGGTGGGTGCTAGGTCGTAACTCCACAAAGCTAGCACCCCTCGGTAAACACACGGTTAAGCATTTCTACGTTCCGAGCAACAGTTACAAGTACTTTTTACAGTTGAGCTTAGTTGCCCTCGTTCCCATTGCCTCTTAGGTGCCTCATCTTCACTTGAAGTCACAGGATCCTCTCTTTTTACTGCACATATCCTGTGAGGAAGGGGCTTTTTTCTTTCCTGAGTTGTGGTTATCATTAGGGGTGAGGATCGTGACATTACAGCCCAAACAATTATACTCTCGATACATCCAAAAACGATACAAACTACTACAATCAGTATTATAAACATAATCAGAGTTTGAAGTAAGCTCTGTGACCAACCTGTTAAGGAGAATCCCATCCCGTGAAGTATTTTATTTAACCATCCACTTTTCACACTGTTCCTCATTAAAGCAATTGGTAAAACATCCACCCACGAAAGTCGAGTTTCTCGGCATAATTTTGAGATGTGCCTCTTAAGAGTCTGGTTCATTTTTTTGTTTTTTACTTTCCCACTCGGCTGTGGCCTCCATGCGGTATGTAAATCCCATTTAAATTGGAGAAATTTTGGCACTCCCTGGACCACCTCTGAAACGAAATGAGGCCCATTGTCAGAAGATAGCCCTTCAGGAATCCCAAATCTAGGGATTATTTCCTTTAATATAATGCTTTAACAACCTCTCTAGCCCGATTGGTGTGGCAAGGGAAAGCTTCTGGCGATCCTGGAAACGTATCTACTAACACTAGTAGATACTGTCTACATTTTGGTAACTCAGAGAAATCTATTTGCCAGCGTTCCCCGGGGGTTATTCCTTTTTTCACATCACACGCAGGAGGTTTTCTTTGTATTTTGGGATTGTTTACACAAAAAGTTCAGTATCTTCTTACTATTGCATCTGCATTTGTTTGCATCTTTGGTCCTAGAGCGTATCTTTTCACGCTGCTTATCGTCGCATCTGCTCCCATTTGCATTTCCCCATGGAAGTTTTTGAGGAGGGCTTCCATCCTTTTGGCTGTGGTGAGAAACTGTTGACTTGGTATTACCTGCCATCCTTCTGAATTTTTCGAACACTAACGTCTCTGCTGATCGGTCTTCTTTTTCAGAATATTGAGGAGGTTTCCTATCAATTTCTGGGTATCAAGATTCGAAACACATGCACATAAGGCAGCTTTCTTTGCTGTTAAAGCAGCTTTTCTGTTTCCTTCAATTATTTCTCCTTGTCCTCTATTATGACTACTTCTTGTGGTTAATTTCCTGTAAACTTGTTCAATGGTGGCTGTGCAGTCATGCTGTAAATGTTTTTGTTCCGCAGTGGGAGGCTGTCCCAGGGTCAGTTTTCGAGCTCCCTGGATCAAGAAGGCGGTTGCAGCTACAGCTCGTAAGCATGCTGGCCACCCTTTGCTTACTTCATCCAATTGCTTTGAGAAGTCAGCAACGGGTCTTTCCCAGCTTCCAAGAACGTGGGTCATCACTGCCAGGGCCATGTGCTAACTTTCATGCACATACAAGCGAAAAGGTTTTGTCCTATCTGGCAATTCCAATACTGGGGCATCCATCAGACTTTTCTTTATCATTTCAAAACTTTTCCGACATCCAGAAGTCCATTCTAGCAATTCTCCTCGTCCTTTCACCGCCTCATATAACGGTTTGGCCATCGATCCAAAGTTAGGAATCCATGCTCGACAGAATCCAGCCATCCCCAGAAACCCTCTCAATTGTTTTCTTTTTGATTTTGGTTCTGCAGTTTTACAGCTTGCTTCTTTTCTCTCTATTCCCAAGTCTCTTGATATTTCGAAGCGCGGGTATCGAACCTTTTCCTTTGCAACTTGAGCCTTTTTCTGGGAAACTCGGTATCCTGCTAATCCCAAATCATTCATCAAACTAACCGTGGCTTCCAAGCAGCTTTCTTTAGTGTCAGCTCCTGTTAGTATGTCATCAACATATTGTAACAGGGTTATTTACGTTGTCATATTTACCTTGCCACTGTTCCAATTCCTTTGCCAGTACGTTACCGAACAGAGTAGGGCTGTTGTTAAATCCGTGAGGGAGCAGAGTCCGGCACAGCTGCGCCTTTCTTCCTGTTGTGGGATTTTCCCATTCGAAAGCGAAGATTGTCTGCCTTTGTTCGTCCGCTGGGATACAAAAAAAGGCATGTTGGCTACGGCCCGTGCAAAAATCCTTGTCACAACCTGAAGCACGCCACAGATGTGACATGGACGGTCCCTTAGCTCCTTTTCAAGACAGGCATGGCGGTAGGTGCAGGAGACAGCTGAAGCCAGAAAACACTGACAGGAATGGCATGAAGGTTTAAAGAAAAAGAAGTACTGGGCACTGTTGTGAATGAGTGGTTTAGGCTGCTTAAAGAATCGCCATTCAAGGTATTGGCAAAAGTGATTTTAATAGAAGTTTATAAATATGCGACTTAATAGAATGAGTGGGATGCCCGTGGAGCTGTGCTAGCCACCGTTGTTGACTTGCATCAATGATTTTAGTGTTCATTTCATCTTGACTGAATTTTTAAATAATTGCCTCATTTTCCCCCTATGCTTTTCTTTTCTTACTTTTATTTGAAGTGAAACTGCTAGAGAAAGTCATAAAAGGCTAAGAAGAAAAGAAACACATAATTCTGGTTAGCACTTTTTTGTGTGATCACAGTGAACCCAATTGCAGAGTTTCCTTCAGGCAAGCAAAACTCTCCTCTGTAGGGCTGTTGAGAAAATTGGCAAGTGGCCCATGCCAACCGAGGAGCGATGCTGGGACACAAAGTATAGAAATACAAGGGTAACTATTTATTCCTGTGCCTGAGGTGTCCCAGCCAAATGGGGGCACCCCAAATGGGGTTTGACGCAGGGTTCTTCTCATCTTGGAGCGTTCATGTACAACACGATTTGAGTAATCACCAGCACCCAGAGGACGCTGGGAGAGTTTCAGAGATGTGCTAGAGGGGCTGGGATGCTGGCGTTGTTTTGGTTGCCCAGGGGTGTCTTTTATCCTGCTTAGTTTGATGGCGTTGATTAATTCCTTTTCAAATTCTCCAGAGCCTTGCATACTACTGATGTCAAACCCGTTAGGCTATAGCTGCGCAGCTGCCTGACTCCAGTTCTTTGGGGAAATGTTTTCTGTAGCTCAGTAACAAACCTGCTAAGTCAGAGGTATATGATGTCGGAAGTTCTTGCTCTGAGAGAGGGCTTCAGTTTCATGGGTGAGTTCTTTCTGAATTCCGAAAGAAGTTCCCTGACTGCTTTGATCCAGCCTGCTGAACTCAGTCCTTGCTTCCTCGCCCCACCTGCTCGAGATCATATTTTTTGTGAAAATGGAGACAAAGGATTTGTTTGAAGATCCTCTACGTACAACTCAAAACGGGAAATCTCCCTGCCTGCCTCCTGACTTGCCTCCTCCTCTCCATTCTTTTTGTCTTTCTGAGGCTGAAGACTGCTCTAGTTTGGTTTCCCTGGCTGTTTGTGGTTCTAACGCTTGTCATTCTATTCCTGCAGTTCTTCTCCCTGTGACACGGCTACCTCGTCCCCATTCCCAACTGCCTTCCTCTCCACCCGCTGGAGTTGCTTAAAGAAGACTTTGGTTCGGAGATCTTCACCCCCAAAACCTGAACCAGGTGAGGGTAAAAATGCGTCTGCCAGACGGCCAGTTGCTGCTTCCAGAATTGCCCCTGGTATCTTTTGTTTTGTTCTCTGCTCCCTTTGCACGTGGGACTGTGGCCTCTCCCGTGTTGGTCTTTCTGCCGCTGAATTTAACTAGAAATCATCTGGTAGCACTGAGCAGAGCTTTTCAGTGGCCAGTGTGTGCAGACCTTCCAGAGCACTTCAGCTCCAGTCATAAATACCAGACTGGCCAGCATGGGCCTGTATGTCAGGGGAAGGATCCATACAGGAGATGTCTCTGGATCTGGCAGCCTTACATACTGCTGGACTCTGCCTCTCTTGAAAATGGCGATTGCCTGAGCCGTTGGGCAGCTCCTTCAGGCTCTGTAGGGGAATAGAGCGAGCAGCAAGGTCGTGTTCTCGAGGATCTTGGCTTGAGAATGCCGTTTATGGAAGAGCCTCCTCCTAGACCTTGTCCCTTACAAACGGCTTGCTTAAGCAACCCTCTATGGTGCAGGCTGCCTGGAGACCTTGGGAAGGACCCATTGCTCGTGACCAGCTGTTTCTCCATCCCTGTGCTTGGCGTATGGAAGCTGCTCTCAGCGCTGATGCTGGGAGGTCTGAGGCCTTCTGTAAAAGCTCTCAGTTCATCTGCTGGCTCTGGTTTTCCCAGACTGTGCATCAAATACAGCTTTGTTGAGCCTCAGGTGGGGCTCTTGTTCTTGTCCAGACTTTTGCTCTGACACCATCAAGTGCGGAGGATTGGGATTTTTCAAAAGCATCATGTTTCTCTTTGGGCTTCCTGGGGAGGGGTTGCAGTTGTGCAAGGCGTGTTGGGGAGCTCAGTCTTCCTTTGGGATGCTCTCTGTGGGACAGGACAATTGCTTTGAACTGCCTGTATTTCTGGAAGGCTTACCCACATTTGCCTTCCATCGGAAATACTGCTTAGTGGCACTTGTTTTTAATTAATTAAAAAAAAGGGCGGGGAGGGAGGGGTGTGTGAATAGCAGAGTGCGAGTGTACAGTGGATGATCTTCTCCTGCTTGGAGTAAATGGTTTTATCATTAAAAATATCCCTTCAGTGTTCCAAAAATCAGTTCCCTTAAAGATTGAAGTGCTTGCTGATGGATTCCTGGCTGACAAAATCCCCTCCCAACTTGCTTCAATATGAAATCCTCTTTAAAGTGGCATTGAGATTATCTGGTGTGATTTCCTTCAATTAATCATACTTGTCTAATGCCTGTATTTTTGTTCCTAAATACTAGGATCAGAAGTTCATAGAAACATCTTCTGTGTCTGGTTTAAATGAGTTAAAGCTCTTGTCATGTCGGGTTGAGGGTTTCTAATGTTATTTTTTCCTCTTTCAGAGGGAGATGAACATACACATCTCGCCCTCCAGGAGCGAGGACGCCGTGTCCGGGTTCAAGCCCGTGCTATCCTCAAAGCTTGCGTCCTGGAGTTGGGCATGGAGGGGCGTCACCCTGGGAAGGTGTGGTGTGCTGTAGCAGTTGGAGCTGTGAGGTCTGGAAGGCACCAGCGCTGTGAAGTCTGGTGGGTGGTGGGGGGGTGGATGCGGCTGTTGGGGGTCCGTCATTTGCATAGCCCCGCCCTCCCCCGCACGCTTCAGAACGTTTGGGTTCCGGTGGCAGTTTGTGAGTGGTCCCTCCCAGTTGGCTCAACGGACCCGGCACAGCCAGTAGATCCCGCTGGAGCTCCTCTCTCTGGCATGAATCCCTCGGTGTTGGAGATTTAGAAGAGGTGACATCTGAATCTCCAGGTCTCCTTAGATGACCTTCAGGAGCTGTGGGCTGTGGGTGGGGACTGGCTCTCTTTCCACTTCCTAAGTGGAACAGCTTTAAGAGGTGAATCTGCCATTTCCCTTCTTCTGGGGGTTACGGGAGCTGTTTGGGAGGTGAGGGAGATGTACATTCACGGTCTTGAGCCAAATTGGATAGAGCAGAGATGGACTGTCATTTGTCTGACCTCAGCTGTGTATCTGTAATGTAGCTGTAATTGTCTCCGCCTGCAGAAGTGGACTGAGGTCCTATTTTGTTTTAAAGGAGATATAACAAATAAAATCAGTGACTCTAGTGTGCGGTCTTTCTGCCCAAATATGTAAGCATTTGCTTTAGGATAAGGTAAGCAGTGCCTTGAACTCACTGGTTCTACTGAGTAACTCTCCGTTGTCTAAAAATGGGACCGATGTTGGCTCAGACGCGGGTGTCTACGTTAGAGACATTCGTGTTTAGTCAGATGAATCCCACCCCAGTCTCCTGTGGTCCTCATCAGGTCTCTGACAGCTCTGCTGTTAGCCCTTATGGAAGCCAAGTACAGTCTCTGTCTCTTTTATCTCTCCTTTTTTGTTTGTTTAGGGTTTTTGGGTTTTTTTTGTTTAACAGAAAGGAAAGTCAGTCTTGGACATTCAGCTGCAGAAGAAAGTTGGTGTTTGAAGATCACGCTTGGATCTTTCAAGTAGGTCTAATTAGATGCCTTTTCCTCTTCTGTTCATCCCTGATAAGCTTAGGCACTCTCTGTTTGTCCTGTTTCTGAGGACCGCTGCCCAAGGCGCCTAGCATTGCACAGGGAAATTTCTGTATCTCATTTTGCACCATGAATTTTGTTAGTCAGCAGGCATGAAGTATTTTTAGAACATAAGCTAACTAAATTGCACTGAAGTGAAAAAGGTGCTCCGTAACATCCGAGAGATAATTCTGGAATGTAATCGGAATATAAATATTTTGACCAAAAGATGCTTTAAGAGTTAGATAAAAATTATTAGCATAGCGCTATTTTCTTTAGTTTGGATTTTTATAGTTCTTCGATTTAAAGTTTGAATTTAAACAAATTTAGTTGAATTGATGTGGAAAACATGTTCAAATAGCCACGCATTTCTTTCAAAGGAGAATAAGCTAAGTAGCACTTACAGTTTTGGCTTTGAAGTGTTTTGTATGTTTGAATGCATATCTACAAGTTTCTGTTGAACTCAAGTGGCCTAGAAAAGTGATCTTTTAATTCTGTGTCGCAAATTTTATGAGCCACCCCCTTCTAAAAAATGATGGTTGCCGTTGCTTAGTGGAGATGTAGACAATTAGTGGTTGGGCTGTGGCCTCTCAAGACAGGTCTCTCCTTTTGTTCAGAAGACTCTTAGGCTGTAGCAAGCGCCCAGACGTCACAGCGAAAATGGAGGATGCAAAAAAGAAGTCAGCAAGTTACAAAGGAGGAATGGGCAAGTAAAAGGCAAAAGCCTGAGTCCCATCTGTCCTAAATAATGAACTGCTCAGCCCTGGGCTGGTGGCACAGGCCACCTGCAATTCAGGGTGTCGAGCACAAATATTCTGCAGTTAGGTACTTATCTCCTTCCTCACAGAAGGGGAAAAAAAAAAAAAAATGCCTGAGATGCCTGTTACTTAGTTCAGTAAAGGGAACTTGAGGACAGAGAAGAAGGGCACCCTAACAGCAGTCTGCTGGGTAGGCTGAGGTGATGCGGGGAGTCTGCTCCCAGGGAAGCTGTTCCCCTTCGTAGAATTCAGTAACTGTTTTGTTGGGGGTTTGAAGCCGAGTTCCCAGCAGGCACACCATAACTCCTTTCTCTCTCTCTCTCTCTCTGGCCCGTTAATTGTCTCGATACTGCTCCAGATTTACAGAGAGTGGGATGCCCACCGTTAAAGGGAGGTTCTCGCCTCAGGATGCCTGCCACCTCGAGCATAGCCTTGCGCTTGGTCCATGAGAAAGCCACGGCTCTGACTGCAAAGCTGAGTGAGTAGGGGATGCAGAGATGGGACTTTTGCAGGGAGCGCCTGAGCCGCCGGGCTGCTGGACAGGGTGAGACCCATGCCAGCCAATTCATCTTTTAGCTCCACATGCCTTTTGGCAGAGATGCAGGTCTCGTGGGGATTGTGGGGACGTGCTCCTGCATCTGGAAAAGATGGCTGAGTTCTGGCGTAAGAAGGGCCCTGTGGTTTCAAGGTCAGAGTTGAGGCAGGTATGGAAGATGGCAATAGCTGTTATCTTTAGTCAAAAAAATTCCTTTTTGTATATTCAAGCAGTCTGGAAGATGAGTCAAAAAAGAGAAGCCGATGCTACACACACTGCACACTCTTAAGTATTTGTTTTAAATAGGCGTGAGGTCAAGCTAGAACATGTTTTGCAATTTGGGTATTTACTGCAGCAAATTTTCTGCTCTTTCTGACTGTTTTCTGTGACTTTTAGCTCGTTTCACCTCCACAGAAAGAAATACTGTGCATATGAAAGAGGCCGTTATGAATCTTCCCTTGGGAGATATTTTTTTTGTGCTCTGCTTTTAAATTACAATCTTTATTATTTATGCCAACGTTTAAAATAGCTTTCTGATTCCCTGGTTAAAGTATTCTGAACCTACTCCAGCTACATTTTACTATGCACAACTCCCACCAACCATCAGATTTTATTTCAAGTCATTTTTCATGAAATAACACGCATTGCAGCCAGAATCCTGTGTTGCTGTTACCTGGTTTTCTCTACAGTTTCTCTACAGTTTTCCAGCTGTGTTCCTCCTCCCTGTGTTGCCAGTATTTCTTTTTATCTTAGAACACACAAGTTCCCATCATCTCCCTTCCTAAACAGTGCCCTGTAATCGTGTTACCATTTTTGTTGACCTTTTTTGGGATTCCTGCAGGTTATTAACGCCTTTTTAATGAGAATCCTGGGATTGGAACTGTTTTCTGAGCAATGTTTACTCAGGAATTGGTAGATTATTCCCTGTTCTCTTTTCCTTTACATGCCCTATTTCTTTTTTTGTCTGACACCCTGTTATGTTCAAAGTGGAGCTATGGGAATAACTGATTTGGGGCTTTGCTGCCAAATCAATACATTAAAGAAAACCTGTGTTTCAGACTGAACAGAGATGATACTCAACCTAAAATATTTAGAATGACTGGGGAGAATTTTTAATGTTTTCACCCCTTTTTAAAAGAAGAAAGAAATTTGACAGTTTTCAAAATGAAAGCATCATTTCAGACAGAAAATAGAAAACTCTGGTTTTCCATTTTCTGGCCATGTTTGACTTCAAATCATAAACAGTTTCAGTGTTCGCTGACCTTTGTTCTTTGGTGGCCAAATTACTTCCCTAAAAGTATTTGTTTCCCTCAGAGTGATTCCTTTTAACACTTTTTGAGCAGTATTGAGTGCATATGTCTATATGTTCCTTCTGTTTATGTATCTCTATTTATGTGTAGGCATAGAAAGCGAAGCGAATGTCTTTATCTTAGTCATGCAAATCTCACTTATTTGATTCCACTGTGGTATAAGAGCATGGGGTAAGCGGTGGTTACTGGGCTCAAAAGTGGAAGCTCGACCATAAAGACCTCAGCAGGTCTTTGCAGAGAGATAGTGGTGGCATTTCGAACATTTGGCCCCTTTAAACACTGGGATTTTACTTGCATTTATGTACCTAGATATCTAAATCCTGGGGAGGTTGTGTTTTAGATGCCTTCGCTCTATTTTTGGTTCTCATTTGACATCACAATTGTGTGTTCCGAATCACTGGGCTTCTGACGGAGCCACGTGAGCAGCCTCATTCACGTGCTGATGGCTGTGAGAAAGCAAACAGGTTGTCACAACAAATGTTCCTGGCCGCGTCCTACAATGGCTTCTGTAGCACGAGGGTTTTGTGTTCAAATGTTTTTTCTGCTCTTGTTGAAGTGCCGGTTCTGAAGACACGTTGAAAATCTGGAACAAGCCCAGCGCTTGTCCTCAGGGATGTTTGAAAATTCATGCAACTTCTAAAATGCACACAGGACGGACAAAGGAAGGATGCTTGGGATTCATTGTTATTTTGAAAACAGACTTTGAGTTATCATCATGTTTTCACTCTTCCCTTTTCCTTGCCAGGGAGTGAAGCCGATTTTAGCTCTTCAAGCAGCATGGGTGGTATTTCAGCGCCTGAAGTCCACGTGTCTGCTGCTGGAAGTAAAAGATCTTCTTTTTCTCTCAAGTAAGCAAAGCAATCTTTCGTGAATAGTGCAGGTGTCACTAGTGCAGAGGTAGACTACTCTGTAAGGTCTTGCAGCTAATACAGACAATAGCAGTATTGTGAGTTTTAAAACAATTTGGGTGATGCGGTGCTCTCGGGCAGTACTTATGTTGATGAGAACTGTGATACGAGAAAGAAGAAAAAAAATACAAATGCTGTGTGTGGAGACCAAAACCAAAGAGTTCAAACTGACAGGACTGGTTTCCTGCCCTTTGTGGAAGAGCTGGCAGGCAGGCTGGGACTGGCAGTGGGATAGCCCTGTGCTTAAGGCACACACGTCTCCAAGGTCGCAGCTTGCCCCAGTGTACGGAGGTTGGCAGAATGATGCTTAATGAGCAGTTTCCTGTCTGTGTCATGAGACTGTTGGAAAAATAAATGTTACTGAAGTGCTCTCTAGGTTAAACCTAATAAGTAAAGGTACTGGCTGGGGGAGAAAGCAATACTAGATATAATATGAAGCCCTAAAATCACCTTACTTGCAGTAAGATGATGTATCATTTCATAGATTATTGTGCATTTAAATGTAACTTTACGTTAGAGCATACTGACCTACTTAATTGGACAGAAGTCCTCTGTAAGAATGCTCCTTCAAATGCGTGGCTGTGTTACGCACAGTCTGGGCAAATTCTGCCTCACACAAGAGTTGATGCTGTACTGTACCGAGTGGAAAGAGATGTCTCCTTTGCAATATGTTCTCTTTTAACTGTTTGGCTTAAGTCGCTGTGAAACGTTTCCACGTTGTCACAAGCCACAGTCCTGCACTTCATTGTGAAATGGTTATAAAATGACCCAAACAGCAGCAGTGCGATGAAGGTCTGTGGCAGCCACTCAACCACCTGTTCCTTATAAACGGTTCCATTTTCGGAGAAGGGAGGAAACAAAGTCAGATGATTTTGAGAAGAGAGCTTGCTTCATAATTCTGTGGTATTTCAATTTTTATGGTTAAGCTTTCTCTTTTGCTGTCTGGATTTGCCTTTTACCGTATTTTTTTGAAACCAGCCCTTCCGTTACAGTTTAGAAGAACAACTGGCATGAGAGGACGATGTTGGCAGCGTAGTAGTGCAGAAGGCAAAGCAAGTGAGGAATGCCCCTCGAGAAGCTGTCCTCAGAGCACCCCAGCCCTTTGGCAGCTGTCAGGCAATGCAGATACCAATTGCTGTCAAGCACACAGTTGACAGTCCGATTATTTAGTAAAGAGTGGGAAAAGAAAGGTAGATATGTATGAGGGGAAACTGAAAGGAAGAAAGAAAAGGCTGTGCTTTTTTAATACTCTTTCAGACTGCTCACAGTGGGTTTCGAACTATATCTAAGCAAGTGAATAGCTGACAATGGCAGCTGAAGCAGCCGGTATGCCAAAGGCAGGAAAGAACAGTGGCTCAACCAAAATCTGTTTTCACTGCACGCTGTGATCCTTCAGGCCGCTTGCTGAGGAGCTTGAAAGCAGTCTTACAGCAGACCTCCGTGGACAGGCATCTCTATGCAGACCTGGCTGGGAAAGGCTGAAGTGTGGTTCTTTTGGCACTAGTCCAGGCTGCAGTTCTCTCATTACTTAATGGAGTCAGAGGTTCAGGGAACGTGGATGATCTGATGGAGTCACTGGGAATCGTGCTATCCACTGAGAAATGTGAAAATGGCTGAGGTTTTCCTAGATCACGTAATTCAGACTGAGTGCCCCACAGTCAGTGAAAGAACGTGCAGTGGCTGATGACTTTGGGACTGACTTTCTTCACGGCCACTCACAGTTACCTGTCTGTTTTAGTGTTTAGACAACTTTGTGTGTAAAATAAGACACATAATGGGTTGCGTGATGAGGATAATCCAATATGCCTTAACCGTGTTGCTTCCCCTGCAGCCGTGGCCCTTATGGTCGGAATAATGGATCCTTATCCTACAAGTCCAGAGCCAGCCCACCTGCTTCTCGTGAAAAGGACCCTTTGTCAAGACTGGGCAAAAGCCAGCTGTGTCCTGCTAACGTCCGCCAGAATTACGGGGCTTCTTCAGCCAGCAGGAGCAAGTCAGGCTCATGCAAAGGAAACGACAGCAGCTCAGTGATGAGGCAAGTCTTTATTTCAGCATGCCAGTGTTCAGCGCACTGACTTACCGTCTCTGCACGGTAATGTGGCATTGGCTGTCTGGGTTGCCGTGCAGGTCAACTTGCTCCTCAGCATAGGTGTGACTCCTCATATTGGTGGCTCGCCAGTCAACAGGGTGCTCCATCCCCTGTAAAAGCTTTATTGTTTCAGCACTGTAAAATTCAAGGTTACTTTTAGTCAAAGCCCCTTATAGTTGTTTTTCACTCCAAGGCAGGCTCCTTCATGTGGTTTCATGGCATCAATTCCCATGTGGATTTACTGGTTCTTTTGTATAAGGGTCCTTTCGCTTTGGAGAGTCTTGGATGGGGTAGTATAGAAAATATGATACACTCAGGTGAAAATTCACCCTGCCCAGCCTTAGGCACCTCTCTGTGCAGTTTCCCGTACAGGAAAGAAAACAGATACCTGTCAGAGCATGCAACACGTATTGCAGAGAAGAAATTGCCACCACGCTGCTGCTGTTGCCCTCTCTCTCTCTCTCTCTCTCTCAGGCGACTCAACAGCCAAGCATGTCAGATATGCACCTAAAGCCAGACAGGATGAATCTAGGTTTCAGGGTGCTCAGCTTCCTACCTCACATGTGGAGCTGAACGCAGTCCCTACACTACCTCACCTGACCGTGTCTGCAGCTGGGTGCCTTTGCCGGTGGCCCGGCTGCCTGCCCTTGGGCACACCACCTGTTCAGGGTTTGGGGTTGGCTGGGTGTTTTAAAGTTAAATGTCTCCCTGCACTGAAGACAAGTATAACAAATAGCAAATTTTGCACATAGCCACAAATCAGCCATTTCCTCAAGTACTTTGATTTGCCGGAGGGAGTCACTTGTGCAGGCGGTGAGGAGCCCCAAATGAGTCAAGCTTTGTATTAGTGTATGGGATGTTTTTCTTTTTGCCAGGACTTAAGAACTGTAGGAGTGATGTTATGTGATGGTTTGATTTTTTTTTTCTTGTCACCATTTCTTGTGGTGACAATCACAGCATGAAGCCAGAAAATCCAGAGCAGTGCTTGACTCCTCTGCAGCAGAAGGAACTTACAGTGCGGCATTTGAAAACAAAGCTGAAGGAATCTGAGAGCAAACTTAAAGAAAGGTATATTTCACTTCAGAAATCAGAATTAGAAAGACTAATTCAGGAGCAATTAGGGGTGGGAATCCTGAATGTTTTTACTCATTTCTGGACCACATAAAGTCTTCATTAAGAAATTTGAAATATGATCAATCTGATTAGGTTCGTTTCAGGTAGTTCAGGTTTCATAGCGTGCTCCGTGAATACGTACCATGCAGTTTAGTTATGAATATGGCTGCCTCTTTTCCCTTTTCTGAACTTCCCTAGCAGAATGTTTTTAAAGGGTCATTTTTTACCAGTCTGATTTAGCATTGAGACCTTTTCTACATAAGAGTTTCGACTTGCAAGCATGTTATTACCTTAGTCTCCTGTTCTGCTTGATTCAGTGAAAGATGACTACAGCTGTCCCCCTTCTCCCCTAATGAAAGAAAAGCTCTTACACCAACCAGTGTGCCCGCTTGTGGTTTTGTCGCTTAGATACTGATTTTTTCGCAAGAGCCCTTTGTATGGATGCTGAGCAAAAAAGCGGCAATGTGCATTCCACAGCAACAGACGTCATCTCTGTCATCTCTTTTACTAAAGCTGCACTCTGAGAGCTGGCTCTCCAGCACACACAGCCCAAGCGGGCACAAAGGGGTGTTTGAGTGGAGCCCCAAGGCAGAGTCCCAGGGACCCCTTGGACCAGCTCGGGATAGCCCGACCTCTGCATCTGGGAGGGCTGGATCTCAGTAAGGGCCCACTCTCCCCACTTGCTTGCAAGTCAAGGCAGCAGCCTCTGGCTCCACGCTGGGCTGGGTGGGTGCAAAGCAAGCCAGATGCCTGCAGCCCCGAGCCCTCCTGCTGTCTGAGGCCAGTGTTGGCTCTGGCTGTACGTGACGAGCTGCTGGCAGGCACAGGGGACGCATCCAGGCAGCAGTTCCTCATTTCACAGAATCACAGAATCATTAAGGTTGGAAATGACCTGTGAGATCAGCTAGTCAAACCATCAACCCCACACCACCATGCCCACTAAACCATGTCCCACAATGCCACGTCCACACATTCCTTGAACACCTCCAGCGATGGTGACTCCACCACCGCCCTGGGCAGCCTGTCCCAATGCTTCACCACTTTCTCAGTATAGAAGTTTTTCCTAATATCCAACCTGAACCTCCCCTGGCACAACTTGAGGCCATTTCCTCTAGTCCTGTCACTAGTCACCTGGGAGAAGAGACCAACACCCACCTCTCCGCAACCCCCTTTCAGGTAGCTGTAGAGAGTGATGAGGTCTCCCCACAGCCTCCTCTTCTCCAGACTGAACATCCCCAGTTCCCTCAGCCGCTCCTCATCAGACTTGTGCTCCAGACCCCTCACCAGCTTCCTTGCCCTTCCTTCTCTGGACACGCTCCAGCACCTCAATGTCTTTCTTGTAGTGAGGGGCCCAAAACCGAACACAGTATTCGAGGTGCGGCCTCACCAGCACCGAGTACAGAGGCACGATCACCTCCCTGCTCCTGCTGGCCACACTATTTCTGATACAGGCCAGGATGCTGTTGGCCGCCTTGGCAACCTGGGCACATTGCTGGCTCATCTTCAGCCGGCTGTCAATCAACAGCCCCAGGTCCTTTTCTGCCGGGCAGCTTTCCAGCCTCCAGCTTTCCATTTCCTCCAGGGTGAGGCAGTAGGTGAGATGTTAAGCGCTGCACTGGTTGGACCTTACCTAGAGCCAGCACTTGCACCTCAGAATGTCCAGGATCAGAGCACAGCCCACAAGGCTGCTGGCTGTGTGGCGAGGTCGGTGACTCTAGTTAGCAATCAGCCGGCGTGTCTGGGCAGCCGACTGACATCTCTGCCAGCTCCGTTCAAGGCAGCAGCAAGTGCTGCATGGAAAAGCTTGCTTCTTTCTTGGAGCATCTCCGCAGCATAGCCATCCCAGTGCAGTGGAGCCTCATGTTGACTCTTTAACTGACCGGTCAGCAGAAGCTTTATAACTTTTTTATTTTGCTACAGGGAAACAGAAATAGAAGAACTCAAAGCTCAGCTGGGACGGATGAAGGAAGACTGGGTTGAGGAAGAGTGTCATCGTGTGGAGGCAGAGCTGGCCGCCTTGGAAGCAAGAAGGGAAGTTAAACAACTCAAGCAGGTTATTGAAAGCATGAAAAACAGCTTGGCTGAGAAAGACAAAAAAATGCAGCAATACTTCATAGACATTAGCATTGAAAACAAGAAACTGGAATCTTTGCTGCAGAGCATGGAGATGGCTCAGAGCAGCTCTGTGAGAGATGAGCAGTGCCTGGAGCACAGGTGTGACTCAGAGGGGAAGCCGTTGGTGTTGTGTGCCACAATGCCAGACAGCCTCACCACAGAGGACCAAGCTCTGGAGGAGGTGGCAGATAGTGGGCTGCTTCTTAATGAGGGCACAGCTAACGGGACTGATTCCTGTGAAGACAGTTTGACCACCATAACCTCTGAGTTGAGTGATCCAGCTCCCTCCAGTTCTGCTCTGAATCAAGAGATGCTTGAAAATGTTCTGGATGAGAAACTAACTTCTTTCCAGGAGGAGGAGAAAGTCAGCAACGTGATGGTGGAACAGGCCATCCAGACTGACGTGGTGGCATCTAGCCTAGATGTGGAGCAGCTCATTCAAAACATCTTCAGAGCTCAAGATGCCTGTCCTCTAAGCCCACCGTCTTCACTGAAGGAACTGGGTGAATTTTCTCCTGGAAGGTTCAGTGACTCTGGTATCGTAGTGGACTTAACTCCAAGTCATCTAAACGCTGCCATCCTTTTGTCACCTATGGAGTCTCCATGCAGGAAGGTGGAGCACGGAGTTAATGAAAACTATTTCGTGAAAGAACGTGATTTTACAGAACCTCATGATGATGAAGCCTTTGGGTATGTCAAGACAGGAATAAAGAAGAGATACTGTAGCAGCCCCTATTGTACCAACTATCCTGTGGGCTTTCCGTACTCGGAGAGGAGGAACAGATCCCGTTTACAGTATTGGAGCATTGCTTTGTGTTTGTGGCCTGGTGGCCCTGCACTCTACACCATACACCCTTCGAGATGAAAACCTGAAGTCCACTCCACCCCTGGGCACCGGCTGGCTGAGGCAGAGAGAAAGAGGGGTGAGAGAGATCATAAAAAGTTATTGTCTATTCTGATAGTCCACTATTTTGCTCCTGACTATTTGATCGGCATTATAAATTGTTTCGAAAACACGTTTCTTGTTTCAAAATGAAAAAGCTGAACCCTGTAGTTCCACAAGATGGTTTTAACTGGTGTTTTTAACAGTACTGCTGCCTACAGAAGTAGTCTTCCTGCTCCCAGGCACTGTGTCTCTCCCCTGTGCTGATGTCTTTCTGGTGCCAGCACATCTGCACAGCGAACATGACCAGGGAAATCAAGGAGAATTACAGCTAGCGCTCTGCCATGTTTGTTTGCTGAATTAGCTTGAAGCTCAATCAGTTTCCCTGGCCGGTTCACTGAGCAAACGTACAAGTGCTTTGCACTGGCTCAAGGGTAGCACGAGATGCACGTGGGAACAGATGGCCGGAGAAAGGTGGGGTATGTCTTTAGGCAGCACTAACCTGAAACATTTGTGAAACTACAGTGTTAAGTGAGGGACGTGGAGACTGGTTCCCACTAAGGGTATCACTCATGTACTCCAGAAAGGCTGCTAGTGTTTACAATTTGTTGTCCAAAGAGTCAATTCAATTTAGAGGTAAAACCCATATTTCCCAGGAAGCTTCAAGCACATCATTCATGCCTGTCTCGTGCAGTGCTCTTAATCGTTGATGGGAGTCTTCAAACATGTTACAATGCTAAGTATAGGTGTGGATACACTTTGAAGATTGATGTTGTTTTAAAGTCTTAATGAGTTGGAACCTGATAGTCATTTGAGCCCTTTGAAATACTTTGTGTAAATGTATGGTGTTTTAACTTATTGTTTATTTAATTGCTTTATTGTAAATTGCCTTTATAATCACAAGTTCAGTAAAGCATGTTAAAAATATTAAACATGTGTGAGTGTTTTCTTGTAGCAAAGCTATACAAAATGGCCCATCTCAGCTGAGCTATCAGGCACAGGCAGAGCTGGAGGGGCACTGTGTCAGGGCATAAGGAACCATCAGGACCCGGAGAACACCTCATTTCAGCTCCGAGCGTAAGCACTCAGCCAGAGAAAAAGGCTCCAGCCGGTCTGTGGACACGCAGGCCACCCGCTCTGCCGCATCCACGCTGCATTAAAGATGCAAGTGACCTCATCTTTAACCCAATGCAATCTTCCAGAAGCTTGCAACTTCTCATTTCTGCACTGCCAGGAGAGTATCAGTCTTCCTGGCATTTAACAGAAGTCCAGAAGGCCTCGTTTAACCCGGCTGAGAGGCATGCAGTCTCCGTGTGCCCAATGAGATGTCACTGTGACCATCAAACCACGAATTCTCCGTGTCCCAAACTTGTGGTCTGTGCCTAGGTCAGATGAGGGCAATGCTATCCAACAGATGAAATAGTGGAGTTTGTCTGGCTCCACCCAACCTTTCATCAACACCTTACAAAGAAGGTAATTCTTACTGTCTTGCTTGCTCAATTACTTCTCTTTTAAACAAAACTTGTGTCAGAACCTACTTATGACTTAGTTAAAATTTCTGGTTTTCTAGGCAGAGATGATCTAGGCCGATAGCTCCCCCCACCCCTTCCCATTCTTTTACAACTTCACTGTTCCCTGTGTTACAAATCTGTAATATAAAAACTCACCTACACAATGTATGTAGGTGAGCAGACACTTCTTTATTGCAGCGCTGGACGCACAGGGGATCACTCCACCTCGTGTGCGTGCTTAGTTTCTCTGCTAAAAAAGTTATTTACAATCAAAGTATACATATTCATCACATTTCCAAGAAACAATTAACATACCGTTTCCGAGAACTCATTAATATATGTAAATGCTCGTGACGCATGCACCTTCAGGTACACAGGTCGTCGTCTGATGTCCTCTGGTGGTCGTCCATAGTCTTCCTCATGGTGTCCTTTAGTTGAACCCAATCTTTGTGCATGCTGAGCTTGGTTGTAAAATTCCATTCTTGAATCTTCCTAAGTTTTCCTCGGTTTACTGATCAGGCCTACAACTTATCATTGTCTTGACAAGCAAATTCTACCTATTCATGATGCTACATTGTTCAACAGTTAGTTTATGATTAAATCACAGATAATTCATACCTAGTTACCTTCATACAGAATATATATAATTTAATTTTTATTAATCGCTCTCTGGATTATACTATTCTACCAATATCCATCCTTAAAACAATCAATGGTTATTTCTATTAATATTTATTGATTGGCATTCTTGATATTTGAATCAAGGTGGGAAAGGTAAGGAATTTTCCAAGCAACATCACTGGTGCATATCAGGTCACATTGTCACAGGACTCAAACAAGACTTTTCTATTCAATTCTTCATCGTTGCATCTCATTACTGTTAGTTCCTTGGTATGGAACAGCGACTCCCTGGTGAGGTTCCTATGGTTATTGTTTCTAACTGAACAATCCTAACTTATGCCTTTGTATTTTATTATTTTATTTATTAATCAAATTTAACCTTTCTATATGATCATATTTTGATTATTTTAGAAAATCAGAGTATTTACAACACCTGTATGCACAGGGACTAAGGCTCAGGCACAGAATTTGCTGCCTTCACCCATCTGTCACAAGACAGGAAATCCATACAACCCATGAATTCAGGGATAATAGCATCCACACAGCAGAAGATGGAGAAGGTATTCACCGAAGCTCTGAGCGGCACCTAAGAACCACAGGGACTCCCCTCTTCCTACACACTTTTTCTTCCCCCAGACATTAACTTTTCCTCTTCATTAAAGCACTGTTGCCTTCTACTGCACATTTACCTTGCACACTTTTCCGAGAGGAATTCCACTGTAAATACATATCGTAAGTGTACAAAAATTGCATTTGAGAAGTGCTGTTAACTGAACTGAGTTTTCACAGTAGCTTTATGAACAGGAGGATGCAAATTTTTTTCAGTTATACTACCTATGTAACGAGTATAAGGTGGGAGGATTTTTTTCCCTAACTGTAGGAAATAAAAGAATTTCTGCTAGAAATACGAATTTACCAATGGAAGTAAGTGGTTAAATCGCTCCCCTACGTTCACAACATCAACCTTCCTCAGAAAGGAGCGGTGTGCACCACTGTTCTGTGGTGATGCCCCCGCTGGTAACCACTGCAGTGTGGTAAATGGCCATGGTAGCGCAGGAAGCTGCAAGTGACAAAGTGACAAGAAATCCACTTCAGTGTTCGGCTCTAACTTGTGCTCTACCATAGTGGCCTCTACCAGGAGTACATTTAGAGTTGCAGGTCAGCCATAACAAGTCATTTTCTTCTGCAGCGGTCACTATGATCTCCCATGGAAAACAGTGAAGTATTTTAGAAAGACTTTGATAAAAAAGCAAAAGCAGACATTCTTCATCAGGCAGGAAGCAAAGGGGTCTTTAATGACATGTTTCAGGTAAGCACAGCTTCTCAGACTAATCTAGTCTTAGGCAGTAGTATTTGTTCAAATACTGTACAACATAAAGCCACTCAGTTCTCAAAGATTCAGAGTAAGTGAGTCAGTGAGAGCACAGGACAGTTACAAGGCCTCGAGCCTAGGCCCCCTCCCAGGACAGACTGGGATCATTCCCAGTCCAAACTGGATCCCCTGGCCCCCTCCCAGGACAGACTGGGATCATTCCCAGTCCAAACTGGTTCCCTTGGCCCCCTCTCAGGACAGACTGGGATCATTCCCAGTCCAAACTGGATCCCCTGGCCCCCTCCCAGTACAGACTGGGATCATTCCCAGTCCAAACGGGATCCCTTGGCCCCCTCCCAGGACAGACTGGGATCATTCCCAGTCCAAACTGGATCCCCTGGCCCCCTCCCAGGACAGACTGGGATCATTCCCAGTCCAAACTGGTTCCCTTGGCCCCCTCTCAGGACAGACTGGGATCATTCCCAGTCCAAACTGGATCCCCTGGCCCCCTCCCAGTACAGACTGGGATCATTCCCAGTCCAAACGGGATCCCTTGGCCCCCTCCCAGGACAGACTGGGATCATTCCCAGTCCAAACTGGATCCCTTGGCCCCCTCCCATTGCACAGTGGACCTTGTCCCAGTCCAAACTGGATCCGCTGGCCCCCTCCCAGGACAGACTGGGCCCTGTCCCACTCCAAACTGGATCCCCTGGCCCCCTCCCAGGACAGACTGCGATCATTCCCAGTCCAAGCTGGATCCCCTGGCCCCCTCCCAGTACAGACTGCAATCATTCCCACTTCCAACTGGAGCCCCTGGCCGCTCCCAGGACAGACTGGGCACTGTCCCAGTCCAAACTGGATCCCCTGGCCCCCTCCCAGGACAGACTGGGCCCTGTCCCAGTCCAAACTGGATCCCCTGGCCCCCTCCCAGGACAGACTGGGCCCTGTCCCAGTCCAAACTTGATCCCCTGGCCCCCTCCCAGGACAGACTGGGCCCTGTCCCAGTCCAAACTGGATCCCCTGGCCCCTCCCAGTACAGACTGGGATCATTGACATTCCAAACTGGATCCCCTGGCCCCCTCCGAGGACAGACTGGGATCATTCCCAGTGCAAATTGGATTCCCTGGCCCCCTCCCAGGACAGACTGGGCCCTGTCCCAGTCCAAATCGGAGACCCTGGCACCCTCCCAGGACAGACTGGGTTTATTCCCAGTGCAAACTGGATCCCTTGGCCCGCTCCCAGGACAGACTGGTCTCTGTCCCCATCCAAACTGGATCCCCTGGCCCCCTCCCATTACACAGTGGACCTTGTCCCAGTCCGAACTGGATCCCCTGGCCCCCTCCCAGGACAGACTGGGCCCTGTCCCATCCCAAACTGGATCCCCTGGCCCCCCTCCCAGGACAGACTGGGCCTTGTTACAGTCCAAACTCGATTCCCTGGTCCCCTCCCAGGACAGTCTGGGCCCTACCCAGTACAAACTGGATCCCCTGGCCCCCTCCCAGGACACACTGGGATCATTCCCAGTCCAAACTGGATCCCCTGTCCCGCTCCCAGTACAGACTGGGATCATTCCCAGTCCAAACTGGATCCCCTGGCCCCCTCCCAGGACAGACTGGGATCGTTCCCAGTCAAACTGGATCCACTGGCCAGCTCCCATTAGAGACTAGGGTCATTCCCAGTCCAAACTGGATCCGGTGTCCTCCTCCCAGTATGGACTGCGATCATTCCCAGTCCAAACTGGATCCCCTGGCTCTGTCCTAGGACAGACTTGGACAATTCCCAGTCCAAACTGGATCCCCTGGCCCCTTCCCAGGACAGACTGGGCCCTGTCCCAGTCCAAACTGGATCCCCTGCTCCCCTCCCAGGACAGACTGGGATCATTCCCAGTCCAAACTGGATCCCCTGCTCCCCTCCCAGGACAGACTGGGATCATTCCCAGTCCAAATTGGATCCCCTGGCCCCCTCCCAGGACAGACTGGGATCATTCCCAGTCCAAACTGGATGCCCTGGTCCCCTTCCAGGACAGACTGGGATCATTCTCAGTCCAAACTGGAGCCCCTGGCCCCCTCCCAGGACAGACTGGGCCCTGTTCCAGTCCAAACTGGAGCCCCTGGCCCCCTCCCAGTACAGAGTGGGATCATTCTCAGTCCGAACGGGATCTCAGTCCGAGCTTTACCAGAGGTTGATCCCAGCGATTAGATCCCTTGTTATCCAGGCACTTGTGTGCAGGAAGTCTTATGCTCTTCTTTAGGAACTCTCCTTTAATCTGGTGGTTTTTTCCCACCCTCCATTCCACCCTGAGCTGAGAGACTGTGGTCAGGCTCTGGTCACAGAATTTTATTTTAAAAAGAAACGGAAATCATCCATGGAACACCGAGGAGTTCAGAGCTTGTCAAGTGTGGAGCACGGTAGCGAGCTGAGCTTTTAGTGTTTTCTTCTTTGCAGGAAGAACCCGCAGCACAAGCTAGAACACAAGCGCCGTGCACCTCCAGGTAAGCCAAGTTGTTTCATACAGCTCAAAGGTGGGGGAAAAACCAACCCCAACCCAGCAATGGATCGAAAAAAAGGGAATGAAATGCTTTCAGCTACTGTAAGTGAAGAGCACTGTATTTGCAGCTTGCTGCATATTACGCTGGGCTCTCGCAAGTTAAAGATGGTATAGTGTGGTATTACCGGATCTCTGTATTCTGCTTCCCCCCCTTCAGAGCTGGAGTCTCACAGTGAAAACAGGGAATATATTCAGGAGTTACTGAAGTGTTTCTCAGCATTTCCAATGGACACTTTGCCTTTTTTGGTGCTTTTTCTTGATGATTGGACTCGGAGGGTTTTTCCGCTTGAAATCCCGATGCAATAAACAATTCAGAGCGGAGCAGAGCCGCCATGGCAATTTAATGATAATGTGTTTTACTGCAAAGAATCGGGACTATGACATTATTAAGGAGAAATTGCACCCCGGCCGCGCCCGCCCCCCCGCCCCGGCTCCGTCCCCCCCCGCCCCGTTATTCCAAACTGCTGCGAAAGGAGGAAAAGCAAATGCACACGCGGGTGCGCGCGCGCGCTGCCCACCCGGGACGTGGGGGGTCGCCGGCGGGACGCTCCCCACCCCGCTCCCCGCAGCGGGGCTCGGCGGCGGCGGCGGCACCGTCTCCCGGGGGAGCTGCTCCGCGTCCCGGGGCTGGAGCCCGCCGGGCGCACCCGGCCAGGGCCCCCTCGGCCCGGGAGCTCCTGCGGGGGGGCGCGTGTGGGGTCGGCAGCCGGGGGCCTCTTCCACCCGCTTCGGTGCCGCCGCACGGGTGGGCGTGGGGCAGCAGCCCCGGGACAGCCGCTGCGGACCCCTCTGTCCCGGGAGGGGCGGGGAGGGGAGGGGCGGGGAGGGGCGGGACCGCCGCGCCTCTGCCCTGCGCCCGCCGGGGTCTCTCGGTCCCGCCGGCTGCCGCCCAGCGAGGGGGGTTCGGCGGAGCTCGGCAGGGGTGTCCCGGGACCCGCCCGAGGAGAGCTCCTGCGTGGGCAGCGCCCGGGCCGGTTCGCCTGGGCGGGGGCTGCGGCTCCGGCACCGGGCCCGGCCCAGACCCGCCCCGCCGAGTCCCGCCGGGTCCCGCCGAGTCCCGCCGATCCGAGCCGAGCGGAGTCCAGCGGAGCCGAGCCCAGCCGAGCCACGCCGAGCCGAGCGGATCGGAGCGGAGCCGAAAAGACCCGAGCTTAGCCGAGTCCCGCCGAGTGCTGTCGAGCCGGGCGAGCCGAGCCCCGTCAAGCCGAGCCCAGAGCAGCCGAGCCGAGCCGAAACGACCCGAGCTTAGCCGAGCGCAGCCGAACCGGAACGAGTCCAGCCGAGCGCAGCCGAGCCGGAACGAGTCCAGCCGAGCGCAGCCGGGCCGAGCCGAGCCCCCCCGGCCGGTCGGGGCGCAGCGGCAGGGGCGGGCGGGGCGGGCGGCGCTGCCCACGAGCTCCTCCCGCCGCAGGCGATGGCGGGCGGGAACCGGCCCCTCGGCACCGCGCACCGGGCGCTGCAGCTCCGCGTCCTGCCCCGCTCCGGCGGCGGTGGGGGGGCGGGCGGGGCGGGACGCCGAGAAAACACTCTCCTTGAGGTGCGCAGTGACAGGACAAGAGGCACCACAGCAAATCTTGACCAGAAATCAGGAGAAACTTCTTCAGCGTGAAAGTGGCCAAACACGGGCAGAGAGGCCCAGACAGGCTGTAGAATTTCCGACTTGAAGACACTCAAGAGTTGTCTGGACAGAGCCCTGAGCAACCTGATTTAGTCAGCCTTGCTTGGGGCAGGGGTTCGGTGTTAAATTAGGTGACTTTCAGAAGTCCCTTACAACCTAAATTACTCTGTGATTCTGTAATAACTGACACCCCTCTCACCGTCAATAAGGAGAAGGACAAAAGCTCAGGAGCACATGGACATCTCTGATAGCCAGTTCCCCATGCAGTTACTTATATTCTCATTTTAACAACTCATGTAGTTTTCACATAGAAATTCAAACCTTTTTTTTTTTATATATCCCACCATTGTTACAGCAGTCCACAGGGTAAACTTCTTTCCTCAAGTAGGAAGGCACAAGCACAACGGTGAATTAGGGTGTTCTGTCATGGCACACAGGCACCTAAAACAGAACCAGTGAACAGCAAAGCAAGGAAAAATATCCAAATAATGGCAATGTATGTGTACTATGTGTTATGTAGCTGAGAGCAGACGCTCTAAGACTTATCAAGTCCCACTAAAAGCGAGACCTTGTAGCTTAGGGAAAACTATTGCAACTTGTTAAAATTAGAAACTCAGATGAAACTAAAACAAAATCTTTCCTCAGTTTTCTACCAGCAAAAACTCCAGTACTCTTGCTGCTGCTGCTGTTGTTGAAATAAAGAGATCTCAGGAGCACAAGAACAGCGTGGGGGTGGATGCAGAGAAAGTGGCAACCATAGACACAACTTCAAGCAAGCAGGTTCAAACTTTAATGACCTGTGTAGGAAGATAAATGAGACTTCAAGAAAAAAGAGCACTGTTAGCATGAGGATGTTGTTAGGTACTGAAGGCAAGCACTCTCAGTGCTGATGAATTGGTAACTGACAAAGAGCTACATCTTGTAATGATAACTGTGTAAAGCCATGATATATTTTTCCTGCTACTTTTCTGTCTTTCATCACATCCGTTTGAATGAATCCTTAATGAATATCACGTTCTGTTTGAAATCAGAGAGGAAAAACAGCAAGCACACTATTGTCATTTATCAATCACTTTATTTTATCTGTCAATTATCCTTAATTTAATAATTGTATTATTTTCACTTCTGTTTCAACTTTAAGGTCTTCTATTGCAAATACTGTATTTTTGCAGGTGGTTTAGGTTACCAGCAATTTTCAGTAAGAGCTCTTTTCCGTCTTTTTTCTTCTTCTTTTCTGAAAGCTCTTCTCTATCTCTAATCATCAGCCTTCCTGGAAATATTAATCATTATGTCTACTAGACTTTCAGAAAAACCTGCGTCGAGTTTCTTCAAATTGCTTCTCTGTTTATTTTAGCCACAGTCTGAATAAAATTATTTGAATAAACAGGTCTGAAGCATATCCTGAATTGTACAGTTGGGATATGAACCTGAAATCCAACATAATTCCTGGCATTATAGTAATAGTATTTAGTAGAAAGAAAGAATTGTATTAAATTATAAGTGCATGTGGAAAGGAATTCTGTGCAGCTAGCTATATTTTCCGTAGTAAAATATATTTTACTAGCCTTTCTTATACAGAAAAGTGTGAGTCTAATCTAATAAGAACTATGAGAGTTTTGCCGCGGCATTTTTTGGCTAATCATATACTCCATCTTCTGCATGTCATTTAGAACTACTCAGCTGAAAATATGGACTTACTGACACTATGATGTGAAATTCGGTGACATCATGTTACACAGAAGAAGCAACAAGTTTAAGATCATAGGATATCTAGCCTTAAAAATCAACTGTCAAACTGAGCCTAAATACTACAGTGCTTTGTGGGTCATGGCACTTCAATGGCTAAATTACCTATGTCCAACTTACTCCAATTTAGGCCAGAAGACTGATCACAGTTTTGAAGCTCCAGTGTGAGGTTTCTAAACCCTCTCATTTACCACCATTTCTTCACAATACATGGCATGAGGCTCTCTATGTAAGCCTGTCACAGATGGATGGACATCACCTTGATGAACAAGCACATGTGGTCCTTACTACTTCTCTATTTCAGACCCCAAAGAGAGTTTCTGCGTTACTGATTTTAGTTTTCATTTGGTCCTGTATTCAGCAAAGTGCTCTGATCTAAAACTTTGTATTCTGAAGACTCATATATATTTATATCTCCACAGGGACAGGAGGTGTTAATAAGAGCACAGTTGTAGTTCTAGGAGCTCACAAAACTTACATAATTATTTTGGCGGTTCAGGGAACACACAAGGACATTTTGAGATATCGCTAGATTAATACTGCTTGGCATGGAAAGTGCTTTGACTACTGGTCTGTTTATGCAAGTGGCTCAGCCTGCTCTGTATAAGGGATGAGCCGGATAGAGTTGTGGCAAGGGTACCCACACTTATTATTAGGCTTTAGCTGTTGCCTATAATTAAAAACCAACTGGCCTGATATATGTCTCATGAAGTAACAGCCACAAAAGCGCTGGTACTAGCAGCTCACACACAGTATTTACTGTTTCAAATTTTACAGGTTTAGAAAACAAAAGGGTTGGTTAGCTAAACAAAACCAGTGTAAGAAATAAGCCAATATATTCTGAATAACAACAGCATAAAACCAGTTTCGTTGAATTACAGAATAGCTTCGTTTTGCTCATTGAGTGCTATTGATTTTTTGGCATGGAAGAAGAAAAAAAAAAGAACAGATGGTGAAAGAAATAAATCAAGCTGCTGGTGATGGAATACAATATCACACTGAATTACAAAGAATGATGAACAGAAATCCCTTTAAACAGGCACTTATACTCAGTAGAACAGGTTCATATTGTTGAAGTTCATATCTGATTATTTTGGTTTATTTTCTAGTTATTAGAGCTTTTACTTTCAACACAAACTCTAATATGAATTCAAAACAGAAATCTAAGGCAATGTACAAGAGATTCACTATATTCAATCATAAGCCAGAGCTTCTAGTAATGTTCTAAATTGTACAGTATTGTAAACCCAATCAAACAAAAACTCTATACTTTTCTTTCTCAATAGTCCTTATTCCTTATTGCGGATTTGAAGGAGTGTGTTTATGACCAAAGCCTTGACTACATTTTCCAACTCTTCCAGTTTTAATAAAAAAAAGTTCTCTCTCCTTTTGAGATCTTGCTTTGTTTGTATCCTTAGACCTTAAGAACAATAAACTGCTACTGTTAAAAATCAATGCATTTACAAACAAACAAAAAAAAGATGTGTTGATGTGAGTGGTCAAGAACTGCTGTGCAGGGTAACCCTATTTTCAGAAGCAAAATTACAAAGCCAAATTCTGTCCTGGTAAAATGACTACAATTCTCTTCATTTCTGTAGAGACGCCTAACTTTTCAGGAATTCTCAGTTTGACTCTTCAGTGATAACACTCCCCTTTTTTAATGTGACCTAATCAGCATTTGGGTCACAGGCTTATTAGCAAATGTGGTGGAGAGGTTTATTTTCCACATACTGAAAATTATTTTGCCTCACAATGCTCTCATCTTTCTGTAAATTAATGTTCCCCCAAGCCACAACACTATGTGGTAAATAGAAGTCTGTAATTGCCTCAAGAGAATTATAACTCTGTCATAAGTTAGTGAAGACAAATCCCCTGTAATGTCCATGGCTATCAGTCATTATTAATAATATCAATGCTTTTCATCCTTCAGCCTCCAGACATGGTTCAAAGATGATTTGGCAGCACTAGCTCCATTTAGCAGTTGAAGCATGAAGAAGTTTAATTTGGTTTTGAAGGTACAAATCATGGTTGGGGACTAAGCTCCTCTTACTGAAAACTGGTCTGAAGCCTTACGCTCCACTTCTGTGAGATTGCTGCTTTAAGCTCTATGGAAAAGTCACTTTGTCAAGCCCATACTCTCCTTTTGCACTTGCTTTTTATAGAGATGTGGAGAAGAAATGGAATCAAAATGTCTGGATTCACTTTATTATGGATTTTTAAAGCATAGGGCCATATTCCCAAGCTTTACACTATCCACTTCTACTTAATTTGTTTATTTCAAGACCCATTTAGAGAAATTATATTCACATCCCTAGAAATATTTTAGGCCTGTATCTTTTACTACAGAGCACCAGTTCCCTATTCTACTTCTTGCCACATTTCCTCATGGCCCACAGGGATGGGATGATCGATGTTAGTCAATACGTATTGCTAGCCCTGACCCTTCGTCAACACTTACTTCATCGGACCCCGCCAATAGATGCTGTTGATATGACTGGAATAATTTCCAAAACTCTGGGCCTAGCATGCCTGTCTCCAGACAGAACACTTTCTCTACAGCTGAGCCCTACAGCGGACAGAGCTTCTTATTCTTGAACAATTTGTATGGTGAAAGCATACTGACACCTGCATTAGCCATCTTAGCAAGCTCAGAGTTGACCTTTGAGCACATTTTGTGGATGCACCAAATGGAGCTGGCATAATGCCATACATTTCTTGGGGGGTTTGTAATCACAGAGAATAGTAAGCTTTGGCTTACTAAATGCTGTAACATACCTGTATATGTTTCCTACCAAGCATGACAGACTAACATGTAGGGTCATTTTCTACCATTCATGCAAGGAAATGTTGTTCACTGCATATTCAGGATCTTAACGATGGCTTGAGTGGATTCTACATCAAACTGCTTTCCCAGACCACTGTAATATGCAGGTTTCTTCTAGCAGCCCTGCCTGGAACCCCTGTGACCTTCATACTCACCTCAGTCGTCCAGCAAACAAGCAAATAGCCACAAATCCATAATAGTCATCCAAGTTGGGAAGCTCCTCTAAGAAAGGTAGCATGATTAAATAGGTGACATTCGGATTATGCAATGCAACCACTTTTAACTTCAGTACCCGCCTGGTGCCACTGGACTCCTGTCTCTCGATTGACCAAATATGACCTTGAGCCAAACCTTCAATGGAAATAGAAATAGACACCCGTATTCTAAGGAAAAATGTGCCGAATTCATTGGGGTCATCAGCAGCAGGAGAAAACAAATATCTGCTTGTTTGACATAATTACAACCTGAGGAGTAGGTGAACACTGTCACGAACAATTAAGAAACCTCTGCACTGAATAAACTTTGCAAAACCTTCAGTCCTTGAGTTAGAAAGCATCTCACATCTGAGTTTTCTGACAACTAGATATCAAAATCTGTTTGCTCTCATCACTCTTCGACTCTGTCAGGGTACTGTGCACCATCCTTGAAAATGTTGAACAACTCTAGTATCTTGCCAGATCTCTCTGATAAAGACAGTAAGATGATCTCACCTGAAAGATTCTCAGGCAAACAATCAAGATGACAAGACAGAAAATTTTAACTTGAGATGCAAATAGAATCTCATGGCAAGAGAGATGAGCAGCCCTCTGATCCAGTGGAGTGAAAAATATCAGAAAAGTGGTTTGGCCTACTTCTTCAGGACAGTGAAAACCACTATGCTAAGTAAAAGAAACTACTACGTAAGAAAAAAGATTGGGTAATATGTTTCCAAGTCTGGAAAGTTTGGCTTGGATTTCTGACAAAAAAGTCAAGTTGTTTTTTTTTTTTAATTTGTTTCTATCTCTCTCTAGTAACCAGAAGACATTATCATATAATATATTTGCAATATTTTTATCTTAGCCTATAATACATATATTAGAATGTACACATGCATATATATACTAGAAATTACAAAGACTACCTTCACATCTGATTAAAAGGGATCTATGAACTACGGACATGATTTAAAAAAATGTATAGTGTGGGGCAGAGATGAGAAGAACACAGCTTTTAAAGGATGAATGAGCAATATTACTTTGATTTGGCTTGTCTCTTTTAAAAGACAGTACTTTCAAAGGTGTTAAACATCCAACACTTCTGCTGACTAGCTACCTTTGAAAAATTGAGGTTCAGAGCAACTTCAGAAATATCAAAGATTATAGATAAAACTGAATATAATTTGAAATCAGTCAATCAAAGGATCTAAAAATTCATTATCACTTTGTCCTGGTTTTGTTTAGAAGAACTGTAAAAAGAGCTGCAGAGGTACAATGGCAGAAAACAAAACCTAGCAATAATTGGCAAGGAGTTGGGCAAGTTCATCTCTAAAGGAACATGGTAACTTCTCGCCTTCTTCCATAACACGGGTTGGATCATGATGGTGGTAGGGAGAATATAAAAAAGGAGGAAGAGCTGGTACAGATGTACTCTGGAACAGAACTGTGCAGGATTCAGCTCCTGTTCCTGTCTGAAATGCTCTTGTAATCTGTTGCTAGGCTTGAAATGATTCAGAGTGAATGTTGTTTTAAATGCCTTCTTTTGCTTAGATCCACAGTCATGTTTGGTTTGGAAAAGCCCAATATACTGATACTGTCTTATGATTACAAAAGAGAATTTAAAGACTTCATTTGCTGAAAAGAAATAAATACAGAAATCCTCAGCATTTATTTTCCTTTTTTATACCTCAACTCTTTTTTCTCAGCTGTCAATCTCAGTAGCATCTGCTAAAGCTCCTCACTTTTACTCCTCAGAAACAAAATCAGCTAATACCTTTTTTTTTTTAGTTTTTCCTCATTCAAAACTTGGATAATTCAGGACTGATGTGGTTGTGTCCTTTTCCCATGTCTCCCAAAAAGCCACAGTATGACCTTGGCCTGACCACTTATCCTATGGTGTCTCAGTTCCCTGCCTACCTTAGGGCTGGCTTGTTAAATGGACTGTCAGGTTTTCCACACAGAAACACTGTTTTGCATTGTACAGTGGCATCCAGTCTTCATGGGGATATTTCATTTCTCCTGTCATACAAATAACAGTACAAAAGTACAGCAAGGAACGGAAAAATGACCAAAGCAAAATTACTATAATCTCAAAAAGGTATAACAAACACTCAGAGCATTGTCTTCCCCGAAGTCAACAGATTTTCTCCTCATACTAATCTACTTCTGCTTATAATATTATCTGTTTTGTGCTAGAGAGGTCTCCAAACTATTGCCTTGGCAACCAATAAACATTAATCCATGTGAGATTTTCCTCTTGAAATACTTTCTATATTGGAAATGTTATGTAGGAGGTAAATTTCACTGGAACTGGAAAAGATGTGCTGATGATTTAATTCACATTTTTTCTGGATTTTGCAACAAAACACAGTCCTGGATATTTCTTACGTGAGAACAAATTCACTATCCGTCTGATGGGATTGGCTCTGGTGGGCACGCCTGGACTGTATATTTATCTGCCCCAAAAGACTTGCAGCACCCCGAGCAGTCTAACAAAAGACACGATACAGTTTGCTCAGGGCCCAAAGTAGTTTGTGTAACACCAGGTCCTATGCTGCTTTATGTTACCATTCTTAATTCTCAGTTTTCACGCATATTTAATAGTTCAGTTTCAAGGGACCAAACCACGGCTTGCATTTAGCTGGCAAGCGCCCATGCAAAAATTGACCCTTGCATCATTCCTGTATGTTAAAGCACTTTCCAGCTTGCAGAGCAAGATCCAGCGCTGTTGACGTACCACTAAAAAAGACTTTGTCAGAAATCCCGGGCAACCAAATAACGTTGCACCTTGGCCTGTCCCCTCAGGTAAGGCCAACTGTTGGGGTTGAGCTCAGAAAGAGAACTCGTGTTGTAACACCAGCTGTAACCAAAGACTGTGGCCTCGTTTGTAGGCCACCGAGATCAATAGGAAGACTCTTACTGAATTTAATAGGCTTCAGATTGCACTTCCATAGAGCAATACCGAGGACATGAATTACATCCAGGATGTCATACAGACCAAGGCAGTAGCAAGCAGGCACGACCGGTTTAAAGGACTGATCAAAGTCCGCTGATGTCTTTCCAAAAGCTTTGAACAAGCGCCACAGAAGGGAGAGGAGTAATCCAAGAGGAAGGTGATAGAGGTTTAGGATGACTGTGGTGAGGCCCACATCCTAATGCTGTTGCACAATGCACACTCGAAAGTCAAGTTACATGGAGAATATTTTATTCATAAGCGCAAACACTTTGGAGCATTTGTCAATGTGAAATAACACATTGCTCAGGTCTCTGAAGGCATGATGTGAACCATAACGTGTGTTACTTCAAAATAACACATAGCTTGTCACTTATTATTACTGTAATAATCTGTATTTGAATGAATCAGCAATGGCAGTGCGCACTTGCATCAAGGAAGGAGCAACTCCAGCAAAGGAGAAATTCTGGTTTTATATTCCTTATGGAAAATAAAGGAAACCTGTTGTCAATAAGGACCATTGTTCCAGACTTACCTCCTGAAGAAAGCTTAAACCCCTCAGAATGAGTAGATGGTTTCCTTAACATTCAAACACAACATGGGATTAACTCCTCAGAAACGTTTTCTATGCCTAGTAACACCCATATATTCATCTATGCCAGAACCTAGGGGACTGCACAGCTTGTTTTGGAAAACAGTGATTCTTCTTGTGTGACACCTGGAAGTCCCCTGATAATCTGTAGTGTTCCAGTCGACTGATATAACAAACTACACCTGAAACCACAGATTAAAAATTAAAAAAAAAAAAAGAAAAAGAGGGGAATGCACAAACAAAGAGTTTCAGCACCAATCAGAATGAAAATGAAACCGCTGCTCCTCAACAGCAATGTGAGATAAACAAGGCTTTTCATATTGAAATGAATGTATGTAGCAAACCTGAATAATTTTGCAGCCTTTATATCTAGAGAACTGCATAACATGAAGATGATGATATGTAAGGGAGAAATTTTGAAAACTAAAATTGTCAGCTTTTGAATTTTATATGTAGTGGAATAATCACTTAAAGAAACTTTAAGAACAAGAGGAAATTATAAAAGTGATATTTTTAAGTAACACCTTTTTTTCCTCCTTCTAAAAGGAACTAGCCTCTAAAAAAATTCATTTCTCAGTTGCAAAAGTCAGAAAGGTATCTTTCAAGTGACTAAATTGCTTGGGTTTGTGAAATTAGGCTGGATATACTGTTAAGGAATTGTTCAAAGTTTTTTTTTTTTAAATATGTTTAATTTTTTTTATTGCTTTCTTACCAGAAAGCAAGAGTAAGGCTTTTTTCTTGGTACTCAGACGTTTGTTTGAGCCTTGAACTAAACACTTGTGTTATTTATCAGTTGTACTACTTGTTCTGAAAAGTCCAGACAGAATCTCATTGCGCAGAAACAGTCCTTGCCTCCAAAAAACATGCAATGTCAATGGAAAATAAAACAAATGTGTATAAAAAGCAATTACAGATTGGAAGCTGAGGCACAGAGATATCATCTCACGTCACATAGAAAGTTTGTGTAAGATTCTGGAATTGAAGATCATCTATCAATTCAGAGTTTTAGCCACAAGACCAATCTTCCTGACATTATAAACATCCTTGAAACGTGAAGGCAAACACATCTCAACTTATCAATGTCTTAAAAGCTTTGTTCTTTAAAAGCAGAGCAATAGTTCTGTTAAGCAAACTATAACCAATAACAACACTATTTTTTTTAATAATGTATTAAATTCTATTAAAGAATCAGACATTAATTTTTAACGCTGTTTTTGCTGCAAGAAATGTTGAGGACTATGTCTGGACATTAACACATAGCTGTATGTGTCAAGATGGTTTGGAGCTTCACAACTCACACAGGAGCTTTATGTGGCACTGTTTTTCTGGGATGACACAGTTTCAGAGCAGGAATAAGTAAAGCCGAGAAAAGCAAGGAATTTTTTTTGTCTCAAGGGCAATTACAATCTTCCAACATCTGTTTTCAAATGAAGACAAACAGTCAAAATGCTGAACTTGTCACAGAATGACAACTTAGGACAAAATGAAATCCAGGAATGTATAACTTTTGCTTTTGATCATTTTATTTATGTCTGTTCTGATCTGGATGTCCAGCTTTCTTAGGCTTTGATGGGGAAAAACAGGGCACGTACTCCACAGCCCAGACATGGCCAAGCCATATCCCCAAATCGAGAAGTCTGGAAACGCTTCTGAGTGTGTCCTGTCTTACATGGCATCCTCTGACACTGAGCTGCACCTTATACAGAGGATAAACATGCTTCATCCCCAATTTGGACCTGTTGGCCAGGATTTGAGACTGGGCACTGGGCTGTATGTTTTATGCTGTCCTGCTATCATATAAGCCTTATTCTGATTTCTGAGGTACTCTGAAATATTTTAATGGGATTTATGGTTCTGTGCAGGGAAGAATGGGGAAGAAAGCAGCAAAACCACACGAAGCTCTTATAAACCTCGCTGTTACCCTGAACACACAGAGGTTAATGTCAGACAAATACAATATTATGTGCCTTAGATCAGCACAACGATCCAAAGTAATGTTTTCATTTGGATAGAACTGGTGGAAAATTTTGATTAAATGGAAACTTCCTTTTTCATTGACAATTCATTTTGATGGAAAACGCCTGCCTAATCCTTGTAATACACTACCAGACAGTCCCACAAGGCAAATTCTCTGTTTATGCATGACTTTGAGAGAACGGTCATCAGCCAGGTTGCTTCAGTGCTTTGCCATCACAGCTCAGCTCTGTCTTACTTGCCAGCTCAAACCTGGGGTGCCTATTGTGGTGGCTGACAGTGTGAACTGGTCAGTCACTCGTTTCACACACACCACAGATCAATTCCTGTATGATGGCGCTTTTTCATTTACCACATATGCTGAACTGCATTTGACCTGGTGGTGAAAGGTTTCATTTACCATTACAGTCACTTCAGCTGTGCAGCCTCCAGTCTGTACACTGATTTATGGATGGATGGATTTGCATATGGCAAGCATCCACACAGCTTTGTAAGTTTGCATTTATGCCAATAAATGTAAAGTCAGGGCTATGATACTAGTATGAGTAATGTTTTTATTAGAAATAGCTCTGTTTGGGATTTTTGCTGTTGTTGGGGTTGTTGTTTTTTTTATTTTGTACTTTTTTTTTAAATGCATGTCAGGATAAAATACCATTCCATTTCCAGCTTAAGACACAGGGACACTGCTAAAAAACCCAACCCTTTATTTCTTATTTCTTTCTTATAACTGTTGCTTAGCAGGTATACATGGGGATCAACTTGTCCCTGGGGGCAGGACTGAGCACGAATCCTGACATTGATGGAGAAATCTCCAGGCTGATCTTGGAGATGGGAACGTAAGAACAGCAATATCCAGCCAGACCAAAAGCCAATCTAATGCAGGGACTACTGGTGACCATGCGTGGATGGTTAAGGAAAGAACACGAGAACAGGAGAAGACATAGATCCTGATAGTCCTTATGTCAGAGCTGAAGAAAATTGTGCTAGGTTTTTTGGGTGGGTTTTTTGGTTTGGTTTTGGTTGGGTTGGGTTGGGTTAGGATTTTTAAATAGCGTTTGATGTCCTCCATACCTGGCCTAATTAACTGACTACTGTAGAAGGCTCATGTCTGGGTCAATTCAATACCAACATACTAACACCCCGTACAAATACTAAAAGCTAACGTCCTGGTTTTCAGAAATTTTTACTGTAAGCAAGCTGTCATTCTCTCCACAACGTACACGTGCATCTTCAATTAATGTTAATGCTGTCTTGATGAAACATCATGACAAATATTCATTCATTCTTTGTTTCCTGGTATGAGCAAAGGAGAAAAGATCCACCTCCCACCCACATTCTGTAACAGATTTAGGAATGCAAGCCCTTTCATGCTTAAATCATCTACTATACAACGCATATGTTTATACCCACTGAAACACAAAACACATCATTCATTATTTTGAAACTTAATTTTGAATTAGACATTTACATTGAGGAACAGCTAAAAATAACTTGCAGCAGGGCGTGGCGTAATTTTGCACTGTTAATGGATCTGGTCCAAGTACGGGTGTGTAAATAGCTTCATTATGTTACCTACATTATGTAGGTAAATGCATGCATGCACCTAAGGATACTTTCAGAATTCAGAGAGTTTGGGAAGTTTCTTCCCTTAGCTTAGCTTCACAGAGGCACAGGCTGAGCTTAGCCAGACACAAAAATCCCTTTGGAAGAGCAGTTGGGTGGAAGAGAGCATCTGGTCTCAGTAGGACAAAGGAGAGGAAGGAGTTACCCGTGTTGCATTTATGCTCCACGTACCCTGCCACTGTCTAGCAACTTTACACAGATGTCTGATGTCTGTGTGTCCTTTAGTTATCACTTGAACAGGCTCAGAGACTTCTGAGTAAGTGGCCTTCTGGGTATATGAATCTTTTGTATATAGGTTAATATATAATGCAATTTCTAACTTTTAACATCATCCTTAGCCAGCATTAGAGAAGTATTAGGATGCGTCTGTTCCACGACATCATAGACCTGTTTACTAATGAGTTACTTTGTGGGTTGTTCTCTGACTGCTAACATAGTTTAAGTAACAGCTCCAATTAATTAAATCGATGCCCCTTACAGACTAGTGAAGGACTTCACAGACAACTGCACCAGAGATCAGAAGTAGAGCAAATGTGTTTCCTATTGGATTTTATGCCACAAATGGTTTCTGCTCCTATTTTTAATAGAAAACATTCTTTTTGCTTCCTTCTTTAAATGTGTACCTGTCATAAAATGTGAAAAATTTTATTGCCCCACCACCCCCTAC
Source organism: Gavia stellata (assembly GCF_030936135.1). NCBI lineage: Eukaryota > Metazoa > Chordata > Aves > Gaviiformes > Gaviidae > Gavia > Gavia stellata. The sequence continues at coordinate 2,092,898 of NW_026776490.1, forward strand.
TGCATTTGAGACTTTCTGCATTTTCTTAACATGTGACATAGGCGACAATAAATTTTAGGATAATAGAAGTGTCTGCACAAGTGGCTACATCTGAGTGGCTGCAATTTGAGATTTCTCTTGCTGTTTTGCAAAGAGCACTGAGAACCCATTGACAAGATGTCTGGGGCGAGGGAGCACATGGCCCCGTGCTCGCTGTCCCACTTTGTCAGACTGATGTTTGAAAAGGAGCAGGGATTCCTTGCTCTCCTGCTAGCACTAGCAGCTATTTGGAGTGGCAGGAAAGCAGCTCTGGAGTCTCCTGCTGTGGGGAGAGCTCCTGGGCCCTCTCCAATGAGCTCATGTGCGAAGCAGGCAGTAGCAACTTTCACTCAAAGTGTCTGGAGCCATAGCTACAGTAAGTAAGTAAGACTCCAGTAAGACATAAAAATTTCCACAGTGCTGTGCCCTTTTTCGATAGATATGGGAATGGTTATTGAAACAGAACAACTGCATTATGGAACACCTATTCCAACTTGCAGTGTTACTTATCTAAAGTTACTGTGCTCAAATCTGTGGAATTGCTTCAAGGCTGATTTGTGTCTAATGTGTGCTCTGTGTTACATTCAGGGGAGGTTTAGGCTGGATATTGGGAAAAATTTCTTTACTGAGGGAGTGGTAAAGCATTGCAACAGGCTGCCCAGGGAGGTGGTGGAGTCACCATTACTGGAGGTGTTCAAGGAACGTGTGGATGTGGCATTGCGGGACATGGTTTAGTGGGCATGGTGGTGTTGGTTGATGGTTGGGCTTGATGATCTTACAGGTCTTTTCCAACCTTAATGATTCTGTGATTCACACAGATGGACTTCTGCACAGAAGGTTTCAGTGGAAAGACCTGTTAACAGGAGGACGTGGATAAGATATGACATTCCTGTGCGCAAAAACTCAGTTTAAACTTGCTTGGGCATTCAAAAATACCTGATCGAATTTCATATTGATACGCATCCTTAAAAGGACTCAAAGATCCACCAGACTGAGTGAGGGTCTTCCATAGTGACTTCAATTGACATTGTATCATACTGGACATGAGGATGCAATGAACCACAGCAAGGCAATGAATGCTCTTCTTGTGGTAGAGCGCAGTGGAGCCATGGGATAAGCAGGATCAAGGGGGATTGTTACTGAATGAAAAATTTAATCTGGGAACAGAACAGTATTTTGAACAGATTTTGCCTCATTTCTTCCGAAAACTGGGCAGAGCTCAGAAATTTCAAGTGATCCTTACAATTGCTTGGTGTTGTTGGTTTATTATTTCATAAGTGAAGAAGAACTTGTATAACCTCCTAAAAGGGCACTTAACATCGCAAGTGCCATGTACGTTGCAATCAGTGGGACTCATCATGTGAGTAGGAGTTTGTTCGATCAGTCCTTTTTTTCGTTTTTAATCTCCTGGTAAATACCAAGACAAATCACATTTCATTACAGGAATATTAGTGTGATTGAACAAATCCCAGAGCCTTTGAATAATTGCCCTTTATAAATTCAGTGAATGAAACTGCATCTAACTTTGTCTCTGTGAGTTCTTTTCAGCATAATGTAACCAGATCAAATTAGTGTGCAGAAGCTTTTTGAGAAAGAAAATATGTGCTGTAAACGATTACAAGGATGGCACAAGCTATTTACAGAATTATGGAGCTTGAATGAAATATACGTCATGCTATTTCGAGTTAAGTAGATGGAAACTACAAAACAATATCGAGGGAAATGATATCGATAAACTACAGCAACAGCCCCACGTTATCTCATGATTAAGAAGGAGGTAGATAATTCACATCACCTTTGGAGGTGAACTTTACTTTGGAAACATATTCTAGTCCTTGCCTGATCACAGTTTTTGGAGCTGTTTCAGGCATAAATGGCTTAGTAAATCTTTCTCTCTCCATATATACATATGCTAATTCTATCTAAGCAGACACGAGGTACAATAAAACATGTAGAAAATTGTCTGGCTCAGAGCCTATTAAGATTTTTATTTTACCCTGTGTTCCACATTTTTCTACTGTTTACTTTGACTTTTTCGCCTTTTTGGATGCATGAAGAACTGTATCTCTTGAAGTATACATTTAGTTTTAAACAAACACATTCACCCATTCTACCTAGTTCAGCATGTACTGGAGTACAACAGCGGAGCAGAATAGTGAAATGATGAGCAGATTCTAAGGAAGATTAAAGTAATGATTATTTTGGGTGCCTCCAGGGTCAGATACAGACACAATTCAGAATAATACTCATATCCCTTACATTTCTTCCACTCCTATCACACTTGTCTGCCAGACTTTCAATGAAGGTCTACATCTGCTTACTGCTTAGATCGTGTGCTTTTTTTTTCTATTTTTTCTTCCTTTTTTTTTTGGACGGGGGGGAGGGAGAGCGGCTTTTTTAGCTTATCTTTTTTGAAATATTAAAAGAAGCAGAAAATGTATAGTGGTGGGAGACCTGATATTGCTTTTTAAGATTCGCTTTTCCCCAAGTGGTCATTATTACCACAGTTCTATTTAAGGCATGGGAGTTTCCATACCTGTGAATAGGTTAAAGTTTTATGATGCTGCTTTTCACAGCACTTTGAAATGCAATGATCTTTGCCAGGAGCTAGCCAGAGAATTATTTACGTATCTCCCTTCCTACCTCAGCTGACCATTCACATGCAAATAGGAGCTTTGACAGCTTCTCCATGCATTTATGAAACCCAGTGATCTGTCCATTTTTCAATTCAGAATGAAAGATATGACAATGCCTTAGAATAAAGCCCTGCCAGACTCTAGATTAGTTTCTTACTCTGCAATACTGAATATGAAAAAAAAAAACCCCCAAAAAAATCAACTTTTTTGGAATGGAAAATTTTGGGAGCAAAGTGAATGCATTTTGGTCATAAAATAATTTCTTAGACACCAGCTGGGGGACAGTAGTATTACAAACTATTTGAAAGGCAGAGCTGACTTAGGCTCTTGCTTCTTCCTCCCTTGGTCACTCAGAAACCAACAAAATAACTCAGCCCCTCAAAACCCCTGGTTTTTAGAGTAGGTTCAAATCATTACACCATGGGCACACCATGACATCAGGGGAGGAAAATGAACAGCAGACACTTAAGCTGGCCCTGCCTGTTAAACCCCACCTGTGAAGAAACTTGGCTTACACTGCTGAGCACTCGCCCATAGTACGTACACCCTCATAAGTGGGTCCCAGAACAGCTCACCTCCGCACAGAACAGGTCCACAGTCCGGCCCCGCACAGGCAAGCAATTGTCTCTCAAACCCTGGTGTCCGAGAGACCTGACTGAGTGGTTCAGCTCAGGATAATATTGTGCTTTCATGGTGATGATCAAAAATCATTGCTATTCTACCGACTCGCCAGTTGTTATTTTAAAGGAAAACTTAAGACCTGAAGTCTCCTTCTCTGGTGTGGTTTCAGTGTCTTATAACCAGAAACAAGTACACATTTCCTAGTCTAAAAAGCTGTATTTTACCTCTCCTCATGTAATTTACATACATTGATCACTTCCATATGTCTGGCATAAGGTAAAATAGTTTCTATGCATAGCAATGGGGTGAACCTACAGTGAAACAAAATTCAGCATTTGTCATCTTGTACTTTTGACAAGAAAAAAAACCCCATAATCTGTACATGATCACTGCCCTACCTAAAGCAATCTATATTGCTTGTCAACAAATTTTCACATTTAAATTTTGAAAGGAGAATTCTTCCAACATTTCCATGATGCATCGCTCCTCCTTCCTTTTCAGTTTTATTCATGAGCAGTTCCCTCCAGTCACCATTTTTTGAAAGAGATTGTTACAACACAGCATTGTTAATTTTAGCACCTATGTGTTATGCTGCTATGTCTGATATAACCAGTGCTGCTGGAAAAACAGAGAAAATCAGATGAAAAAGTATCTTCTAAGATAAACTAAGCAAGTTTCTTCTGGGTTCTTTGGCTACCAACTCTCTCTCTAGCTCCTGTGTGAAACAATCTAAGCAAATAATATTATACCTTACCAAACTCACAGACTACCAGCAATCATTTTGCCTTCTGTCACAAGACACCCTCTATGGTGGAAATTGTTTCACCTGTATCCCAGATCACAGAATACCCAGAAGCCTGTAATCCTTTACCTCATTTTGCACTATTCAGAGAGATGTTCATCACCAGTCATAAATCCATGCCATTGTCATAGGGAACCCGAGGGGAATCTTTTAACAAAGTCTTGCTGGTGTTAGCAACTGATAAATTGCCATATGTTAGAATAATTCCCTCTCCACTTCATTTCCTCCTGGGACATTTCTAAAAGCAGCCACACCTGGCTCACTGTGGCTGTGTAATTACCTGATAATTATTAGATTAGTGGTCCCCCAATTGGTAGCCACTACTCTCGCCTCTGTTGTAATGTCTCATAGAGCAAGATCCAGGTTAACTTACTGGCTTAGCCTGCTGTCATTCTGCAGTGATAATGTTGCGATGACAAGGGGTTGAAATGTATTCAGTGAAATATCCAGGATCTGGGATAGAAACAAAACCTGGGATGCTCCTTGGCACTTGAGCATTTGGCTAGGAGGTCATTGCAAAGGATCACCATAAGAACTCGTGTCCCTTATACCACCTGGCCTGCACAGAGGTTGTGAAATGCACTTCACCGGCAAAAACTATCTCTGAGTACTGAAATACTGCCAAAGAGACTCCTTGAGGCCTGATTCTCTTTGCATTGCTTTGCTTTTGCTTCTGTTTTTAACACAGAATAAGTATAGCAATACTGCCTGCCCGATTTGATGTGAAGGAATGCAAAGTTCAGGCTCAAAATGAACTTCACTTCTGTTTATGGTCATGTGTATTACTTGTATGCTGCCTGATTTTTATTTCTTTTTCAAACCCAAGACAAAAGCCTCTCATTTCAGCACCTTGTTCACTTGTCTTTTCAGCCATCTGGGTGTTGCATTTTGCAGGGACCCAATTTAGCTGTCCTTTATTCTCACTAAACTAAGCAGCTAACACAAGAATGACATCAGCACTGATTTCTGGTGCTAAAAAGAAAAGCAGTAAGAATAAAACATAACTTGTGTTGAATAATTTCAAAATGCTTCTGCCTCTCTCTAGTCAGTCGCACGCATGAAATCTTGCTCCTCACTTTCGAACTACTGCAGGACTTTGTACATGAAAAATCAAAAGGATATAGTTCTGCAGTTGTCAAAAGAAAACTTCAGTGATAGCCAGCTATAAGCTGTCTGAATCAAACAGAAGCTTCCTGGCTTAGTTTGGATTGCTTATATCCACAACTTTAACTTCCCTTAATGCTGCTGACATAAGTATAGTTTTGCCTTTTGAGGCATTATCTGGATGCCTTCAAGTCCAGTCAATAAATCTTGCCACTTTAAAGGAGAACCTTCATAGGAGAAAACTAACAAAAATGTTAGGATGGGGGGAAGGAGTTAGTTTTGTTGTTTACTCTTTGTCCCAAGTGAGCACCTCGTACAAAACAAACACCTTCCATCCGCCTAAGGAAGCTGTTCTCCTTTGTCTAGCTGAGGCATCAGCTAAGACAGCAGCACAGTTGCTTCTTTTGCACTAATGAGCACAAAACAAGGGAAAAAAGAACCTGGCTTCTGAATGGAAGGTGAGCCAGAAAAAGGACATGCAGAAGGGTGAACGCAGCCACCACAACAGCTATCCCGTGCCAAACCCCAGAAGGAGCAAAACAGCTGCAAACAAAGCCAAGCAATGAGCCAGGTTTTGAAGAAGTGTCTGTTGGAGATTTTTTTTTTTTAATTAATTTCAGAACTTGTCATCTGGGTTATGAAGCTGAAACTGAAGGAAACCTTTTCTTTTTTTTCTAATAGTAACAGCTGCTCTTGCTAGCAAACACCTGTACTACCTAGAGATTTCTGGTTACCTCTGTGGCTGCTGCTACCAGAAGTAAGAGTAAATAGTTTGGCAGATATCCAGTAGGAATTAATTAGTCTCACTTGAAAAAAATAAAGACCAGCACTTTGGCTTAGAAACGTTTGAGCCTTTGCCTGTTTTCACTTGGTTTCTTTTGTCTGCCTCTGGCTGATCAGGACAGCCTCATTGCTCTCTGATGATCATTTCTAAATGCAGAGCACAAAACCCCTCACCACAACTTTCAACATTTGCTCCTACATCCCTTTATGGGTTTCCAACTGTGATCCACACCTTTACCTCCAATATTATGCTTATCTCATCACCCTTCAAGTGCCAGTTTCCTTTCTGCTTTTGTAGCCCTCCAGAGCTAGGTGCTCACCTGCTAGTAGTAAGACACTGTGACAGATGGGCGAAATAGCTGGAGACAGATGCACTGTGAATACGTAACCATCCTCTCTGCCCCAGCGTGTCCCTGCGGCACTTGCTGGGGGTACACCTGTGTTTTATTGGCAGCTCAGTTGGTTGCACCATGGGGAGGCGGACAGCAGACCTGTGGAGCAGAGGGGGAGAAGGCAAAGGAAGTGCAGTGACTAGAGATGAAGGTTTGAAAAGGCCTGGCAATTATAGATGGATGTGATAGCTGAACTACCCGCAGTCCTCAGGACTTTGGAACATCATTTAAGAGTGGAAAATGGGCAATGGGAACAAAAGATTTTGCATTCCTTTGTTTTAAATTCCAGAATTTTTTAATACTATGAGTAAATGAGAAGACATTGACCTCTGTGATTCAAAGTCCATTTCTGCAAGAAAACTGAAATGGAAACTGCCATAAAGCGGTTAGAGGCTTTTTACAGTACAAAGCGGAAAAGTCAGATTACTTTAAATGGGTCATGACCCTGCCCAGAAGCTGCCAGAACCATCCCAGCCTCGGGATACATCTGCCCAAGTTGTCTTTGCTTCTACGTTGTTTGCGTGTATACACAGTAATACAGGTGCCAGCTGTGCCATTGCTGTTGCTTTTCTTCTTTAGTGTTTCTTAATACAGTACAATATACACCAGTTCTGCACTGTTTCAACTGGACCCCTTTGTAGAAACTGATTTTTGTCAGTTAGAAGTGCAGGGCTGGCTGCCTAATTTTGAAGGCCACCATGCAAAAGTGCTGGCATGGAGGAGAAGAGCTTCTACTGTGTCTTGCAAATCAGATGAGTACAAGGACAGATTGCCCCTGAAACACTCAAACTCCAAAAATAACAAAGTAATTAACTAGACTGAATTTGCCCTTGTTTGTTAAAAGCATTTGGTTTATTATTATTGTACAGCTCATCCTCGTCGGTGAATGTTGGGCATCAGGTACCTACTACTGAATTTTTGTCCGAGTTCTTCCAAAACGCAGTTTGAAAGATGATGGCAGAAAATCCACTGATCAATTCCCAGTTTGGAATACTTTCCGTATACTGACAGTGAGCTATTCCAGACTTTTCATTTTGGTTTGCAACATTTCTGTAAGAGGCTTTGATTCAGACAATGCCCATTACTGCTGCCTGCTGATATATACCCAGAAAGTGAAGGAGATTATATTGTGTAAGCCTGAACATGAATATCATACATTAGTTAGAGCAGCTCTTGGCAATAGTTCAGATACAGGGGAAAAAAATGCTGCTAATATCCACTGGACATAAATTACCAGTTTAAAACTAGCACCAGTTCATAGATTTCAATGGATTTTTAATGGACTCCAGCCTCACGATTAAAGCAATAAGAGGATATGATTCCTCTATCCCCAGTGGCATCGTAAGGGCTTCATTGACATGTGCCTTAGTGATTTATGGTTGACTGCCTTAATCAGAGCTCCAAGCACTGTGGGAAAATGCCCAGGCAGCAAGACAGATCATGCAAAAGTGCTTGCTAATTTGGCTTTTTGAGCAGTATTCACAGGTATCAGTCTGCCTATGCTCGGATCGACCCTGCTCCAGTGTCTTCAGCAAGGTCACTGGGGCCTTTTGCTGGTTGCAGTGGAGTCAAATCATTTCTATGTATATCAATGTCACACACCAGTTTCAACACCAACATTTCAGTGATCTTGTAAGCTGCCTTTTCTTTGGGTTTTTTTTTGCTTGTTTTGTAGCCCTCCCCATTAGAATACGGTATTATGACTTTTAGCACTTTTATAATGAACAAATTCTTGATGTGCCAAATCAGAAAGGCAAAGGGTCCAGATCTCAATTGCCCCAGGTTCATATGGTCATTCATACTGTGCAGAGCGGGAGTGAACGCAAGTGACAGTACTTGCACTGTTGCTATCACACAGAAAACCCAAAAGCCTCACGCTCCCTTATGCATGTATTTCTTTGCCTTCTCTGTGCACTAAGTTTTTTAGATGACATTTACTACAATGGGGTTGAGAGGGAGAGAAAACAATTATTAACAAGGGCGTCAATTATAAAAGTTGGGGTTACTGGGAGACAGCAAGTCTCAGAAGGGGAAAAAACTATGGATGTAGGCTACCCAGCCCTGTAAACCACATGGAGATCATGAGTAAACTGTATGTATTGAAAGGGAAGTCATTGCTGTGGGCAATTCCTGTGTTTTATCCACCCACCTGCCTTGAAATGGTTAAATGGAAATACTGCAAATATGTCTTCCCAGGAGTTTATCCTTGCTTTTGATGCTATAACCATTATAGCACAATCATTTTGAAGCATTGTGATTTCTTTCAAAAAGCAAAATTATTCCTACAGTGAATCTTTCTTCTCTCTTTTTTTTTTTTTCTCTCCATGCAAATTAAATGCACAACTGTATAAACTTAATCCAAATGTGTAAAATCCTGGATTTGTACAAAAAGCAATCACTAGGTAATTGATACCAAACTAATCAAGAACATTAAAAACAGCTTATGAAACACTGTTACCACTCCCCAGAGTCCCACCACATTAGCAGTACGTTTCAGAGGTGATCCAGCTCCGAGCTATCTGCTAGCAGAAGATGGAGCAGCACAATGCGTTACGTGACATGCTCTGACATCCTGGCTCCAAGTCGAGCACCAAGTTGTACACTGTAGTTGAATTCAGAGAATACCTACAAAAGCACAAGCCCTGACAAAGCAACATATCTCCACACTTTTCCAGGCTTTAATTCTGTCATGAAGAGTATGTTATTGTATGTGCTGCTTAGAAGGTTTACATAATGCTTCTTTTTCCTTTTTTTTTAGCTAAAAAGTTAAACACAGTCACCTGACAGAGACCTGACTTTACAGTTACTCTAAGGCTCCTTTAAACTGCTTAAATAGCTAAGGGATTTCATTGTAACCAATAAGCCTGGTATCCTTATCTTCCCCCAGGGATATAATTTTAAAATTAGTTTGCTTCCCTTTATCTCAGACAGAAAGAATTATTCAACAAACAATATCTTGTCTGAAATTTGAGTGCTTTGTGTGTTTTACTGGAGTCGTGGAAAATTTCTCTTCCTGACGGTAGGTGTCTTGAGAGAGTGGACTGCTCCCTCATTGTCAACTTTCCTCCTGGTGAGAAAAATGCAGATCAAAATATTGTGATGCTCTAGAGACAAAGTCTCTGTCATTAGTAATTAGCAGGAATGCTGAGAAATACTGAGAGCTTAGTTACATGGAGATGTATCCTTTTTCTACAGCAACATTGTGGATGTCATTCCTAAATGTGAATATGTGCACAAGTAAAGGCTGAGAGCCATGGCAGAGACTGGTGAGCAGCCACCCACCCAAACCTGAAGAAGGCTTTCTGCAATCCAGTCTGCAGCATCTTGAAGCTCAGAGCATGGATGTGTCATCTTTGATTTCTCTCTGATGAGAAAATAGATGAGAAATATGAGAAAAACCACCCACTTTGTTTTAGCCAATGGGAGTATCATTTATGAGCAAGCTAGAAGCTGAGATTGAAAGGCTGATTGACAACTAGCTGATCACCCTCACTTTATCACTACAAGAGAGCACATGAGTTAATATTTCAGGCATGATCTCAGGTGGCAGTGGGTAGGCGAGGTGCTGGAAATGACACTAATGCTATTCTGACAGGCTGTGACTTTCTAAGTGCATAATTGAAGGGTTAGGCTAAGCCACAATGTTAGATCCGACAGTAATGGCATTGCTATAGATCGCAACAGGAGAAGTTTGGAACTAGTTGGCTAAAACTCTTCCCCTTTTCATAGGCACTTAACCTAATACAACTGTAATCTTCTGGCAGGTTCACATGTCACTGGAGGAGAGGGATGAGGAATGAGGATTTTGGAGCTTATCAACTAGAATAGGTCTGTTATCAAGGAAACATGCTAAAAAAAAATGCAACCGCAGCAATAAATAATTCCTCTGCTTGGAATCATCCGGTACACAAAATAAAGATTGAAATCGTCTTAAAAGTTCTATACTACACAAACAAGGGATGAAAAAAATGGTCTGAGATCCCCACCATGTTTATCCTTTCTCAGAGATACTCAGATTTCCTTTTTTCTGGCCCCAGGTTAATTATAATTGAATTCAACTAAGAACCCTTACAGCACCTCTAATTATCTAACTAGGGTTTCCTCTAACTATCAGGGCTGGAGAAAACTGCCTGAAACTTTGAGCTAAAAATTCTTTTTTTCACTTCAGTGGTGAATAATTCATTCTAGTACTAAATTTGAACTCACAATGCGTCAGTAAGGACCTACAAAAAGACAGAGCCAAGTGGCCAAGCAGTTTCTCAGCCCTGCTGAAGACTGCGAGTCTCCTTACTGACGTGCAATTTCTAAACATTCATTTTTTGCAACATGATTCACTGCAAAGCACAACAGCTGGTCCCAACTGGTCCCACACAGCTTCTGCACAAGTGGTATGAAAATACAATGCCCACATTTCCCCTTCTAAACATCACAACAGCCAAAAATCAGCGTTAAGTATAACCGAAAATTTAAACCACTCAAGTCCCCTCTTCATTACAGCTTCTCAGCAATGTCCTCTTACTCAGTTATGCCTCCTGTGCTGCTGCCAGGAGCCGTGGGTCTCAGAGAAACAGAAAGACAAACAGCCTACTAGATCTGCTTATACCACGTACCAGGTCTCTGTTGTTTTCACAAGCTGTTGATACTGACTGTGCAAGACTTCTCCTGGGGAAGTACAAATTCAGGAGTGCTTTCCTCCCTTTTCACAGTCTTGTGCAATGTATTAAACAACCCCAGAGAGGTCAAAGCAGAGCATCTTCAACATACACATCCCTGCATGCAATGTTGAACCATTTTTAGGGACTACGCAAATGGAAAAAGGTGTCTGGTCCTGAGAGTGGAATGAGATGTGATCTGTTGAGGTACGGAAGTACTTCAAAAGTAGCAAAACCACTAATCAGAGCATGAATCAATTTGCTAGCTTTACTTTGAGTACTACAAAACAGGCGTACTAAATTGAAGCCATCGGTGTCACAGCATGGTTTCACTTGTCATACACCAAGACCTGAGGCAAAAGCCAGAGGATTACCCAAAGACAGACTCGGAGAAACACAATAGGATCATAATTTTAAGTAAGTATATTTCAGAGTAACATAATAGGACTGTTTTTCAGAAAAACAACACTTCATGAATATGAAGCATGTTTGCCACCCATTAAGTGCCTAGAGGGGAGTTTCTGAAACATACTGGCTCCATGTGCTGAGTACAACTTCCCTGCCTGACCCGGACACAGTCCAAACTCCAATTCAGTTGCAAATGGCACAATATTTCATACCACTTCTGACTCAAATATATTAATGGAGATGAAAAGTAAATTAATAGTCAGAAACATTTCCCCACTGTTTTAGTGAAACTGCACTTGTGAGGAATCTCATTTTACTGACTCTCAGGCATAAGTTTGGTTCTCCAAGCTCCTGCTGTGGGTCTACTCCCACAGGGTTTCATGAATTTATGAAGCAGAAGTCATACGAGCCACAAAAAATGGAGGTCCCAGATTCTGCCACAGTCTCTTGAGCATCTTGAGACAAATCCGTTAAACTTTCAGAGTTCAGTTCACCGTCAGTAAAGTGGAGATACTACTCTTTTGCCTATTTTTACTATAGATGTTTTGTGTTATTCAAAAAACCATGGGAGGCACTAATTAGATATTTAGATCCTGGTATAATAGCAATAATATCAGATCTAAATTTATTACCAAAATCACAAGAAACCTGAATAGTCCCTAACTGTTCCAGCAGAGTATAATAACTAAATATGAGAGCAGCAGGGACAGTAATTAAAATAAGAAAATGAAACATGAATTTCAAAAGCCAATTTAAATGCAACCTCTTCAAATGTGGTGCACAGAAGCATCCTACAAGGGTCCGGGAGATTGGCAAAGCGGATTAGTAAATGCATGCAACTGCACTGCCATGACCAGAGCATTTCATCTGCTGTGGAAATGCAAAGCCATCTGGAGTGACAAGCTGGAGAGAGTAAAGGTCCTTCAGGCCTCTGCCAAGTTTCTATAAAGTGCAATGAAAACGATGAAACGGAATAGGAATCATTTAAAAGCAAACCTATATTAAGAAATTAATAAGCATCCACTCACATTTAAACTGAGGGGATGAGACTAACATGGTTAATGATTTAGTATGGGTCAGATTAGACTAAGAAGCGGATCTGGTTTTTCTACCTTTTAAGTACAACCTCTGAAGGGCAAAAAACCACAAACTCAGGCTACCTCCTAACTCTGTCTTCAGCTGTTCATTAAGACAGGTTAACAGTCAAGTCAGTGAGAGCCAGAAAATAAAGGGTAAGATTTTTCTAAAGCATTTAGAGGTATTAGCACCCAGCAATCTCTGGACTTCCTGTGCAAATCAGGCTGTCTCTCATTTGGGACAATTAGCTGACATGATTGTTCCAGAATAAATCCACGGAGAAATCAAATTTCTTTTACTTTGGACAGATGTCTTTGTTTTATGAGGACACGGAAAGAATAAAGGTGATGGGGTCTGGAACAGCATGGTCACAACATTGAGGTAACAGGGAAACGGCTTATTTCCTAATGCAAGGCCTACAGAGGATGCTTAAATTCCTCAGGCACTTTTGGCCATTTCTTGCAAATGTCCTAAAAACCATCACCGGGACTGTTAGATTAACTTACCAGAGTCCTAACTGCTAAGCAGTCATTGCAGACAGGACTACTTGTTATCAAAACGTTCAGCCATAAATTGCTGCATTACATGACACGTAAACCTCATTTGTGGAAGCAAAGGACACAGCTGGGAGACACATAAGAGTTGCTGGTACACAACCTCCCCAAAACCAAGCCTGAGGAAAGAGAAGCAGCATTTCATCTTTGCTCAGATTCAGAGAGTTCAGACCATCATCTCTGGTGCAGTGGGCAGTAGGGATCTCTCGCAGCTCCGGAAGGGAGAGCTCGAATACTGGTAGGTTGCATGGACAAGCACTCGTGTTACCTGCATCCAGATGCAACTCCACAGCTGCTCCCTATTGATGCTCTTGGAAAGATTTTTCAGCAACAAGACTTTTAACACGTGAAAGTCACGGATCCTCTTTCTCAAATGAATGCACAACAGAAAGGCTGTATCCAGAAAATATACTGCAAAGAAAAATTATCACAGCTGCAGGGAGAAGCAAGAAGAGCTTCACACTGTTTGAAGTGAAACCTCCCAGTACATGGAGGAGTGGACAAAATCAGACTGTGGGCTCTAGCTGGGACTGCTTCCCCAGGCAAAACCATCACAGGGAGGGGAAGGATGAGGAGGGAGGCATAGTCTGTATTAAAAACAAGCAAACTGCAATCATCAGCAGGTCTGCAGTGCTGGAAGGAAAAGTCTCCGTGTGCAGTACACAGCAGCACAGGAAAGACTGACTGCAAGAGGAAAACAAAACTTCAGGGGAGATCCCCCTTATGCAGAATTTAAACAAAATTCAGAAAGCCAGTGTCAGGCAGCATCTGCTCCACAAAACCGAAGCACATGCATACGATATGGCGCAGCCTCTGTAACACCAAGCCACAGAGTAAACAGCCGAGAGATGATGACGGCAAAGGCATGAAGGCGTCTGGGCACAGCTGTGAGCCTCAGGCTGCGGCAGCATGGATCACAGCAAAGACTGCAGCCATGGGGCTGAACAGCCCAGACCTGGGCTGCAGGGGGAATGGGGAGCAGGCATGCAGGGCAGCAAATAGAAAGCAAGAGAGAGAGGCAGGAACGAAGCGCTCCCTCTCTCTTCTTCATGCCATGTACCATAGAGATTTGATTTCTCCTCCTGGTAACCTTAATACAACGGATGTTACAGGGGAATCGCTGACTCTAAAATTTAGCACGCTGTTTTACTGAATTTGTTCTTGGTGTGCATCTAAAATACATTTGGTGAAAAGAAACATGGAAGGAGACACATTCAAAATAAGTATGTCCGATATATCCCTCATGCTTATAAGCTATGCAGCAGCCTAAGACTTTGTCTGACAGCAGCAGCCCTTCTCTACTCTCAGCATTTATGCTGGATCAGCCAATGTCAGTAAGTTCAAAACAAAAGATTTTTAGTCCTTGAAAACCAGCACCATATATTTACTAGTGGCTATGATGACAATGTTAGTAATTCATTTTCTGGGAATTTATTTTTATTTTCCTTTGGCTTGAGATCCATCAATATCTTGGGGGCTGGTTTTCAACTTTTTAAGCTCATAAGAATATCCTTATGTTTGTGCTTCATTGCTAAAATGTTGATTTGGAATTTTTAAAAGTGCTCCTCCCACAGAAATTGAAATAGGTTTTTGACACAATCAAAGCACTTAATCTCCCTTGGGTTTTTTTATAAAAAGAAACGTAATCAAAATTGATTTTTGAAATATTGGGGAAAAATGGTTTTGTAATTGAAAAAGTCTTTTTGATTAAAATATTCTGAGCAGTTCCAAACCTCTCATTTGTTTTCTAGGGTTCTTTCTCACATGGAATAGAAAAGGGTGCAATCAACAACAAAGCATAAAAAAATATTGAGAGGACCAGCTCTTTCACAACTGTATTTTTTGAAAGTACATTGCCTTCTCTCATGCTGGATTTCTAACACAGTCCATAAAACCATGGCCTTTCCCAACAGAGAATACGCCACGGCTCAGTAGAAAAACTGACTAAAGAGACTTTTCTGCCCAGTGAATTCAAGCCTTGGAGGAAATGGATAAGCAACCTATCAACATCAATAGAACAGCTTTCCTGGTGCATATGGGAGTCTCTTAAAAATATTGCAGAATAGTTTTGAAATAAAACCCCCAAAATGTGCTCCTAGAATAGAAATATTTCAAGAGCTCTTGAAACTCTAGTTTAATTTGACCACAACACAGAAGCCATTGCTTTCTCTCCTATTAGATCCCCGATTCCAACCTCCCCACAAATCACTGTCACACAGAGTGGCGAGGAAAGCAAATAGTTCTCTCCTTTTCTACGAAACTTCTTTTTTCTTTCTTTTCTTTTCTTTTTTTTTTTTTTTTAAAGTCATGAGGTCAATTCTCATCTCTTTTGGCCTGGCCGGCACTGCAGAGCCATTGAGCCCTGTTGGCAGCTAAAGTCCAGAGCCACAAATATGAGGATCCTTGGCAGAAACACTGGACACGCTGTCCCTTGTTTCTTGCGCTTGTAAATGAGAAGGCATGGAGAGTCAGGCATGAAGCACTGCTGAAGGTGAATGCTGGCTGCCTTATTACTGTTCCCTTTCTTTTTTTAGCTTTACTAGCAGTAATGGTAAAAATATAACTAGGTAAGGTGTTTCCAGTTACAAAGCATTTGAGATAATAACGTGGCCCTAAAGCTCTTTGTCAAATAAACATTGTTAACCTGCTTTTACACATGGGAAAAGTGAGCTGCAGGGAGGAGAATGGATTCACCTCCTTTTACTGAGAAATCCCAAATCCTACTGTGGTTTTCTAAAACCTTCCCTAGGAACAGCAAAGTGAAAGGGAATATTTTAAGGACATTTTATGTAGACACTAAACTACATGATAAGCATATAAGGAGGAAGACAGCCTTATCTTTTCAAGAAGCCACTTCTTAAATTGACTTCTTTTGCTCATTTTGACCTTTCATCTCACAAGCACAGAAACTATCTCTCAGGAACTGAAGTTACCTGGATCTAGGAGAAAATGTTCTCAATTTGACTCTGTTCTGAGCTTTGGCTCCTTAAAATTCAAGCAAAGCAAAAATTTTATCTAAATGATTTTTTATTTTCTTTCTATGGCTGGTACAGAAACATGCAGTTACACCATGCTCCAAGTTCAGCTTCACTCCTGACTGTCCTCAAAAAAAAAGCTGCTGCAGCTAAAAGCTGACTAGTCAGATCCCAAATCTTGGGATGATGGAGAAATACTAAAAATCAGAAATTCCGTTCAGGAGGGATTTCAGACTTTTTTCTTTCTCTTCCTGCAGGGATTCTAAGAAATCTTCTCTGAAAGACACCTTATTTAGGATTGTATCAACCCAGCAAAATTGCATGAGACCGCAGAACTTTTTTGCTGATTACTGTGTAAAAGCGTCACTTCTCCAGGGTTCCCAAAGGTAATTAGTAAAGAGAATAGTGATTTTTAAATATATTTTTCTGCTTGGCTGCTGAACCACACGCACTCTCTCTCTGCTTTAAAGTCTGTTCCTGGAGACTTGCAAGAGTACATTTTTAGAGCTCTTCCCCAAGCAGCTGTTGTTCACGCTCAGCGCGCTGGGTAGCCTGATGAAAAATATCCACCTGCTCCACAGCAATCCCTTGAGAACTTCTTGTCTTCTTCTTTACCAGTCAACACTCAGACCTTTAGCTGGCATAAGTGAGCACAGGAATCAATTAGAGATGCACAAATTTATAAGAGCTGAAGATCTTGCTCCCACTTTTTCACACATTCATTGAGATTCTAGGATTCCATCTCTCATTGTTTTAAACTCTAGTCCAAATTAGAGCTGATCATCAATGTAAGCTACAACCTGTGGTATCACAAGACATCCTCTTCTCTAAAGTCCTGGGTTCCTCTCTGAAAGCCTGAAGTTCCTTTTATATCACTTAAAACAGTGTTAGCATTTTTCATAGTGATGAACCCTTGCGCCAGGCTAAGTGATGGACATAACTGAAAGAAGTGCTGTGCAGCTAAACAATAAGCGAAGTCAGAATACATATCTGCTTTTGCAGATGTTATCAGAGGGGAGCACAGTCTTCAACACTCCTGCCTATGAAACACATTCAGAACAGTAAAGCCTCAATATTGCATGCATTAACCATGGTTAAACTCCTTTGGTTTTTTTTTCAGAATTTGACCCTTTATGAGAAATAAACTCTCTTCTTTATGATATCTATAATTTCCTCTGAATTAACTATTCTAAACCTGCAAAA
This sequence comes from Gavia stellata, assembly GCF_030936135.1. Taxonomy (NCBI): domain Eukaryota; kingdom Metazoa; phylum Chordata; class Aves; order Gaviiformes; family Gaviidae; genus Gavia; species Gavia stellata. Next base: position 2,110,123 of record NW_026776490.1, read on the forward strand.
CTTTGAGATGTCTAAAATATTCAAGGGAAAAACAATGCAATTCTGGGCATCTAAATCTACCCAACACAAAAAATACAACACAGCTACATACAAATTAATGATGTAATAGACATTAGTCAACGAATGAGATTCAGGAAAAAAATATTTTATGCTGCTGTAAGTGCTAGAGACCAATTAAAATGATATCTGTGAAATATAGGTCACATCAGAATAATATTTGTCAAATAGAGATCACATTTTAGCACTTGAATGCCTAGCCTCAAGGTCACAGAACACAAAGTATACTTTTAATTAGCAATTAAAGTTACAAAACTACTGTTTCTTATTTAATGGCTGTGTTTCTGTATGCTGAACCAGCGGCTGGTACCAGGTTGTACTGTCTTTTTTGGTAATAGCCTCTAGATTCAACTATGCTTTGGAGACAAGTCATAAGCTATTAAAAAGAGGTAGTCAGGACTTCGTATTATTTCAGAATGGTCTCTCCTGGTGGGAGACTGATTGGTCTGTGGTAAGAAAAGAGCTGGCACAGTATGTATTATACATATGAGCCAGCTTGTTTTGGACACACAACATGTAATTCAGTTTAACATTTCTACAGTAAGAATACAAATCCCTAAAGGAAGATTTTGAAAGAGCTGGCTGCTTTCTACTCATCAGTGCATTAACAAAAAGCAGTCACTCATAAAACTTACGTGATCTGCCTACAGCATCCCATACGCTGCTTTCAACACCCAGGAGATCTCTCAACAGCTTATGTCAGGTATCTCTGCCATACAGTGTATGATGTAAATCATGTAAATCTTGTACAAGTTACAGCTATGCCCCACTTCAGGGAAATTGGTATGCATTTAAGAGGAATCTTAATCCTGTAGACATATGTGAATTCTGGGAGATTTAAGTTTTTAGGGGTGCAATCACCTTCCACTTGGCATATGCATGTTGACGCAAGTCACCTCTGGGAAGCATTTGTAAGGGAAATTCTCATAGTCATCTTCACCTTGGATATATTCCCGTAAAACTGAGTGACAGTAATCTGGCTACGTCACTGAGATTCAGTCCCTCCACCAGGAATGACTCGTGGAGCACTTTCCTCTTCTCACTGCATTTCCTCTGCGACAGAGGAGCTTGCCTTGCCCATCTCCAAAATGAAATATTGGAAGAACCAATATTTTGCACTTCCACTTGCATTTCTACTCATTCAGAGGTGTAGCAAGTGGCTTAAGTGCTCAAAATAGGCCTTTTTACCCTCTCTATAAACCCTGTTGACTCACAGCATGCTGTAAAAGCAGACACTCGAGATAACTGAAAAAGGCAATCAAAAAGAGGGGAGGAAAAAAGAGAAGCAGGCAGTGGTTCCTAGCTCCCTGCAAGCTGCTGCTGGCTTTCTGCCATTCTAGCCTCAAGCGAGACATGACAAAAGTCTTCAAGGAGCTACAAAAAGGAAAGGACAAGAAATACCAAGTTTAAATAGCAACAAGATAGATTTAAGTTAGATGGTAAGAATACCTTTCTAATAGTAAATCCAATGAAGTCCTGAAATGGATTACTTATACAAATAGACTCTACATCACTGGAGGTTTTTAAGAACAGGCTGGAATCTCCCTGTCATGTACAGTTTCACGGGTCCTGGGTCAGAGTCACGGGCTACGTGACCTTTCAAATTTCCCCTCCTGCCCTATTATCCACTGAATAAGAAACTTAACTACAACCTCAAAATACAGCAAACCAGCTGCAAACCACAACTTTAACATCAATTCCTTTGCATAGTTGTTCTTTCAAGAACAGCTACGTTGTACCTATTGTCTTCCCAGCAGATCACTGAGGGCTCCTCAGACAACGGAAAGACTCAAAACCATACCAGTTCACCTTTGAACAAAAAACGAAAAGGTGAATGTCGGCAAGATCTATTTTTCTGGTTTCCATTCACATGAGGTCCCTGCAGCTTCAGTCAACTTTTCTAGTTAAAAGATTCTCTCCCTGCTATACCTTGGAGTAACTATATGTGACATTTGCTACGATAGTGCTTTTCCTAATATGAGGTACTATCAGAAGTTTGGAAGAACAATTCAATGTCAATGCCAGCTTCTAACACAGGAAAAATAATTATGCTATTAAATAGCATCCTAGGCTACCGATTTATTTACACCATTCCAAGGCTAGAGTGGTAACTGAGGAAGTTTGCTCTTTCTTCCACTCCATACTAAAGCAATAGGTCTGAGTTGTTGCACTGTTTTGTTCAGACATGCTATGGTTTTGTGGTAGTTAAAGAATAATCGCTTTCAGAACACCTAAAGTACACCCTCTTGTGTATGTATTTGTATAATATGTATACAAATTTATTAGTCACTGCACTTGAGTTTATTCTCTCAGAAAAGCCTGCCATGAACTGTACACAGTCAAGGAAATTCACACTGGAAGATGAATGTCTGAATACTTAAAACCAGCAGCTCTCTGGCAATCCCATATTCTTCTCTGGTATTTGAATATGAATCATTTTGGTGTTGTCTCAAGCCCTTAATGTTCTTTTAATGCTGAGTTTCTCATCTGAATTTCACTGGGACTTATTAAATGCAGGGTTTTTCTCTCCCTATCTCATACTGACATGATTAGAGTAACTCTGTATAATTATGTGCATAGGGTAAATACGCTACTTGTATAATTGCAACATTCAAGTAAATCCTGGCAAACAGAGAATGTTCTTAGGGCAGGCAGGACACATACTGATAAGGTATAACAGAACTAGAAGCACTCCTCTTATTTCCCATTATTAACATTTAGAGATAAAAGAGAATATAATTTATCTATCATCCAGGTGACTCTTCCATTCAAAGGCTGGATGGTGAGTCCCACTGTCATGAGAATGGAAGTTAAGAAAGTACCTGTAATAACTGCAGAATATCTTTGTCCAGTGGTAACATCTGTATTCTGGAAGCAGGACGACTCAAAGGTTAAATTGGGTCTACTTACTAAACTTCTCAAATCTGCAGAAGGCTGCTTGGAAATGTAAAATATTATCAGTAATTATTCATCTTTGTGGAGAAGACCTATTAGGAAAAATGAAACCAAAATTGTACTCAAGTACTGAGAGGGACAGAAGGATAGGGACACAAACCTCTCCACCCTATGGTGCTTTATTTTTTTGAAGAAAGAAACAGGGGCAAAGACACCTAAGAAAAAGGTGCAGATTTCATTTCTGCCAATGACTTGATGTGTGATGTTGGATGACTTCATTCATGTCCTTTATTCCTTTTTCTCCCTCTGCACTTAGACTGACATCTGTCATCATGCATTTGAACATCAGTCAATAGATTGGGATGTTGTACTCACTTGGGTGTCCCAGTGCTGTCATGAGTTTCATTCACACAACACTAAACAAAGAAGTTGATATTTGTCTGATAAAGGTAGGCATGACCTTCAGAGGAGTTAGGGGTGGGCGAAGAGAAGAGAGGGGAAAGGGATTTATGTTTGTCTTTAAAAAATGACAGGACTCAGCTGGGATGAGTTTCCAGTTGATTAAAAAAAAGGAAAACAAAAACCAAAAACTCCAACTCTTCAGAAATGAGCGAATGGAAATGATGCTGTCAACAACTGCAGTACTCTCAGAACACTACTCAAGAACCAAAACCATTCAGGTTCCAACATAGTATTAAAATAATGATGACACCCATGAAAGCATTCATTTATGAGGCAGTGGGAGACAGGTTGAGATAAAGTGCAACTTAGCATCATGACCTGTTATTAGGACTGTGGATTTGTGTCCATTCTGACACAAGCCAAGATCCTTGGACTTGATCTCAGTGGGATTACTGTCAATTGTCCTCAAAGTAAAAAGTTATGGCATCCACACCTATTTTGTATGCAGAACAGATAACACTAGGCATACTTCACCCTTCTGTGCCCGTGATGAGTAGCAGACCCTACAGCATATATGAATTCTTTATATAGATAAGATCTGCCGGTTCAGTCAGATATGCAAAAGTCCTGCAGCTCACTAAGAAGGGCCATAATTTTGCTTGAGGAAAGGTCAAGAACAGGTGCATGAGGTGTAGGGTTTGGTGCAACAAAGCTCTACCCACATACGGCAGTTAGTAAAGAATATAACATTACCTCAAGGAACCTGGTTATTGATGACTTTTCATCTTGAGCAACTCGGCTTTGAACACCTTTGATTGAACACTGAAATAACAGGTGCTCAGGACCTCTATGAATCAGGCCTAAGTCATCCTAAACTGGCTGTATCTAGCTAGAGCCTTTTAGACTATTGGATCCCACTGCTATACGTTGTCATGTCACTAGTTTGTAGATACAGATCCCCTAGCTAATGTAGGTGCACTATATACCTGCATCACAAAAGATCTGAATCCATTTTTAAATTATCACTTATATGGGGTCACACACAAATAAGTTTCCCAGAGACCTGAAGTACTGCACATCAGAAATAAGTCATTATAATCCCTGGGATCCAAGCCAAATTCTCCTACTGAAAACACATACTGTGTATTAAACCATGGATCCTTCTGTGTGACTGGTCTATTTTTCATAACACTTGGCTTACAAAGGCCCCAAAAGAAAGCAGAGAGTGAAATTGCCTGATGACCTCTTCTGCTGACAGCCCCTGCTGCTCATCTCAACTGCGTTCGATAGAACACAGCACATTCTTTTAAATATTTTATCCACTCAGTGATCATGGGTGAAAGAACGAACTAACAAGAAATGGCAAGTGAAATAACTACATTTCCGGACATGACAACACTCTTTATTTTTAATTCTACCAGGGTTGTAGATAGACATTAAGGTATGACTTCGACAAGAGATTAAATAAGTGAGTTTAGGATTTGAATTCTATTATACCCACCCTGATCTGAGAGTTCATTTGAAAACAGGAGGAGATAAAAGAAAACAGGCCAAGAAATCTGGTGTTTCCTTACATTGCACCAAATGCTCTTTTTTCTGTGTGAATTTTTTCTTGTAAAAAATGCATGCATTTCTTCACAGTGACACCTGAACCGACCATAAAGAAACAGACTATACTGATGATAGGAAAAGGTGTCTAACTAGACTGAACAAGTTAGAGTGAAATTTCCCAATAAAGTATTTCTGAAAACAGTTTAGTACTCAGTGTCTGAAATACCTAAATGCAATAGTTTGTGAACAGTCTGATGGATGTTTCTATAGAAAAGAATTATAAAAGATTAGTACCATATTGTACCTACATTAATATTGTAATTCACCTGTAATATTTTTCTAATTCTATTATTTCTTTAATCCTTTATCCTAGACAGACTTAAATACCGGAATAACAACTAAAATGGGGAGGGGGTAAAGAGAGGAAGATTTTCCTCCCCTTCCCAGGAAAAAAATGTGAGAGAACTTTCAGGTTCCTGTGGCTAAAAAGCAAGTTTATCATCAAACTGGCTCAGTGCTGATTAAATATTTTTAATTTCTGTTTGTGCAAGTCCACTGTCACAAGACAAACATCCAGGTGACATTGAGCATCCTCTCACAGATCCCTCATGAGGACCCTAACCGAAGTTGTGGCTGGTGTTGGGTGACAAATGATTATTACATTTTAAGCTGTAGTTTGGAAATCTGATTTCACTATGCTTTGGAAGAAACATGTTAGGAAAAAAAAAAAAGAAGAAAGAATGAAGATTTCTTACATTGCCAGTGGGTCAGACAGGTCTTAATGCTCTCCTGTCTGCTCCTGCCTTAAATGGGTTCGAGCTGTGTGCAGAATCGCAGAGGTGCAACTACCAGTGGGTAAAGCCTCACTCCCAAGCGCCGGATTCTCTCTCCTTGCAACCAACTCTTTTAGAAAAGCACAGAGAACCTTGTACTTTGCAGACAGCCCAAATCTGAGATTCTTATAATAGAGTGTGCTCCTTGAAATCAGTTGTCCATCAGAGGCCTCAGCAGTGCTCACTAAGAATGTCAGTCTGACACAGAATTATACCCTGTGGGAAGCAACCCTGGTATAAACAGCATCCTGGCACACAGACCACAGTCTGCTGAGTTACAACATTTTAAAGAAAAAAAAAAAAAGAAAAAGGAACAAACAAACAAAAAAAAGATCAAAAAAAAAGATTTCCGGGCTATGACGCCAACCCATTAATGTAACTAGGAAAAAGCACGCGAAGCTCCAGGAAGATAGTGAGTGCCTGCTCTGGGTGCATTTGCACTGCACTTACCGTGACACATTCTGTGCCTTGGGTCTGATTCCAGCAATCCAGCCCCTTCTCCCCCATCACTGTCCCCCACAAAGAGATGAGATTATGATCATAAATTGATTTTATAAAAAGCAAGTGTGATACGACCAGAAATTAAGACAACACTTCCTCCGTGGTCATGCTGAGAACAAACTCCTGTTACCTTCAGTGAAGCCTGAAAGCTACCTAAGGACCTGACAAAGCAAATCATTAGCAACATTTCACCTAGGTCTTAAAATATTTTCATTGCAAATGACTCTCCTGTTAGATGAATGCCCACTGCAGAAAGTAATTACCCTTTCTTTGAACTTGCATTTCAGAAATTTGAAACAACTAAAAAAAATGACAGAGGAGAATAAGGACACACTTTTTATGACTTCCCCCCTTCCCTCTTCTGGTACCACAGCAGTCATAGAGTGAGGGGCAGGTGAACAGCCTGAATTTTCAGCATTAGAATTCAAGGAGACCGCAAAAGATGCCATGACCAAGAAGTAGCTCTCACCAGTCCTTTCTTTAAAACTGCTCCTCTGACATATATGAACTGACAGGACAGTGTCAGTGAGCTGCCAGGGCAGTTGGGTCCCAGCTTGAAGCTCAAAGCTCTGAGGGCACATGCCAAGAGACACAACACAGAACTGCTGGCTGTCTGTAAATGCACTCCCCATGCAAAACAGTGGACAGCAAAGACAGATTCTTACAGTTCATTTAAAACATAAACCCTAACTGAAGGCTGAATTTTCTAAAAGGTTTACTTGTTATGTGTCCCAGCTAAGCTGAGTGTGAAAGCTGACAGGAGACAAAGCCATGGGATCTGGGCTGACATTTACAAGTTCTTAGACTCTCAGAAACAAACATCCACTTGTAACTGTGCCTCAGCAAATTACTGATTTATTTTTTTCTGTATGTGCATCTGCTTGAGACATACAGGCTAAAATTAGGGTGAGTACTCTTTCTGTGTATGTATACGTGCATGTGTATATATATGTATAAGCACACACAGACAGATTTAAAAGGGAAAGGAAGAAAATGGAACTGTCAATTAGTAACAGTATCTTAATTCTTTGTTTTAAATTCATTTTGTGATCATTCACCCTGGGTTTGACTCATAATAAGAAGTCCCTCTCTCTGAAGAAGATGTATCCAGATGCTAATATCAGGACACCGATACAAGACCATGATATTAAAAAAAAGACTATTCTCTACACTAAGAAGTCACTATATCTCTTCTGTGAAAGAAAGAAAGTGTGTATGTGTCTCTGTATAGGATTTTTCTAGGCTTGGGAGCAAGTTATAACAGAGGACGAAAACAAAGCAACATTAATCAGTGCTTTCTTTAAGGGAAAAGAGAGAATAAAATTGGCCCTATCATAAAATATTTAAATGGGTTTTTTGTAAACCACAGTAAAACACAGTAAAACACAGGGGGTGAGCACAGCTGTGGGCACACACAGGCAGAACCCAGACCTGGGGCTCTCCGAGCCTGTCCTGTGAGAAATTCGGTGCCTCCAGCACACGCAGCACTAAACCAATAGCTTAGTGTAGCAGCCTGTCTCCTCCTCCTCAGGCCACCTAACCCAGCATGTCTCATGTCATCCCCACACACCCATCCATGCACCGCCACATGCGCCACAGCACATCAAATTCCCTCCCCGTCATGTGAGCTGCATGGGCTCTCATGCAGTGGGGACAAGTGGCTTCAGCTCAACCCGCAAGGCAGACGAGGCACATCAGGGTGATGCTGGGCTGGCAGCCTCTGCCACCCGGGCCTGGAAACATCAGCTCAGGGTCCCTGGGGTGACCCCAACCTGCATCTCGGGGCACAGCCAGAGGAAAGCTTATTGACATCACCTCTATCTTACAAATCTAACACTTATATCATTACATCCATAAAAAGTTTCAGGGGTTTTTTAGTTAGGTTGAATTGATTTCCATGTGTTTAAAGCTAAGCACAGGTATCAGTGGGTGCAGGATCATGGCATTAATTCAGAATTAAACCACTTTGGATTTTAAGCAGCTTCAGCTTTCACTATGAGTATGTCTACCATCTCTACTAATTGCACCCAGTGGAATTTTCCAAAAGTACACCTTTGTTTTGGAGGGAAGAAAAATGTATTACACAGACTTTTTAGAGGTTTGAATTTGAAAAACCCATATAGTTTTACTTAGAAAACTCCACAAGTTTTTCTACTCAGCCACTTCCAATAGTATTTTGTTGCCTCTAACTCTAAATCCTGCTCAGAGCTGCTATTTTCAGAAAAAAAGCTGCCATATATCTGATGTAATTCAGATATTGCACTGCTAAAAGTGTCTTTAAAGTGCAAATTTGGGCAAAGAACATCCTGCAGAGATTTGATGAGAAGCTTTTATACTTAAGCGATAGCCTTTGTGTTGCATACAAGGAGGAGGAAATAGCTATTCAGACAGAAAAACAGTGATCTATTATTCCAGAAAAAGAAAACTCTGAACATGACAAAGATGATCAGCAGCACAAAAAGCACAGTGGATCACGGACATCTCTCGTCTGCCGAGTAACACATACTGAATGCCACCAGCTCACAACTGATTACAGTTTGCACTCTAGGATGGATATTTACTTTTTCTCATCCCTTAAGTCTGCTTTCCAACACTGTCCTAAGATGACAGAACTTTGTAGGGGTCACGTGGAAATGAAAATAAAGGCCACTGTAACACTAGAGTACTTTTTGTAGAGAATGAGTATTTGCGAAGACTTGTACTTAATTAGAGTTGGAGTGTGTCCCCAAAAAGGTGCATGTGTTCTCTGCTCTCTATTCTCTGTCACATCATATTTCCGCTCAACATAATGCAGCAAACCTTGGGAGTGATTTGTGGAATATATTAACATAGTTTAACGCAGTATGCATAAGATTTACATGCTAGTGCTGTAAGGAAAGGTGATAGGTCAGAATAAAATGGATGATTAAAAAAGTTCATTAATTTCTGTAGCACTATTTCAAAAAGATGTATTGGAACAGAAAACTTGACTCACTCCTTCCAAGTATCTTAATTATGCAAACCGAAAGGAACAATGCTGAAGCTGTGATCCTCCCTGCACGACCATGCATTACTCGCACAAAGTTAGTCTCATCCTATGCACCCTTGCTGGGCCCTCCAGCTCAGCTGTCTTATCTTGTAGCTCTCATCTTCCTTTGCTCAAGTCATCTGAAGTCAAAGCTCAGCATGTACTGAGGCGTTTTCCTCTTGAAGGATGGAATTACATGTAAGAATAAATCTTTTTTTCCTGGATTGGCACCCAAGGAGACACACAATGGCTTTCACTTGAGTATGTCAAGGCTGAATCATATCCAAATATCTGTACAGGATGAGGCACTCTAGGAGGCTCAGTCCCAGTTAGGTTGATGGGATTTTGTTCAGCCATCACTTCCAGTGGGGCCAAAATTACCATCCAGCATCGTCGGCTGCTTGGGGAGGGGACAGCACTGCCACAGCCCCGAGGCCTGGCTGAGATCTCCTGGCTTTGCTGCAATAAGAAACAACAGTGACCCATATAGGTAAACATCAATTTGGCCTGAATTTCAGTCTCTCTCAGCTGCGTGCACATAATTATGAATAAAACACCAGTCAGTCACCCCCGAAGCATCCATCACAGCATTGCTGCCATTTTCCCAGTGGGTTGCTTCTTTCTGGTGGAACTAATTGACCTGTGACCTGTTTATTGCTTTACTGCCACCAATTTAGCACCAGTTTATTCATCAACATCTGGTGGTCGGAAAATTGTATTTTACATTATTAGCTCTCAAATGGATAGCTAATGCTGCTTAATGGGGCAGTTATAGGCTATTATAGACTCATTTTTTCTCATTTTGCTAATGAATGGAGAATCTTCATCAAATAAATATTTGCCAGTTGGCTTAATATCAAAGTCACTAATTAAAAACAGAAAAATGCTCAATATATGGAGAGCTGAATGGTGGTAGTTTTAAAGAAGTATCATTTCTGCCACACTGTACTTGCCTAGAGGCCAAATTGGCAATCAAGTGATCAGTGTGAGGAAGGTTGAGCTGTATTTACATATTGTCTCAGTAAAATGCTACTGATTTATTTCTCTGGTGCCAGAGACACAATATGGGCATAGCTTAAATTGGCTTATTTTCCTGGCTTTTACAAAAGAAATGGAAAAAAGAAAAATATGGAAATAAACAACCTTGGACTCAGTCCTAAAAAAACCTGATTTCCCTCCACAGACTAGCACAATTGCATTTTGCAATGGGAATGTGCATAGATAGTGTGACCTGGCATGCAGAATTCATGAAACATCTCTGCATAAACATGTGAATTTGGAGTAAACATATTTCAAGCTGACAAAGTGCAGCACTGAACTGAAAGCAGGCTACACTTCAGCATATATGCCCCAGGGCTCAGCGCCTGGCTCAGATTTGAGACAATACAAGTCAAGGCTCTGAAATGAGCTCCCCCACCCTAAGGGCCAAATAGCTTATATAGCTTAAAAGGGGTTTTTTGACTACATACACATCTATTACTGTTTGATTATTTTCAGTTATACACTAATACCTAGTGGTGTCAGCTGGCAGTATTCAATGCACAGAAACACATTAGTTTTTCTTATACCAAAAGTCTTTTCTTGTCAGTTCAAGATTCTGCAAAAGACCTTAGGGAAGCATCTTCACAAACAAAACTACTGACTTCAAGAATGCAGACGTACAAATACGTTTTGTTTGCAGGACTGGAACTTGCTGCCAGTCTTATATTCCATGTGCTTGCAAATAAATGAATGTTACCATTGAATCAAATACAACGACTCACAAGTCTAAACTCACATAGGGATTCAAGTGGTTTTTTTGCCAGAGTTCAAAGATGAACGTGAGTGAAATCTATCCTGCATTACTTGCATACTCCTTCTATGAAAAGGTGCTGAGAACGTTGACTCCCCATGTGATGTCTAACAAGAAGCTGTGGTTTAGATTTAAGAAGCTTTCAGCATTTAGCGTATTTCACCCATGCCACATTTTCAGCACAATCCACATGCATCTTGAGGCACACCAGTAAAGGCATAACACACAAAAATTATTGTAATAATGCTATTAAAATGTGAAGATCTCTTTATTTTTCCCAAACCAAATAATTCCTATCATTTCAAAAGAGAACATACTCTAATCTAAAGCTACCGAAGCACACAGAAACTGTGCCAGCTCTAACATATCTATTGGCTTCATGGACCATTAAATAGCACAAATGGCACTATGAGTTATTTCTGAAAATGTCAATACGGTTCTAATACCACAGGCAAAATTCTCCTCATCTTTGGGTGTGCACTCCCTGAGGCTAGGTCCCAGCTCAGCTCCTGAACGCCCTCTTTTTCCATCTCACTTAGCAAGATGCAAGTAGCTGGCAGCAGACACAGCCAGCAGCTGTGCAACACCCCAGAAACTTCAGCCCACATAGACCCCCAGATGCTACTGCAGTTTTACTGCTACAGTTTCAAAAACCTATCAAGGGTGCTGGAAGCACAGGATGAGCACTCCTCTAGCAACAGAAAAGCATCTCATAAAAAGTAAACACCAAAGCCCAGGAAGTCATTGTAAAAGTATTGCTTTTTATTTATTTTTAGAGCTCTAATGCACTCTTTTTTGAAGAAAATAAACCAAAGAAAATAGAGAGAGGAGGAAAAAAAGCTGTGTCAGATTTACATGGGTTTGTTCTGCCACTCTTGTTTGCAGATCCATTGGCACACATATGACAAAAGTGCAGAATAATTACTGCTTCACTAATACAGATTATTTGAACCTAATGTAGAAGAGTCACAAACTTGTAATTTCTAAGAAGTCAGAATAAAACTAAGATATATGCCAGGTTTAATATCTGTAGCCTGATGCTTAAGCATACCAATATTTGTCATGGCCGATGACTAACACCTCTAGTTCCAAAATCCTTTATTCATCAACACCTCCATCCATTGAGTAAGGGGATTTTTTTTTTCCTTTCTGCTTTTTACTTTTGGTATTAAATTTTCTAATAAAAACTCAGTTTTCTATTATTTTGCATGTCTGTATTTTACATGCAACTTCATTGTGGCCATGAGAAGCACGCTTAGAGAGCTAAGAAAAAAAACCTGTGGTTTTCATTTCAGTGGACACCTCTGGTTCAGTTACAGGCAAGAAGGGGTTTGTAATTGCTAAACCTTTGATTTACACAGTAACTTGTCAAAGGAGGAACTAGTCAGATGAAAAGAGTTGATGGTTCTGCGCTGTGAATACATTCAGGCCAAATTACATCTCCGTTAAGATCCTTTCGACCTGTCCAACAATATAAGGTGACATGAATGTTCTCCCCTCATGGGAGAACCCACCCTGGTGAACCCTCCACAAGCCGTTCTGGAAGACGTGCTATAGTGTGGTATGCCAAAGCATCTTTTTCTAAGCTTTAAATGAGAAACAAAGATGACATCAGTCTGAACAGAGTCTTAATTTGTGCCTCTGTGCACACATATTAAAGGTCAAAATCTATTTCCTTTTGTCACAAGGAAAAGTAAAGCTAACTGTGGTATCCACAGCTTATGGTACAAAACTGAATTAGTGAGGGTGAATGGAAACTAGGACAGAGGTTTTCCTCTTTGGAGCAGAGAGGGCTCTCAACAGTGAAAGGTCCTGGAGTATGTGATTTTAAGTATGATTTAGTATGTCCTTAATTCAGCTGCAGCTTCAAACCTCTTGCAACAGACACCCTCAAATTGCTGTTTAATGTCTGATGCAAAGTACATTTCATTCTAAACCTCTATTTGACTTCCACAAATCTGATGTAAACCAAGATGAATCAGCCCAAGTTTGCTGAAGGGCAGATCCAGATTGACTTACACTTAAAGGGTGGCTTCTTTTCAATTTTGTCACCGTTCAGAAACACATGCCTACAATTTTGTCCTGAGTTTGGAATTTCTGATGGCTTCTCACGTGAGCCTTTTGTTGCAAACCTTCTGAGGAACAGCTGTCAAATGGTAAAATGAGTCTCTATACTGCCCCTATTGCTTTTTGTAAGAAAAGTGCCTAACTTGGGGCGGGGGGGTGGGTGGGAAGAAAAAAGGAAGATCAGCAGTATGTACTGAGACACACAACACTTTAGCCAGGAAAGATCTTTTCTTTATGGATATATAAAACACACACTCTTGCAACAAGCTTGTAGCTTATTTGTTGTTCCCAGGTGGCTACTGAAAACTCCTTAAATGTTGTGTGATAGAGTAGTGATTCTTTTCTGCCTTACCGGTGTAAATTGAATATATCTAAGAGCAGAATATATTGGCAATAAAAAAGGTTTTCTTTTTGAGTTCTATCAAAATAAAATAGACTTGGGAGGCTTTGAAGTTAAATTTAAAAAAAACTTTTGGAAATTGCCTTTCATTTCTGAGAGCACAATTTAAATTCAATCTGAGGGTTTGCATGAGACACCTCAGGTACTCTCTGTTCCAAATTCAGTTGACTAATGTTGCCGTAAAAGATTTGCTGAAGAATCAGGCAGGTGTAATTAGAGGTTGAGGTAGCTAATACTATACATAGATCATCAAAGGATAAGTATGCACAAAGGAGATAAAGAATCTCAATACAATTGTAATAATCTCTGCAGATTAAAAAAAAATAAATTACAATCATAATTAGGAAAAAGTAATGAAAGCTTACATGAGTATATGATCCGGGTTCCCTTGGTGTCTTATCACTGGCACAGGGTTTGCTGGGATGGAGCCCTATTCAAGCCAGCACAGCCGTCCCAGACAGGGTGCCGAGGGAAACATCGCAGAGACTGAAGGGAAACAGTCCAGGCTTAAGTGGGCCACAAAACCTTACAGAAACATTATCCCAATGGTTGTGGCCTGATTCCTCTCCGAGCAGGGATCCTGTTTGGAGCTCTGTGGGTTCAGTGGGAGCAAGACACCCCAAGGGCTGGTGGATAAACAGAAGCCGTGCCAGTGTCACCACAGAAGTGCCCAGGGCCCAGCTGCGGTGGGCTTGCACAATTAGCGTAGGATTTTCCAGAGTACACAGGGTACTGCCTAAACCCTGAATTCCTGCCTGGGTGAAACCCTGCATGACGTTTCTGTGTTGGGCACCAGTCTGAGTTTTGACCATGGAAATTCTAAGGGCTGGAGGTGATGCAGCTTCATCACAGCTCTTTTAAGCCAGGACTAACTACTGCAGGCATGACTGGAACCACTGTGCTCTTGGAGCTGGGAGCACATATGTAAACACCAGAATGACTCAGGGCCAAGAAGACTACTTCTGTATTGAAATGCAAATTTTTAAAAGGTCCTTTTTTGTTTAAATCTGCCCAAATTCACTATTTCTTCTTTAAACGTGAAACACCTTTTAATGCAGTAGACAGGCCATTGTATCCCCTCTGACGCTGGTAATTTATGTTAAATAGGTGGTCAGGAAAAACAGAGGTCTGTAAGGCCCTCACCAGTAATAGAATAAGTATCTTTTCAACACAAAGATGAAAACAGCGCTTTGATGGGACACAAATAGCCTCATTACTGTATGGGCATACGTCCATATTTTACGATTTTTCCTTCCCACTATGAAGGGTAGAAAAGAGGTAAAGAAAACAAATAAGGTTCACTAAAATAGCGTCACAATATTGTAATAATTACTGATATGTTGTTCTTCAAGGTGGTTGAAAGCCAAAGTGAATTGGAGGCTGGTCAGCATTACAGTGCTTACTACACAGGACACCACAATTCCATGTTCTCCCTCATGCTTCATTTATTGCACTGGGAAAGTAACCCAGGACTACATTTCTGAAGATACTTTTCACTCCTGTTGCAATTTTCCAGAGGGCCTGCAACAGTAGGTGTTAGGCATTTGTCTAATCTTATCACAGAAACTCCTTTTATAATCAATATTGGGACACAGATACTGCTTTGGGATAGGAGGGATCTTTCTTTTCCGGAAGAGCATCTCTTACAATAAACAGTTCTGCTGAACAACTCACTCAGGCTGGACAACAATATTTCAGACAGCTATAGAAAAATCCCAGCCCAACTGTAAAAGAGCATTGCGTGCCTCAGAAGATCAACGTAAGGACAAATACCTGAGGTGCTCAGTTGCTATGTAAAGAGATTGTAGAGTAGATATTTGTGATAGAAGGAAGACGTTGCAGTACTGAATGCTAAATATCACATCAGCCCTTTGTCATGAACAGGCTTGTTCAGCCTTGGTAAAGTTAGAAAAATTTGCAGTCAGGTTATCAATACAGATACCAGTAAGTTGGAAAAAGACTTACATGAGTCGCAGTGACACCGGCACAGCAAGCCCTTCTATCTGGCTGCATGCCAGAACCAGTACCAGAACTCCTCTGCCCAAACACAGACATCCCTTTTCCTCTTTTGCTGGGGAATTTTAACTCTTAACAAGGAAATACAACTCTGACCTTTCTATCAGACAAGGTCTGTTCTTGCTAAGAGAGCCCAGGCACATTTATATACGGACATTACCTTCAACTGCAGAGCAGTTAGCAATTTTTCCGTACATTTTTGCATAGATCCAAGAACTCCAAGAGAAATGTTTTGTTCGCTTGTTTTCACATCACTGACCTTTGTATTGCCAACTCTGAAACCCACAGAGGTACCCATCCATGCAGTCATGGCTGGAAAAATGCTAACAGATCTTTTCATAACAAAAGACCACCACACGTGAGTGGAAGCATGCTTTCCCATCTCCACTTGAACTGAAGTTTGGGGAGTGTGTGTCTATTTGAGACATGACAGAAAGGAAGCCAGTGAGAGTGAAAGCCACCCCTTTCCCACTGTGACATAGCTCTTTCTCACTGCAGCCTGAAGAAATCTGGAAGGATTTAGTTCCACGCATAATTAGAGATGGAATAAAACTGTAAAAGCTTAAGAAAAAGATCCAAGAGCACTCAGCATTGCATCCACTCCAAGGACCCTCTTGCAATTTATGCACTGACTGTTCTTCCTGTGAAATACATGAGTAGCCCTTGGAGCAGTCTGGGAGCCAGCATCACCACCATCCCCAAACCATGACTTTCCTCCCTCCTTCTCAGTCTTGAATCTTTAATTCCTCCATCTAAAACAGAACAGATGAAGGCAGGCAGTGTGTTACTGCCCATCTACTGCAGCTCAGTGGGTTGGCTGCTCCATAGGGAAAGAGGGACCTCCTCAAATGGAAGCAACTGCGCTTAAACATCAGTTCAAAGTGCCACTGTACTGCTGATGTGGCTCTAAAGAAAATAAGGCCAGGTTAACAGGGAGAGGTAATAACTTTCATTAGCTTGATATACAGAAGCAGCTAAGCTTGCAAACACATTACAGGCTCCAGCTATAGCACGTTGGTCTAATAAAAGATATTACCCCTGCCTACAAACCTTTTCCCCTGTCTCTCAGACCATCGCTGCTACCAAAGCCCTATTACTATTGTAACATCACAGGAAAACAGCAGTGACCTGGGTTGGCTCACACATCAGAGGAAACAACTGTTTTTTTCCCCAGGTAGCTCGGACCAGCACAGGCAAGGCCAGAGGTAGTCTTCAGTAGGAAGGAGGGAGGGACAGAGAAAGGAGGCAGAGCTGATCACATAGAGATAGCCCCAATGCAGGTAACAGCTCAAACATGGGCTAAGCAGGACATGCAATTGCAGTTTTGCTTCAGAACATGACCTGCATTTGGACTGCAAAGGTACTTCGGTATCAGAAGGTACACTGGCTGCCTAATTTGATTTTCAATAGAAAGTAAGTGGATTAGGGGTTAGATTTTTTAAGGGATTTAATTTCCTAAAGGGACAGAGAAGTACCCAGTGGGAGAGCATTACAACTCAATTAGGATTATAACGAAGAGCTTGTATTTGTTTTTCATAGTCACATAATTCGTAAGTGGTTGAAGGAATTTTGTACAAATAATCAAATTATAACAAACCTAAAAATGTTTGGTTTATTTTGATAGAGATCAACTGTAAGAAACTTCAGGCCAAACAAAATTTCAGAAGGTTATCAGTACCAAAAAAAATGAGGATTCAGGAAGAAGTTCTGCTGCAGTAATTACCGTAACTGTTGGGGGTTTTCTATAGAAATACTGGCATTTCACTCAAGGCATTTACCCTGAAATTCTAAAATATCCAAAATAATGACAATTAACTTTTTTTTCTTTCTTCTTCTTATAAATACCTCAAAGGAATCTCAGCTTTTTGTCCTTTTTTACCCTCCCTACTGATTAATATTTTACTGTGTTCTTCCAGAGTGAAGACAAACTGTCTTGGTTCTCCAGTCTCTGTTACGCTCTGAAAAAAACTGTAGTGAAATGTAATGCTCCAAATATTACCTCACCCAATTTTGGAAGGAAAAATTACATGTATAATCCTGCCCTTTTTCCTGAAATCCTAAATTTTCCATATTTCTGAACAATTGCAAAAAGTAAATTCTACATATGAAATGATTTTCTTCTTTGGTTCTTTATACATTTTCTACAAAAAAAATCCACCTATATGAAAAGGTAACATTTAGCAAAATTGGTTCTTGTGCCAAAAGCTTTGACTTTAATAACAGAGACTGAGGCAATCTTCTACAGATGTAGGAAAGTAAAACTCAGAATCAGGTTTTAAGATCTCTCACAGCTTTCTGATACTTCCAACTAAAGAAAAACTATTTCAGTCTAATCGTTTATTTCTTAATGAAATACAGGCGAGGGGCGGAGCCGGAGCGGAGGGGCGGAGCCGGAGCGAAGGGGCGGAGTCGGAGCGAAGGGGCGGAGCCGGAGCAGAGGGGCGGAGCCGGGGTGGAGGGGCGGAGCCGGAGCGAAGGGGCGGAGCCGGAGCGGAGGGGCGGAGCCGGGGCGAAGGGGCGGAGCCGGAGCGGAGGGGCGGAGCCGGGGTGGAGGGGCGGAGCCGGAGCGGAGGGGCGGAGCCGGGGCGGAGGGGCGGAGCCGGGGCGAAGGGGCGGAGCCGGGGCGGGCCCGTCCGGCGGGTTCTCATCCGGGGAAGGGGCGGAGGGGGTGGTCCGCTCCCGGGGCCTGAGCGCTGCCCGGGAGCAGAGGCGGGACGGCGGGGAGGAGGAAGGGGGCGGCCGGGGTGCGGGACCCGGCGGGCGGAGGGCGAGCGGAGCGCAGGGCTCGTGTCGGCCACGTCCCGCGGCGAGAACCGGGCTCCCGCGGGGCGGCGGGGGGGTCACGGCGGAGCGGGGAGCTGCCGGGGGGCGGGGAGCGTGCGGGACTCGCTCGGGGGAGCGGGGGGCTGCGGAGGCAGCGGCGGGGCCCGAGGGGGAGGAGCTCTCGCAGCGCGACCGGGACAGAGGAGACACAGACGGCAACTGCGGCAGAGGAGACCGACGCTCCGCTTTTATGGCGCGCACGGCCGCGCAGCGAGCGGAGGCTCCGTCCCGGCGGAGCAGCGCGCCCGCAGCCTTTCCGAGCGGGCCCCGTCCGGCACAGGGCAGGAGACCCCCGGGGACCTGTGCCGGTCCGCCCCAACAGCCAAAACGGTGATGCACTCCTCCAGGGCAGCGCTGTGAAGGCCTCCGGAAAACCTGTGTTCGGGAATATCAAAAAAGCCTCCTCCAGGGCAGTGCTATTAAGGCCTCTGGAAAAAACGGGTTTGGTAATACTCCAAAAAGGACCAAAGGCGTAAAGGGCTCCCAAAAAACTAAATGGTGACACACTCCAAAGAAGCCCAAGGGTACAGAGGTACAGAAAAGAACCGGTTTGGAGAGCTCCCACAAAAACCAAACGGTGCAGGACCATCCAAAAAAATTAAAGGAGAACGGCTCCCAAAAAACCAAAAGGTGATGCATTCCTCTGGGAGGTCGGCGTGGCGATACACTCCAGAAATCACGGGTTTTGTAATATTCCAAAAAATAGCAAAACCAGAAAGGGCACTCAAAAAACAAAACGGTGACCCTTGCAAAACGAGACCAAGGGTACAGAGCTTAAAAAAAGCCCCAGGGTGCAGGACTCCTTCCAAAACTTACTCCAAATGGTGCAGGGCTCACTCCAAAAATTACTCCAAACCATGCAGGGCTCCCCAAAATTACTCCAAACGGTGCAGTGCTCCCCCACAATTACTCCAAACGGTGCAAGACTCCCCCAAAATTACTCCAAACGGTGCAGGGCTAACCAAAAATTACACCAAATGGTGCGGGACTCCCCCCAAAATACTAAAAATGGTGCAGGACTCCCAAAAAACGCAAATGGTGATGCTGTCCTCTGAGGGGTGCAGGCGGAATGGTGATGCTCTCCTCCAGGATGGGGTGTTGCGGCGATGCTCTCCTCTGGCGGGGCAGGGCGGCGATGCTCTCCACCGGGTGGGGGGACCGGTACAGTGATGCACTCCAGAAATCACAGGTTTTGTAATATTCCAAAAAACAGCAAAACCAGAAAGGGCACCCAAAAAACAAAACGGTGACCCTTGCAAAACAAGACCAAGGGTACAGAGCTCAAAAAAACCCCAGGGTGCAGGACTCCTTCCAAAAAATACTCCAAAAGTTGCAGGACTCCCTCCAAAAATTACTCCAAACCATGCAGGACTCCCCAAAAAATTACTCCAAACCATGCAGGACTCCCCAAAAAATTACTCCAAACCATGCAGGACTCCCCAAAAAATTACTCCAAACCGTGCAGGACTCCCAAAAAAATTACTCCAAATCGTGTAGGGCTCCCCAAGAAATACTCCAAATGGTGCAGTGACACGCGGAAACAAACTTCACAACTCACACAGAGTTATAAAGCTCACATGTTTATTGCGGCGCCGGGTGCAAGGGGATTTCTCCTCCTGACATGCACACCGGGTTAAAATCATGACAGGTATTTAAAACAGTTAACAACGTTAGTTATTCCTACTGGTTCTACCCCTTAATTAACTCTTGGTTAATACTTTTCTTACTTCATCTTAAAGTTACAGTTCTTTCTCAATTCACCACGCATGCTCAGAGAGTAGGGGGCTAAATTGGGTTGGGGCTTCTCTAGCTGGGAGGTGTGTTCCTTAGCATTAGAATGAGATTATAATGAGACGAGTTAACTCTAGGGCACTATTTTGGCAGTCTTTTCTATTTTTCTACTATTCGTCCTTGTGCTAATCATTATTGCTAGTTAGCAGAGAGTCAGTGAAGACAATCTTTATCACAGAGAGTCAGTGCAGACAGTCTTTATCTCTAATATGTCTAAGTACCGGGTGCAGTTGTTACAAAGTATCTTCTCTACACTTTTCTTTCTTACTTTTAACCCTTGTTTCTCAAAATGCCCTGTAACATTCCCCCCTTTTCTTTCCCTTAAGCAAATTCTTTTTCTCTTAACAGTGGTTCGTTATGTTTCATCATTACTTTTAGTGTCCACACTTGCCCAATAATTTCCTTTAGTTTACAGCAAAGGATAAGATTCACCATTGTTAATGTTGAGGTGGCTCTTAGTAACACCAATATTGGGTGGGTCATTATGTTTAAGATTTTGGTAGCTGACGGGGAATAACCCCTAAACACATCCCATCTGCATCATGATGGACAGTAATTAAAGTCTTTCTTCCACTTTCTTCAACTTGTTTTAACAACCTTTTTAAATTTTCATGATGCAATAGTTTTCTTATTAGAGTGAGATTCATTCCAATAGGGGTGGGCTGTATATCCTGAATCAATGTATAATTAAACTGTAGCAATTGATAAGTAGTAACAGGAGCCGTGTAGGTAAAATCACATCCTGTAAGACTAACAAAGTTGCAAATGCAAATATTTGAATGGTTGCTCGTGTCCACCATTTGATCATCTACTTGTACAAAATCACACTGACTTCTCAGACAAACACATCCCATACCCCTGTAAATTATGATGGTTCTTAGGGTCTCGTTGGGATGCACCTCAAAGTGACAAACATTTTGTTCAGTGTCAAGACAAATCTCTTGCCCTTTGATGGGGTGTCCTTCACAAATAAATCCTTGCTGGTCTCGTACGACACAGGCCTCGACATCAATAGTTTGCCACTTATTCCTGGTTTTCATAGCCCATACCCTATGTTTTGGGGGATAAAGTACAGTTCCATGGTAATTTAATCCTAGTGCAACAATCGGATTTATATGTTATACACTAAAGCTTTATATATTGTTAATACAAAAGCTGTAGCTGTGTTGTTAGTAGGGTCAAAGGTAAAATTAACCAAATGCCACCACAATTGGAATCTCCGTTCAAATTCCGTTGCGTTATTCCAAATCACCTTTCGGATTTCTTTTGGTAGGATTCCGTCTCCACCTTCCCTAATGATTGCAGCTGCTATTGTCTGTAACCATAACTGAGCTTGGATACAACTGAGTGCTGTAGAAACATTAGTCTGAGCCACGTCTAATG
Source organism: Gavia stellata (assembly GCF_030936135.1). Classification (NCBI taxonomy): domain Eukaryota; kingdom Metazoa; phylum Chordata; class Aves; order Gaviiformes; family Gaviidae; genus Gavia; species Gavia stellata. Next base: position 2,131,641 of record NW_026776490.1, read on the forward strand.
CATTTATAATTAGTTCACTGTCCTTTTCATTAAGCTTATCCCACTGTGGTAACACATTTGCTGTAAGCCATTGGCCGGTTCCTAAAGTTAGGAGGGAAGATCTTAAAGGGTTCTGTATTTTGTTCAGATCACTGGTCACCGTGGCGAGTTTGTTCCTTATTATCGCAGTATCTATACTATTTAAAACTCCCAGTCCTGTTCCTACTGCACCAATCGCATGTCTCCTTTTCCTCATTCGGGACGGAGGGTCCTTTTATGTAACCATGATGTCCACCCCGTATGTAAGGGTCTTATGAATGACGAACAAGCTGGTTGAACGGTGCAAATATCGTTCTGTATCAATAATTCCACTCGTTTAAGAGACCATATTGGATTAGACATTACCTGTTGCTGACCAACATATTGAATTACGTATGGTCCTGTCGGATACACTTATGGTCCCATTTGCTCAGGCGCTGTGGGACTTGATTTAGTAGCCTGAGTCGGGGTGGTGTAGGCAGGGGGAGTGGTGGTTTCCTCTGGTGTCTGCAACCAAAATCTAAAAGTTAGAGCTTGGGCCCCCTCTTGAGTTGCCCCCAGACATACTATGGTCACCGTTTGAGTTATATTGAAGGGATACCAACAAATCTCCTTGCTTTCACATATCGTGCTGCCTGTTCCATTGGCAGAGTCCCAGACAGCACCGTTCTTGGCAGTAATTTGGGTCTGGAGAGGAGGTGGGTTACTTACATTAAGGAGTCTACAACGTCTCTGGACCTCCTTTCCTTTCTCAAACATCCAGGTACAGACCGAATCTATTCTTTCCCATTCAGTTGGTCGCAGTGTCATGTTATTATTATATATTACCACAGTTGCCGAATTCAACCCGTTTAAATCCTTTCCCGAGCTTCCGGTATACCCAAAATAAGCGTCTGTCCAAGGCCACTCCCAACAGTGGTTACAGTTCAGAAGAGTCATAAGAATCCATATCATCGCTTTTGAATGCGAAGCTCATAGAAAATCTGGTATTTTGTAAAAAAGTTTTCCTAGAGACTTTGTGCCATAAGATAACCAGAAAGAAAAAGCCCTTTTCTAAGGTGTCTCCTCAGAAAAGTGAATATATCCCTTTATATTTTATTAAATAAGTATATACCATATTTGACTTGAGCAAATGAATGAATTTCATAGAATCTAATAACTGAGCCAATGACTCAAATATAAAGTTCTTTTGACCCATGGAGGAAAGAAGTTCCAGTACAGCAATAACAGTAAAAACAAAACAGCAGTAACACCACCTCCACCAATAACAACAGAAAATAAACTGGTAATAACGTTTTCCTAAAACATATTGAAGTTTATAAATGTATTTTAAAAATTTTGTGCTCAATTTAATATTTAGTCTTACACAAAACCATAAATTTAAATTGCTGGAATACACACCTTAGCAATATACTTTACCAAGGGCATATGTTTGTTTTTCCACTCCTTGACATTTTTATTTGAAGGGTGGGTTTCTACTATTAGTCTGTAAACAGGGGCAAGCAATTTGTCTACCTCATACACCTCAGTAATCGGTCAGTGTGGGACCAGCACAGGATTTTCTGGCTTGCAGAATCACCTTGAGATATTATCAATCAAGCACGATCAATCAATCATCAGGCAATACTTTCAAATTTTTAGGCAACCTCACTTTGTTCCTGTCTTCCACCAGTGCTCACAGCAAAGCTCTATCAACAAGGGCCTTTTTGCAGAATAAACTGAAAGCTGAAAACTTTGTTTCTTCTAATCTTTCTAATCAGGGCAGTACAGTATATTTATTAATAGCTGTTGACTTTCAAAGATAAAAGCAGAAAACATCTTTTTTGTTGTCAATCTCTTATTAAAGCTTCAATAACTTCTGAAAAACAAACTAGCTTACAAGTGTTCTCTTTTAAAATTTAAAAAAGATTATTTAACTTGGAAAAACACTCAGTAAATCCTGACTGGCTTCCCCAGCGTGTCTTGGCTGTATTTCTCCTGCTCTTTTCGGTTTTACAGCAGAATGACTAAAATTCTGCTCTTCCCAGGACTCTCATTAATTTTATATACAACCAGGGTCCATTCTCCAGTTCCCTGCCTTTTGCAGAGAGGTAACTTATGGGCCAGCACATGCCCTGTACTTGACAGCATGTGTTCATGACCACTCATGAGCACAAAGGTTTGTCTCCTTGCCCTCTCCAGGAGCCTGACACAAGCCTGAGTCTGGCCATGACAGTGGCTGTCACATGTAGGACGGAGTAAGTGCTTCCAGCTCAAAATAGGGGTGGTTTTTTTTACATGTAAAGTAAATGACACTTATGGCACAAGGCCTTTCCTGGAATCTCGCTGCCTCTGTTGGCTACTCTGATATTTTTCCACAGAACTTCATTTTCCTTAGATTTCAGAGCTTCTCTTTTTACTGTGTACATAACTTACAAATTGTATGACATTTGTCAGGTCATGTCCACTGGTTTCCTCAAAACTGGAACAAAATGTTCACTAGGAACCAAAAGGTGCTTCTTACAGGTTTCTTACCAGACAATTGCTGGGTGTGCTGGATGTCTGCAAAAGAGCAGCAGGTGGAAGAGAATGTGCCAGCCCCTCCGCCTGTTTCCTCTGCTGTGGACCGGTGCCGCTGCATCGGAGAGGAGGGGGAGACCAAAGCCTGCCTGGAAGCCTGCCCTGTGCCAGGGAGCCTCACCGGGTCCCTCAGGCAAATGCAGGCTCCGGACACAGAGACAGCAGTGTTCTGGTCTGTGCTGGTGCCTGGGGTAGCACTGCAAAATGCAGGCATGGGGGGAGGATGAAGTGAGGCAAACTGAATATAGCTTAACAGTTAGGGTGTTTTCCGGGGAGGAAAGTGACCCAAGGTTCTCATTTCTGTGTTTATTTTTAACCCAGTAATGGTCTCCTGTCAAATGCATGCACATCTCAGGGAACGGGGTCTGAAACCCCAGCTCCATCCCCTATAATTGCTGTCCCTCTCACTCCATGATTTCTGCGCTCCTTGGCTGCACAATGACCTCTCAACAAGAAGGGCTGAGAACAACCATCCTCTTCCCTCTTCCCTTTTTCCCCTTTGTCCTTTCCCTTATACCTGCCAAGGTGCTGGCTAGAGTCCTTCCTAGAGGCACAGTAAAGGAGACGAGATAGGGATAAGGTCAGCCACCTCAGTGATGTGTCTCTTACCACCTTGCCAGGAGTTATGATAGGTATGTATATTGTAACGCAGAAGTCCACCTATGTGTGCATGAGGAGAGGATGGAGGAAAAAGATATGCTGCTGCTGTCATTCTCCCTTTTTTTTTTTTTAAGGAAGGCCAGCACTCCTCTATTTAATGCCTGTACACAGAAGAGCTTTGAGCAGAATGGGTACCAAGTCCATTATTTTAGGGCACTGTCCCTCACATCTTTGATTTGTAAGCCATCATTTATTTTAAGGGTTTTCCGTTATTTCATTCACATGAATAAGTGGAAAGCTCAATCAAGACCTTTGCAGAGTAACACAAAGCCATGTTACGTCTAATTAAACTTGCTTCAGAATTCAAGCTGGAGAAGCTTAACGACAATGGCTAACTGCAAAGCTGAGGAAAGAAAAGTTAACCTACTGCACTACACATCACACATGAAACGGCAAGTTGTGGCTGTGCCTGCAAGCTGATGTCTACACTTACTAAAACATGATGTTATACGACATTTCTACTTTTTGCACTTTTAACGCAGGTAAGGAAATGGCACTCAAGGAAGCTTTTGGAAAGTCTCTGATTTAAACAGCAAATTAGAGAATCACAGAACGGTTTGGGTTGGAAGGGACTTTTAAAGATCATCTAGTCCACCCCCCCTGCCATAGCCAGGGACATCTTGCACTAGATCAGGTTGCTCAAAGCCCCATCCAACCTGACCTTGAACACTTCCAAAGATGGGGCATACACAACTTGGATACAACCTGTTCCAGTGTCCTGGACACTTGGATACAACTTGGATACAACCTGTTCTGGTTTTGTTGTAAAAAATTTCTTCTTTGTGTTCAGTCTAAACCTACTCTCTTTCAGTTTAAAAATGCTTCCGGTATACAGGCACTGCTTTGTTTTATTGCAAAGGCTGAGTACTGTGTTCATGGTATGGCTTAAAACATGGTAGGAAGCCAGCCTCTTCTGGTTGGACTGCGAAATTTGTTCTGAGATGACTTGCACACTCTCTGGAAATTTCATCGAGGCTCAGCAATCTATAAATAGTGGGGCACGTTGCTGTTGAGGAAGCTTTGGTGTACTGTGAGCTCTGAACTGCTGAGCAAATTGAATGAGGGAAGCTTAGAGGTGTGTGATAGACCTGGAAGGAATAAGATAGATTTCCAGTCAGGTTATGACAAGGTGTGGTGGGTGACCCTTGCTAGATACCAGGTGCCCACCAAAGCCACTCTATCCCTCCCCTCCTCAGCTGGACAGGGGAGAGAGGCTTTTGGTGAGCTGCCATAGTGCTAGATGGGGGTGTTAAGGGCACGGCCCCGTCTCTGGCAGCCTGCGTAGCCAGCCATGGTGTTGTCACGCACGGGCGTGGTGCAGGCTCAGCCTCGCGAACGGGAAAGCAGTAGCCACGTCCGCTGGTCTGGGACAGAGACACCCCGGGTCTGGGGTGCACCAGGCCGGGCTCCTGCGGCCAGGAAGGAGGAAGCCCTGGCTTAGCAGGTTTGTCACAGCCCTTCGCTCCTTGACAGGCACTGCCATCAAACGTTAAGCTCCGCAATAATAAATCCACTAACTTCCAAAAGAAACCTCTTCTGTCATGGTAAGACTACGGTTAAGAATTAAAAGTAAAGAAAAAGACCCAGGACATGATTTTTTCCTCTGTGCAAGCAACAAGAACTGTCTATAATAGGAGTAAGCTGACCTCAAATAGGGTTTTGCATTTCCACGTTGATACGGCGAGCGAGATGGGCAGGAACAAGTTTTCACTGTTGTGTTTATCACAGGGGCGCACAGTGGGTGATGTCAAAGGAAAACAGAAGCATGTTCACAAATGGCATCCCCGCATCTTTTCTGCTGGCACAGAGCTGGGGAGGCTGCTTGGGGAAAACAAAGCGCTCTTTCTTAAGGGAAGTAACTGTGGTGGTGCATTCCTTCCCCCTCTCCCCTGCACCGCTCTGCCATCTCAGAAATTCCCTGGCCTTTGTGTAACGAGTTGGGCGCTTAAGTGTCCCTGGACCGTGCCAGGAACTCTTGCATGGTTAAGGCAGGGAACAGCACTGACTGTTCCAGGCACTCCTCTTACCTGACCGAGGCGGGTAATGAGAGCAAAAAAATGGGATGATCCGTCATTCCCTGACAGCCCTGGAGCACTCCTTATCAGGATCGTAACCCAAGTGGAACGACACCACGGTTACCGAAATGCCATCATTTTACTAATGACGAAAGCCAATCATCTTGCAACCCTATAAACAGCGGGTCCCAAGGGAGACCCTTTGAGCTCTCCTGGACCGCAACGGGCTGCGACCAGCATCTCCCTCTGAGTGGGACGCCTCTCAGAATTTCACAAACTCTCCAGTTTGTGAAATTTTAGAGGACCGCGCTGAGCTGGCAGCAAGACCTGGGCTAAAACCCTCTCCTCCTCGAGGCTCGACCCTGGCCCTTTGAGAAATGCGGAGGCATTTGAACTGAGTACTTCCACGGAACTCGAGGGGAATTTTTAACAGGTATAACTTTCTACATACATATATATGTGTGTGTATATATACAGAGATGCGCATATGTCTTTGTGCCTGTGTGCGTGCGTGTGTGAATCCATTTGAGTCCCTGATCACAAGTATAGTGTAAATATTACCATTTTGAATCTGTAATGAAGTCTCTGTTGTGATTGCAGTAAATTCTATTAACGCACTCTGCAAATGTTAAATTAATCAATGGTTAAGTGCTGCTAAAATCTTGTGATCCACCTTAAATTGTGAAGGAACCTTAGATTGCTGCTAAATACCTATAATCCTTTAGATATAAAGCGTTGACCAAGTCTGGGACTAGGAGTGGACCTAGCCGGTCTTCCCTGAACCTCGTGACTCAACAGGAGGATTTCTTTATTCCTTACACCCTTTCCTTTAGACATGGACCGTTGACCACGTCTGAGAGTAAGTCTGGATTCAGCCGCACCTAGACTCCTCTCTGAGAAGGAGTTTAGAAAGCGAGAGGGGTCCATTCTGGACCTCGTGACTCAATGGCAGAGTCCTCTTTACCCTTTTGTTTCTCCAGTCTCTCTGCCTAAATCGTTCCGATTCAATTTTTATTTGGTTTTCCTTTGTATGTTTTAGTAAGTAGCAGAGTGGACCTTGCCATCGAGTTCTGTTAAGTCGCATTCTATAAACTTCTGGTAAAATCGCTTTTGCCAATACCCTTGACGGTGATTCTTTAAGCGGCCTAAACCACTCATTTGCGACAGTACCACAGGAGTAAGTCACAAGCAGCCTTCAGTAATCAGGGTGGTGTTTTTGTAGGCAGAAGGCACTAGTGCACGGGGGGAGTGAAGCTTTCTGCTTACAGCGGTGCTAGAATCCACCCGACTACAAGCGCAGAAGGCTGCTGATGGAGTGGGAGCATCCAGCAGCTCCAACAGCTGTCCTGCAAGGCTAAAAAGGTCGCTCCTACTGTATAGGAGAGGTATGGCACTATAAAGCTTCTGTACCCTATAAAGGCGAACAGAAGAAAGCATTACTTTTCTTTACCGAGGTGCTGGAAAGACTTTCTCATGAATACCCTGTGCAAGGGTGAAGTTAGGAAGCATAACGGAGATTAAAGTTCAGCTCACTTTATGGCAGGTAAAGGAAGATCACTGTTTGAACAGTTGTTAAAAAAAAGGAAGGTTTACTAGAAACTAACATTTTTGGTTCTCACGTTAGGGATCAGTTAATTGCACCGGTGACAAATCATCGTTTTAGGTTTTATCTGGAAATCTACCTGTACTACATCAACTTTTTATTCAACACTATTTCATAGGCTCCACTATGGCTTGTACTGTAAGTTGCTCCATACGGTCACAGTTTCTATTTTTGCTCATTTGAAATGACCCGAGTCTTTTAAAGTGCAACCTGAAAAGATCTTGGAAATAAATGACACTTTGTGCTAATCCCACCTGGTACTGCTTGTTCTTTTCCCGACTCCGGGTGGCTTTGGAGAGTTCTTTGCACACAACGGGCACCAGGCCTCTGTTTGCACCGTATCTGAGCATCGAATAGCTCTTCCCTGAGCCGGTCTGACCATATGCCAGCAGAGTAGCGTTATAACCCCGCCAGGCTTTCCCCAGCACTCCTTGACCAAGATCGCAAAAGACCTCTCTCTAAAAAAAGATCAAGTGCATCCTCTTCATAGATGAGCGAGCAAATGCATACACGAGCACTGCTGTCTGCTAGGGGTGCTCCCACTAATAGTTTAAATCAGGAATCAGGATTTGCAAACACACTTGAAAGTGGTACTGAGTTCCAGGATGACAGAAATGTAGACAAAACCTACATAATGCTGCAAACCAGTAAACTGACAAGTGCCAGTCGTTTGCATTACGCTTACATGCGTGTTAGTAATGGGAGATAAACGAACCGACCAGTCTGCAAGTGTGTGTTAGCTACAACTGCTTTTAGTTGGTTCTTGGAATAAAATCTTACCTGGCTGGCGTAAACTGTTGGGTCCTGCTGAGATGAGCATACCATTCTCGCCCTTTAGGAAGCCGCTATGAGACCAATAGGCTAGATCAAAAGTAAAGGTTTTCCTGGGCCCTCGATTCCTAGGGTCACATATGCTTGTGCTGGTGGTGTTCCTAGAAATCACGCACCTGCTCCCTGCATTCTTCTCTCTCTGTGTGTTAAAATTACAATTGTAGTATCGCAAGACAAGCGATCAGTCATTCACTAATAATTCATGGTTTAGTCTGGATTTAAACCAAGTTCAGCAGCAACGCACACCACACCAATGACTGCTGTGGGATAAGCCTGCTCTTGAACCATGCCAGGTGATAACAGAGCCAAGGAGTAAGTGACCTGAACGAAGGGACGCATCAGTAACCATCACATGCCTTCTTCCCTCTACCTCACATACCGCTCAGCCGCATAGCACAGTGCACTGGAAAATGCGTTTTCTTTTAGGAACAGCTTTAATTCAAAAGGAACCATGGTACAGTTCTCGCCAAGCATATCAAAGAGACTCATTACCTCGACTACTTTGGTGAAAAAAGCATTTCTGGAATGGAAACCCGGAAGTTTTACACAGAAGACAAAAGTACAAACCAAATAAGAAACAAATGCTAGCTTATTAATTGAAATTCTATTTTTTTCGTAGTATTTTCTGTTTGGCCTAGGCTAACAGGTTACAAGCATTGCCTAACAATGGAACAATTCCTAACAAAAGGAACTTCTGACGGGGGAATTAAACTACTTAGCTATCTGCGGCCTTGTTTGCACACTGGGCATATTCTTGCCATATGATCTGCTAAAATTCTAAGTATTTCGGCACATCCTGGTGGATTTAGGCAGCAAAGGATTGCCACCAGGTCCTTGGGGGAAGGCCTCCTCCCCTGTGCTCTCCTCCAATACTGAGCGTCTCTTCCTGCCGCACCGCCCTCTCCCTCCTGTACTCCTGGGTGTGCTTGATTCCCCAGCCGTCCGGGCGGGTGTTTGCTCGTGAGTAGCCGTTTTTTCTGGTTTAGCATGTGGAACACTTATTGTTCTTCTCTTAGGAGTATCACAGATTTCCGCTCTCCCTCCTGAACGTATGTCTTCCTGAGTAGAGACAGATTCTGTGCCTGCCAAGAGATTGTGTGCCCTCTTCAGAGCACTTTTTCTAGGAGTGACAGGAAGTTGAAATTCTGTTTGAGGCAGCGATGATTTAGACAGATCAAGGTCAGAATTTTCTGAAGCTTCCAATGAACTCCTCTTTATTCTTCTGCCTCTCTTAGTTGGCACAGGAAAAAGGAGGTGGTCACTAGGCTGTACCTCTTGATCCTTGACAATATTTTCAGTAAACTGTAAAAGAATGTTTTCCCGTTTTCTTGCACTTCTGCTGGGACTGACTGCTATTTTTGTCTCATGATCAGTGTCATTCTGGCCAGTTCCCTGATCTCCTGCTGAACGTTTTCCTCCTCTAGTCATTTTGGAAGCAGCAGAAGCAATAATGCTACCTCCAGCAAGAGAAGTTTCCTCATTAGCCACTTCCATGAGCTCAGATGCGGCTTCCTTTGCTCTCTTTAGTCCTGTTCTTGGAGTAACAGCTATGGACTGCGTACCGACGGGCGATGTTTGCCCATCAGAATGGCTGCTTTCTACTTCTTCTGAATTGGCCCGTTTAGGCTTCCTACCTCTCCTAGGAGTAACAGGGATCACAGGTATGCGCTCATCATCTTGAGCATTTTCTTCTGTTTGAAGGCTAGAAGTCTCAGATGCTTCTTTTGTTTGCCTGGTACTTCTCCTAGGAGACAGCCCTAACAAAACAGGTTTGGCTGTCTTCAGTAGTTGCTGATGGCCTGCCGATGGAATACTTTGACTGCTAGTCAGTTGTCCCCTTGCGCGTCTTCTAGGAGTGACGGCATGCTCTACTTGACATGTGCTGGTTTCATCTTCCACTTCTTCTGGCACAGTTGGTAAGGGAGGTTTTGCCTTCTGGGATCTAGTTTTCTTTCTACCTGTGGTTTCATGATTTTTTTCATTTTCTGAGACGGAACCAGGCGTATTTGGTTTCAGTGGGCTGGATGGCATGAATGAAGTAGAAGCTCTGCATGGCGAATGTGAGATACCACCCTGTGATGGGATCCAGAAAAGCTGTGGGTTTGTTGCAACTGGTATGGCTTTTTCTTCTGATGCAGAGGACATTTTGGACTCCTGGTGGTGTGTTTCACTTCATGAACAGAGAGAGAGACAGTCGTCAGTAAGATTCAAAACAAACCCTGAAGAGTTTTATAAGTTGCTTTCTCACTGTAAAATCTTCATGTTTCAAAACAGAAAAAATTAAGAAAAATCAGAAATTCCTTTAGCAACATATCTGCATTCAATTTGTGACTCGTTCTTATGCAATGAATCAAGTCCTTAGCATTCTTCCCGGCTATCTAACACTAGATAATAACATAACACCAGAGCGATATTAAAGAACGAGATACCATTTGTCTTCTGTAGAAAGAGTGCAACGGCTCTATTGGAGGTTTAGAACAAACCAAACAACAGTTTGTACCCGGGCATGTTACCACTTGAAATCAAGGGTTGTTTCATTGCTAACAGTCCGTCTTTCTCGCTAAGCACTTGCAGCTTTTAAAGTATCTGGTGAGAAAACTGCTTCCCTTTCCATAAGCAAGGAGATGCTAATGGAGCACACACAGAAAATAGAAATTAAGTGTCTAAAATACTGCCAGAAAGTATCCAAAGCCCCCAGATAAACTCACTAACGTGACAGGAATCTCAGGTGTAATTTTTAGCTACACCATTTTCAGACAAAAGCAGGGCTTCTGTTCACAGTATCTGCTTAGTAACCCTCAAACCGTTCAAAGGTTCATATAGCCTGTTGAATGAAATCTTTATCACCGTACTTGGGGGTCTGCAATGATTTCAGAAAAAAGGTTCAAATCGACAGCTAGTCAATTTGACTTCTGTTCACGCCAAATTAGTTCTGTTCACAGCCAGAAAGGAATCGAAAAGCCGTTGTATATCAGAACACAGGAAAGAAGCAATACCGGCTTGCAATCGTAGTTTTCAAACACAGGAAAGCCAGCAGTTACATGTTGTGTGAACCCAACAGTGTATCTGTTTTATAAACTTACCCTTCACGTGCAGTCCCCAAAGGAGCAGCCTCAGCAGCTTTAAACACCAATTTACCATCCTCAGGAAGGGTAAGACAGTCAGCATTTGATTCTTCCACAAATCCTACAAAAACAGACAGAAGGATGACTTCCCTGTTGCACTTAACATCACTTCTTTTAAAATGATCATATGATTTTAAAGTGAGCCTTTACGCATTTCACCTACGATAGCGGTCTAACAAAGTAATGCTACCAAGACTTCAAATGCACAGGAGGTCTGAAGTCTTCTTTCCAGTAAAACAAGAAGTCTGATGCGTAATTTCAGTCAAGAAAACAAAATGGCCATTGATATTCTGTTTACAAACTAAACTTGATATGTTACAGACCTAACACATAAAAACTTCAGAAAACACCCCTCCTTCTTAAAATCCGGTAGCAAGTTTTCTCATTTCTCTTTGGATACCTGTCTCATTCCAGCAACGCTCCTTTCCTTTCTTGACTCCATTTCCCCTCTTCTACAAGAATGCAGCTAAGGTCCTTGCTTGTTCTTTTCTCTAGAGATTGACTGGTGGCGTTGAAACCCAACTGCTTGCTAACCTGTTTTTATCTCAACAGGTTCCGTTCTAGAAACATCCTCCTCTTCTTCTTTGTTTCTACTGTCTGCTTCCTCCGGATCCAGCAATTATCTTTGCAGACAGCATGCAGGACTGGGATAATTTTGCTAGCTCAGGCCAAACAAGAGCTATACTGACTGCCCTCTAATGCTTCCAGACTACGGAAATTGTACAGAACTCTTTGTACCACAGTCCAGCAACGACAAAGTTTCTTTATACGGTTATTCTTTAATGATTAGGACCTTAGCATTATTTCTAAGGAAAAGCACCCTGGATTTCTTCTCCAACTACAAGACGTCTAAAACAGGACAGGCAAATGTTTTGACCTGTCTTACTCAAAACACGCAGATCTGGAGAATCCCTCCAGAATGGCTGCTTTCTACTTCTTCTGAATTGGCCCATTTAGTCTTCCTACCTCTCCTAGGAGTAACAGGGATCACAGGTATGCGCTCATCATCTTGAGCATTTTCTTCTGTTTGAAGGCTAGAAGTCTCAGATGCTTCTTTTGTTTGCCTGGTACTTCTCCTAGGAGACAGCCCTAACAAAACGGGTTTGGCTGTCTTCAGTAGTTGCTGATGGCCTGCCGATGGAATACTTTGACTGCTAGTCAGTTGTCCCCTTGCGCGTCTTCTAGGAGTGACGGCATGCTCTACTTGACGTGTGCTGGTTTCATCTTCCACTTCTTCTGGCACAGTTGGTAAGGGAGCTTTTGCCTTCTGGGATCTAGTTTCCTTTTTACCTGTGGTTTCATGAATACATTGTTCTACAACTCCAGATGTCAATTCTTTAATTCTTGTGCCTTTCATTACATCCGGTAAGTTCTCAATAGCTACCTTAAGGGGTTCAGGCACATATGGGAGTGACCCTGCAATATTTTGAGATTCCTGATCACTAGTTACAGGGGACACTGAATTTGTCACATGTTCTTGGTTTTCAGTATTTCCTAAACTGTTCACAGGTTTTTCCCCTGTTGTTGTGCCAGACGGTTTAGAAGCATTTAACAGTGTAGGGTCTCCCATCTCTGCTTCACCACCTTCTCCTTCCAAGACTAAAGGAAAATTACTCTGCTCTCCATCTCCCTCAGCTGCATCACATTCACCATCTTGGTTAGCAGGCAAATCCCATGGAAACTGTTGCTCTGTGGTATTATAGTTGTATTGAAGATTGCCTGACGGATGTAGTTCACTAGATGGTGATGCTTCAGGTGCTGCTTCTGAGGTTTGCGCCTTACCCGCACTATCTTCAATGACCTGGAGTTAAAAAACGTCTGTTAATGCATTATTAATTACCAAACAGACTAACTTCCAACTGAGTGAGACAAAACTGAGGACAGTGAAATACTGCGTTTCCTTTCACATCACCACTGAATGTAAAGTTAGAAACATACAATGTACTCTCTCCTACAGAGAAAAGTTTATGCGGTTAAGGGACAGAGACCAGAGTATTCAGTGTACGCAATCACATGCTCCATTTCTGAGATTTCTGTTCCCAAAGCTGAGACGAGCTAACTAACTGACAGCCTATTTAACTTCATCTGAAGTCTGGGACACCGAAAACCTTTTCCCGTTCCTCGAGACCAATCTGTTTGTGGTATGCCTACCTTTCAGTTTGTACTTCACTCTAACTATTATTAAGTCCTGTGAGTATAATCCTACAGGAAACGGACAGTATAGTCTATATGGTACTTAGAGGACATCCGCAATGAATCCAAAGAACTCATCGGCCCTGGTAGAAGTAAGAACAATGGGGGAAAACCCGGGACACTGGAGAATCGCTAGTTCTCATTTTCAGCCCATGTGAACAGCTTTTTAAAATTCATATTTTACAAAGTTTAGATGTCAAGGAAACGTGTTTTTACAAAAAAAAAAAAAAATTAGTTTTAAGCAGCTGGAAATATCTTGACACTGAAATTAACTCATTACTGGGAATTCTGTTTATGTTAATAAGGAACAAATAGTAAAGGATCTAAGCACGTAAATCATTCTGAAAATGAGTTCGCTTCCCACATCGTTTTCTCATTCGGTAAACGGCCCCCAGTATCGACAAGCTGCACTCCCCAACTTTTCTTATTGCCTTTAACATTGAGATTATTTATTTTTTCAGTCAAATAAGAAATGTTTAAGTTCTAGTAAACCAAATGAATGCATGCTTTTTTGAAAAATAGGTTAGGCATTTTTCCTTCTACTACTACAGCTCTCAAGGGCCCAAGTCTTGACAGGTTCTATTCTGTGTTATAGGTACAGAAAATGCATAGGAGACAAACGTATCTGCCATCACGTAATGAGGTTTTAGCTTGTCGGCTAAAGAAACCGAGACTTTTTCGTGTGCCTTCTAATTGTCAGTAAGACAGGACTGTCCTCAGTTTGCAAAGTGTTTTTGATTTTGCAGAAAATGGGAGAATAGTTTACTTACATTAATTTCCTCAGTTTTAGGAAGAGCGTTAGCAACACTTGCTTCTTCCTGCGGAAAAGGAACATTTTCTTCAACTCCAGCTGCTTCTAGGTTACGTTCTTTAGGTAAATCCACACGCTTCCCCTCAAGGCGATTTTCGGAATGAGTACTGACCACATCCTCACTGTCAAGGATACTTATCACAGCTGGAAGAGATTTGTATAATTTTAACTTAAGTAAGTGCTATATAAATGACACAGGTTTAAACAACAGGAAGTAACAGAGGGAGCAGGAGCCAACAATACAGTTCTCCATCCTGACACATATATTGGGCTTTCTCCAAAAACTAGAAGCCAGAACTATCTGTCCGGTAAAGGAGGCAGCCCCACAGTATTTTTTTATTTAAAAAAAAAAAAAAAGAGGGAAGGGAAGGGGAAAATCAGCTGTCAAGGAAAAAGAACGAGAGAGAAAAGGGTGACTGGAAAGGCCCACTGATAGCTCATTATTCTTCACAGCCTGAATACCGAGGATGCATCATCTTTTGAAATAGTAACTCAAGCAGCAGATCCCATAGCACACAAATTAGTACTGGTGTACAACATTAAAATAGATACTGATCTCTCCTTCCAATTTCTCAGTATCTTTATCAAGAACAGGAACATGCACTGTGCATTTGCTACAGGGACTTTCTTTGAGGAGGCTATTCTCTCTACAGTTTAATCAAAGCTAGCAGCAGCATGCTAGTACTACTTCAGTCTGACACCCCTGTAGTGGTATGGCAAACCACACATTTTACTTCAGGAGTTCAGCTCCCTTAACTCACGTAACCTCTCCAACATACTGTACACACATTCACTGTCTGCCTCCGGGGATCCAGAAAGCTGTGGGTTTGTTGCAACTGGTATGGCTTTTTCTTCTGATGCAGAGGACATTTTGAACTCCTGGTGGTGTGTTTCACTTCATGAACAGAGAGAGAGACAGTCGTCAGTAAGATTCAAAACAAACCCTGAAGAGTTTTATAAGTTGCTTTCTCACTGTAAAATCTTCATGTTTCAAAACAGAAAAAATTAAGAAAAATCAGAAATTCCTTTAGCAACATATCTGCATTCAATTTGTGACTCGTTCTTATGCAATGAATCAAGTCCTTAGCATTCTTCCCGGCTATCTAACACTAGATAATAACATAACACCAGAGCGATATTAAAGAACGAGATACCATTTGTCTTCTGTAGAAAGAGTGCAACGGCTCTATTGGAGGTTTAGAACAAACCAAACAACAGTTTGTACCCGGGCATGTTACCACTTGAAATCAAGGGTTGTTTCATTGCTAACAGTCCGTCTTTCTCGCTAAGCACTTGCAGCTTTTAAAGTATCTGGTGAGAAAACTGCTTCCCTTTCCATAAGCAAGGAGATGCTAATGGAGCACACACAGAAAACAGAAATTAAGTGTCTAAAATACTGCCAGAAAGTATCCAAAGCCCCCAGATAAACTCACTAACGCTACAGAAATCTCAGGTGTAATTTTTAGCTACACCATTTTCAGACAAAAGCAGGGCTTCTGTTCACAGTATCTGCTTAGTAACCCTCAAACCGTTCAAAGGTTCATATAGCCTGTTGAATGAAATCTTTATCACCGTACTTGGGGGTCTGCAATGATTTCAGAAAAAAGGTTCAAATCGACAGCTAGTCAATTTGACTTCTGTTCACGCCAAATTAGTTCTGTTCGCAGCCAGAAAGGAATCGAAAAGCCGTTGTATATCAGAACACAGGAAAGAAGCAATACCGGCTTGCAATCGTAGTTTTCAAACACAGGAAAGCCAGCAGTTACATGTTGTGTGAACCCAACAGTGTATCTGTTTTATAAACTTACCCTTCACGTGCAGTCCCCAAAGGAGCAGCCTCAGCAGCTTTAAACACCAATTTACCATCCTCAGGAAGGGTAAGACAGTCAGCATTTGATTCTTCCACAAATCCTACAAAAACAGACAGAAGGATGACTTCCCTGTTGCACTTAACATCACTTCTTTTAAAATGATCATATGATTTTAAAGTGAGCCTTTACGCATTTCACCTACGATAGCGGTCTAACAAAGTAATGCTACCAAGACTTCAAATGCACAGGAGGTCTGAAGTCTTCTTTCCAGTAAAACAAGAAGTCTGATGCGTAATTTCAGTCAAGAAAACAAAATGGCCATTGATATTCTGTTTACAAACTAAACTTGATATGTTACAGACCTAACACATAAAAACTTCAGAAAACACCCCTCCTTCTTAAAATCCGGTAGCAAGTTTTCTCATTTCTCTTTGGATACCCGTCTCATTCCAGCAACACTCCTTTCCTTTCTTGACTCCATTTCCCCTCTTCTACAAGAATGCAGCTAAGGTCCTTGCTTGTTCTTTTCTCTAGAGATTGACTGGTGGCGTTGAAACCCAACTGCTTGCTAACCTGTTTTTATCTCAACAGGTTCCGTTCTAGAAACATCCTCCTCTTCTTCTTTGTTTCTACTGTCTGCTTCCTCCGGATCCAGCAATTATCTTTGCAGACAGCATGCAGGACTGGGATAATTTTGCTAGCTCAGGCCAAACAAGAGCTATACTGACTGCCCTCTAATGCTTCCAGACTACGGAAATTGTACAGAACTCTTTGTACCACAGTCCAGCAACGACAAAGTTTCTTTATACGGTTATTCTTTAATGATTAGGACCTTAGCATTATTTCTAAGGAAAAGCACCCTGGATTTCTTCTCCAACTACAAGACGTCTAAAACAGGACAGGCAAATGTTTTGACCTGTCTTACTCAAAACACGCAGATCTGGAGAATCCCTCCAGAATGGCTGCTTTCTACTTCTTCTGAATTGGCCCATTTAGTCTTCCTACCTCTCCTAGGAGTAACAGGGATCACAGGTATGCGCTCATCATCTTGAGCATTTTCTTCTGTTTGAAGGCTAGAAGTCTCAGATGCTTCTTTTGTTTGCCTGGTACTTCTCCTAGGAGACAGCCCTAACAAAACGGGTTTGGCTGTCTTCAGTAGTTGCTGATGGCCTGCCGATGGAATACTTTGACTGCTAGTCAGTTGTCCCCTTGCGCGTCTTCTAGGAGTGACGGCATGCTCTACTTGACGTGTGCTGGTTTCATCTTCCACTTCTTCTGGCACAGTTGGTAAGGGAGCTTTTGCCTTCTGGGATTTAGTTTCCTTTTTACCCGTGGTTTCATGAATAGATTGTTCTACAACTCCAGATGTCAATTCTTTAATTCTTGTGCTTTTGATTACATACAATAAGTTCTCAAAAGCTACCTTAAGGGGTTCAGGCACATATGGGAGTGACTCTGCAATATTTTGAGATTCCTGATCACTAGTTACAGGGGACACTGAATTTGTCACATGTTCTTGGTTTTCAGTATTTCCTAAACTGTTCACAGGTTTTTCCCCTGTTGTTGTGCCAGACGGTTTAGAAGCATTTAACAGTGTAGGGTCTCCCATCTCTGCTTCACCACCTTCTCCTTCCAAGACTAAAGGAAAATTACTCTGCTCTCCATCTCCCTCAGCTGCATCACATTCACCATCTTGGTTAGCAGGCAAATCCCATGGAAACTGTTGCTCTGTGGTATTATAGCTGTATTGAAGATTGCCTGGCGGACGTAGTTCACTAGATGGTGATGCTTCAGGTGCTGCTTCTGAGGTTTGCGCCTTACCCGCACTATCTTCAATGACCTGGAGTTAAAAAACGTCTGTTAATGCATTATTAATTACCAAACAGACTAACTTCCAACTGAGTGAGACAGAACTGAGGACAGTGAAATACTGCGTTTCCTTTCACATCACCACTGAATGTAAAGTTAGAAACATACAATGTACTCTCTCCTACAGAGAAAAGTTTATGCGGTTAAGGGACAGAGACCAAAGTATTCAGTGTACGCAATCACATGCTCCATTTCTGAGATTTCTGTTCCCAAAGCCGAAACGAGCTAACTAACTGACAGCCTATTTAACTTCATCTGAAGTCTGGGACACCGAAAACCTTTTTCCATTCCTCGAGACCAATCAGTGTTTGTTTCTAAAGACTTTTCTGGTGGTTTCATTTTAAACAAAGTTTACAGGCTTTTTGATTGGTTGGTTGTTAACGTTTTTTTACAGTACGAACCTTAACCACAAGAGGAGTCTCTAGCAAATTCAGCTCTGATGCTCCTGAAAACTTCTTTTGTGAGACGGAACCATGCGTATTTGGTTTCAGTGGGCTGGATGGCAGGAATGAAGTAGAAGCTCTGCATGGCGAATGTGAGCTACTACCCCGTGCTTCAGAGCGTGGAGGAACAGGACGAGCCACCGAATCCAGTAATCTGTTAAGGTACACAATTTAAAATACGAAAAGAAATAAATCAATGGAAAGAATCATGCTGCGTTCAAGAAATCTGAGATGGTACGTAACAAAAACATTCCATGAACAAGAAATACAGGTGAACCCTCGCTGTTGGGGTGATGTCTCAGGCCCACCAACAAGTCAGAGGCATTTTCTTCTTTTCAATTATTTCGTTACATTTCGTACTTAATTTCCTAAATCACTGCCTCTGAGGCAAGAGTAATCCAATGTTAAGTTGCACAAGTGATGTCATTCTCGTGTCAGAAGAAAATGCATCCACATTTCAATGCTGGGACCACTTCAAATTCTCCACTTAGTTGTGTCCCTAAGTTGGCCTTTTCTTTAACAGACACAAAACTAAATGCAAACAGAATACTTTGCAAGCACGGGAAGTGTACACACCCACACACATACACATATATATATATATATATGAGAAGCAACACCTTTTTGAAATATTCATTCTGTAGATCTACTATACCTGGAACATTTTCCTGAAAATTTTCTAACTGGTGCCCCAACAGATGCATTGCGCGACTCTGCATCAGGGAGAGGATGTGTTATGACTGGTGGTTCTGTCACTCCAGGACTAGAATTAAAAGGAAAATGTAAATGACTTTCATTCCCCTGAAGTCCAAACATACCAGAATCCAAGTTTATTTGACCATACCACCTGCAGGAAAATCATCTGACAACTACTAGCCTCTTTTCCGCTCTATTATCATAGCAGAAAAACTCACTCTCCAAATATTACTTACGATGTATTGATTCTTAAATGCTACATATTGTATGTGCAAAAAAGCCAGACAAAGCTCTATTGAGGCGCACCTTCCCTCCAAAACGCTAACGCAATTCAAATGGATTATTCTCTCTCTCTCCAAACGTGTAGCTCAAGACTAAACTTTGTTAAAAGGCTGCTTACCTATCATGCTGTGAGAAACTGGTTTTCTGCTTGTTTGCTCCCCATCCTTCTCCAGTTTTGGACAATACATTACTGATGAAAGTTGCTCTTGGGTGCACATTTCCTGCATTAGCTTGTTTTGTTACTGTTGATAATGGCTTCAGTCTTACGACTGTAAAGCGAGAGGGAAAAACTCTCAGCCTCGTGTAATCAAAGCAATGGTTAGCTGTCCATTGTATTTCCCCCCCGAAAAATTACCTTCTCTTAAGACCGATGAAGGCAAATGGTAAGTCTTGGCTCTCTCTACATCCAGCTTCCTTTCTCTAGGAAGGATCTTGCCATATTGGTCTAATACAGAATTTCTGGCAAGCGCTCTCTCTCTCAAGCGAGGATCACGATCATTCTGATGAATGAAAAGCGTAAAGCAGAACGCTGACGAATTACAAGAAGTTCGTTGCACAGAACTGCCTGTGCTATTTCTAATGAGTGAATAAACATCCTCTGCAGATACAGTAAAATGCATCCACCGCACAGAACAGCAGCAAGTGCTACCCATCAGCACACGCTTTGGAGTAGTGGAATATTTTGTTCAACTTTTAGGTTCGGCTGTAACTTAAGGTGTAGAAGCTTATTCCTAGTATTTCAAAGAACGGTATAAAACCCCAAGCATTGTTGAGTACTATCAAAAATGGTTAGTAACACCTAAGAGAACCTTGCACACTTGACGCTTACCATGCGATTAACCTTCATTGTCTGATTCAACTGTAGTGCTGGGATATAGTTGGTACGCTGCAGATGCTGGACTAAAAGAAGTTCGCGATTCTGAACACCAGCAGTGGTCTGTAAAAACTTCTCCAAACACTCCTATGAGAAAGA